>NC_080419.1:38471880-38794130 GCF_029873635.1 Malania oleifera
CGATCCTTATAGGCTAGATCAAACCCCCTCAGGCCAAACCTGGAATACAACCAATTCAAAATACAATTTTGTGTACAAAGTATATGCTTCTCCATCAAGCAGATTTGTACCAATATCAATCAATGCACATTGTTAGCTTTGGTGCAATCCCAAGAGGGGGGTTGAATTGTTATTTAAAAAATTTATCCCCTAGGTTAATCTACTAATAGTTGTATTACACAAACCTAAGGTCAATCTAGTGCATATAAAATAAATCAAATGTAAATATACAGCGGAATTTAAATTGTAATAGAAATTTAACCAACCATGCACAATAAAGTAGTAAAAGAGATGATGCCAGAAATGTTATCGAGGTTCAGCAAACTACCTACATCCCCGCCTTGGCTAACAAGCACAAGGTACAGTGATTATGCTTCTCAGTAAAGCAGATATGTACCAAATGTAATCAATGATATGCATATCAACAGTATAGGTTATGTAAGTTCAATGATGTGAATATTTGTGCAAACAACACTCAATAAGATGTGATCACTTGAATGTTCAAGAGTATTCTAAACAAGCTATATCTTTGAAACAAGTTATATCAAATCTCAATAACAAATCAAGGTTTCAAAGATACTAATTAGATATTCAAACTATCTCAAAAGATTTCCTTCAATGAAATGAACACAAGAGTAGTTTGAAAATATTGTAGCTTGTAGAAAAATATTTTGCACAACAAAATCAAAGCTATAGAAATTTTGCAATGACTATGCAAAGAGCCTTAAGCTTGTGAGTTTATCCCAACACAAGATTTACTATATTCAAATCTATGGGATAAACTTAACTAAATTCCCCAAAATCAATATCAATAATCAACCAAAGCAATGGGAGTATTAGCAATGTCTAATAAGCACTAACATAATCAAAGGAACTCTCACAATGCTAAAATGTATCAAGGGAATGAAGAAGTAAAAGTATTTGGGCAAAATAGGATTTTGAGTTTGAGAGGATTTCTTGCTAATGATTTTTGCTAATTTAATACTAATCCTCACAAATGAACCCATATTTATAGACAAAGGCCAAAATATAACCGTTTAGGACATGTAGGGTATTATTAGCATTATTTTAAAACACATTAGAAAAATTAACCCTATTTAAAACATTTTAACCTTGGTAAGTGTTTTGCAACTCGAGAAGTTTTGCGTGGCTGAACTTTAGTTCAATCACCTGAATAGACTCATCTTAAAAAGGCATTTTAAAAGGTTCGGTAGCTCGAGTCTAAGTTTGGTTGGATGGAACAAAAGTTAGAAATATTATGTCTGCGGTTTGGGTGCTCGGATATAAGTTCGGTTAACTGAACTAGCAAGTTCGATGGCCCGAGGCCTTTTTGAACACGAAGGTTCAGGTGCCCGGGTTAGTGAAAAGTGTTCTGACATGTGTTTGGTCGCCCGTGGATGGTAGGTTTACTTCTGGTTCGGTCGCCCAAAGCCAGGTCAAACCACTGACTTCCCAACGGTTCGGGCGCCTGAGGTGTTTTGAACACCTGGGGTTCGGTCGCGGCAACCTCTCACAAATATGCCAATTATGTTCAATTTCATTTCAAGTTGATCTCCTTGATTGAGCAAGTTATTATGAGGACTGTTTGTGCATATGTGTAGGAACCTAAGGTTTTTTCTAAAGCCATTTTAAGATAGTCCTAAAAATTCGGTGTTGGTCGCCCTAAGGTCCTTTGACTCCCTATGGTTAGACTACGATCTTGTTGAGCTTACAATTACTTGCATGCATGACATGCAAAAATTATTACAGACCAATATAGATAATTACATACCAAATTTAAAACATAAATGCATTACAATAAGAATCTTCTTCTTCTTTCTTCTGCTCTTCAGATTCTCCATGGAGTATGTCAGGAGTATGATCTTAAAGACTTTTAGGCTTCCATCAATCATTTCTCATGTGTGTGCACTGAATTAATGACATGTTCAAGTACTAGGCATACACATTAGTAATATGCAATTTGTCATAATCGAAACCAAAGATCAGACTCAAAAAATTAACAATCTCTCCCTTTTTTATGATAATAAATGCATCAAAGCAAAAAGAGGTTTAGCCTAAAAAGGTTCCCCCTAAGAATATGCACAATTGAAAAATAAACAGTACAACACATGTGATGACCCAAAAATATATATACAATTGAAGCATAATAATAATTATAACAAAATAACAAAAATGCTCATTAAGTTAATATCAATAAAAGTGCTCTTCTGTAAGATCATTGATTCTATGTTTGATACCTAAGAAAGACCTTGTCTTAGCGAATGCTCAGAGACCATTGTAGTTCAGTCGCTCCCTGGAGGTTGGCCTGGTCAAAACGGAATTTCATAAAATAAATAGAATAGACACTGTTTGTACACGTAAATAAGTACAAATACATAAAATAGTGTTTTGACAGACATAGTTTGTAGAAATACATAGTAAAATAATTATAATAATATAGGTATCCTATGTGGGGCTCATATGAGTCCCGAAGTCGTGTGGGGTCCACATACATCCCGAAGTTATATAAGCCTCATAAAATCGTGTGAGAACTAATGAAGATACGTAGGACCCATTGGGGTCTCAAAGTTGTGTGGGGCCCACAAGACCGCGTGGGACCCACATGAGTTTTCGAAATTCAAACTTAATTCTTTTTTAAAAAAAATACTAAAACATAACTTAAAATTAATAACAGCAACAACAACAACAACAACAACAATAATAATAATAATAATAATAATAATAATAATTTTAAAAAAATTAATTAATTAAAATTTAATTAAATGAGAGTGGTGGCAAGCACTCTCACATGACCTCCATTCCTATCCCATACCTAACCCATGCCTAACCCATCCCATGCCAATTCCTTAATTTTAAAAAATTATAATCTCACCCCTCTCCTTACACTTTTACAAATTCAATTTTCTTCCCCAAAATTTTCTTAAAAATAGGAAGTTCTCAACTTTCATTTTTCACAAAAAAATTTCAAAGGAAGAGAATGATTAGTGAGTGAAATAATTAGTGGTGGAGGGCAAATTTTTGCTATAATTAAAATTCTCACTCACCCACTCTTTTTTATATCATTTTTTAGAGATATTCGTTGTGCTCGTAGCACAAGGTAAAGGAAGAGGTAAGTAAATTTGATTATGTTAGATTTTTATTTAAAATTCATATCCGAGTTTATTTTTAAGTAAATTTCGATTATACTAGTTAGTTTTATAAAATTCTCTTGAGTTTATTTTTACGCATATTTAATTATGCTAGTTTATCTTTAATATACTTGCATTTATTTTTGAGTTAAGAAATATTCTAAACCCCTCAGGTAGTTTACATTATTAATTTCTATTCAATAAAATATTTTTAACATGAAAATTGTGTGGCATGAGTTTATTTATACATTACATATTTCACGAAAATATGAGTAAAGATTATATGAGTTGATTTTTTTTATGTTACGTATTTTACAAAAATATGAGTAAAAATGAAAATTTCATGATATTATTTTAATTATAAAAATTATATAATAAAAATATTTTTAAAACCTCTTATGACTCAGAAGATACAGAAAGTTACGAATGTTCGGTATTGCAGCTTAAAGTTTAAACAGATTAGAGTGCACCCACACTATTTACAAAGTGGTTTTATATAATAGTAGATTTCTCTTGAGTGCACACTTGGGTTGGACCAGGGTTTAATAGGAAAAATCTCACTTAATAATGATATACGTTAATTTAATTTGGCCAGCCAGCCAGCTAAGTCTAGTCTTCGGACCGCACAATCCAGTCATGGGGGTAAACATGACTTACGATTAATAGGCCTAAGGGTGATTTTTACAGTATATGTATATACATATTTAATTACGTGTATAGAGTTATTGATGATTTGAAGGTAAAGTATAAGTTTATATGAACATGACCATTATTGTGCCTAAATGATGATCTAAAGGAAACGTATAAGGAAAAGTATATATATGTATATAATTAAAAATTATAATTACAATTTTTAAAGTTAAAAGTTTAATTTAATAGTTATAATATGATTATAAAATTTTACTGTTATAGTTGATGACAAAAGTTTTTATGCAGAAATTTTTAAATTTATATTTATTTAAAAAGTATTTTTGAAATTATATTATTAAATATTATTTTACGAAATTTGAAAGCTCATTTTGGTCACACACTAATAATAATCTTATTTACTTACTAAGTGTCATCTCATCTCAATCATTATTTTACATTTCAGATCATTTTGAAGAGTGTACCATAAATTTAGCGTAGCAAGTGCATGGGCAGAAATAGAAAGAGTTAGGTAGAATAAAAAAATTAGCATAATACAATTTAAAATATATTTGTATATTTTAGAATTTTAAAAATTTGCATTTTAATAGTTGAGACATATATTTGTAATAAAACTAATTAGTGCTCTGGTAATAAAAATAATTTAGATTTATTTGCGTCCGTTGAAAAAGTTATATGTAGGAACCCACTCGGATTCAGGTTCTTATAATTGGTATAAGAGAATAGGTATAAGTTCTGCATACTCTAGAATATAGATTTTATCAGAGCTTAGACATAAAATATGATTTGGGTAGGATTTGGTGGTTTAGAATATTTATTTTAGTTTATTATACAATTATACGTTAATAATAGATTTATGATTTTAAAATAACATCTCAACATTGTTTGATAATGGATCCTAAAGATAGTAACATTGGAGGAAATGACATTAACGTGAAGCTCCCAAGGATAGGTAATAATCTTATATTCTCTAAAAAAAAGTGATAGTATTATTGAGGACACATTAATTAAGTTAAATATGTTATTTATGTTTGTAAAAACATGTACCTATATTGATGATACATAATTAATTGTTAGATCATATGCATTAATAATTTAAATTTTTCATATATATAAATATGATAATATAATAATATTCGAGATTTATTTATTTTCGTTATTATTATTTTCACTAAAAATATAAGAAGTAGCACATTAGACCCTACTGGGTTTAAAAGTGCTACATATATAAACAAACGGTTTATTCTGAAATCTGGATTTACCCAAAACTTTTTTGCATGTACAAGTTGGATATGAATATGTATTTTTACATTGCATATTTAGTTCTCATCGAAACATTCAAGCTTAATTTAGGAAAATATGTTTTGACGAAATCTTTAATTTTAATTTTGTATTAGTTTATAAGGAATTAAATACAATTTAAATGTTACTATATTATATTTAAGTTCAAGAAAAAAAAAATCTCTTAGCATGTGCAAGTTAAATATGAATATATATATATATATATATATATATATATATATATATGTACATTGCATATTCAATTCCCATCAAGTATCCAAGTTTTATTTAGGAATACAAATTTTGACGGAATCTTTAATTTTTATTTTGTATAAATTATAAAAGTTAATACAACTAAAATTTTACTATATTATATAAAAAAAAACTTTATATAGTAAAAAAAAAATTCTATTAATGAAAGTAATATAAAAATTCACTAATCTTCTTCAAATAACTAACCAATGTCATATCATCGATCGGTCAAACATACCCAACATATATTTGACCTAATAATAATAATAATAATAATAATAATAATATTGGAATATAAATATATATATATATATAAGGGGTACTCTCGCAGAAAAAAAAAAAAAATAGCCTCATGGGTGGAAATCATCGGCTATAACCCACTTACCCCCGAAGCAAGGTCAAGGCATGAGACCACTTGGGCATAGTAGAGATTCGAACCCGCAATCACATGAATGCATGACCGGTTCCTTATCACTAGGCCACCTTCTCAAGTGGTGACCTAAGGATGAAATTAATTATGTTCAAAGCATTAATAAAGATGTAAAAACATGAACAAAACCTTGAGTCCGCAAATTTTGCAATACGTGTCGCTTGCTCAATTTTCGCAGCACGCATCACTCTCTCTTGATTTTCGCGACACATATCACTCTCCCTCGATTTTTGAAAAATGCATTACTCGAGGCACGCGCCGCTCTATCTCTCGATCTTCGCTACACACATCGTTCTCCCTCGATTTTTGCAAAACACATCACTCGATAAGTGACACGCGTTGCTCTCTCTCGATTCTAGCGGCACACGTCGCTCTCCCTTGATTTTTGCAAAATGCGTCACTCGATATCCGTGACACCCGTTGCACTCTCTCGATTCTCGCGGTACACGTCGCTCTCCCTCGATTTTTGCAAAACGCGTCACTCGATATCCGTGACACGCATCGCTCTCTCTCGATTCTCGCGGCACACGTCGCTCTCCCTAGATTTTTGCAAAACGCGTCGCTCGATATCTGTGACACACGTTGCTCTCTCTTGATTCTTGCAGCACACGTCGCTCTCTCTCAATTTTCACAACACGCGACCATTCCCCTATAAAAAAAAGTCTGCCCTCCTCGAACTCTAAGCATCACAACTTTCTATCATCTTGAACAACCACATTTCAGTTTGCAGAGATTAGTTCTTCCCAACTTTTCTCTTGGTTGTCTCATTGCTCAAAAATGTTGCCAAATCACCTAACTTCCCAAGTTGCTGAGAGTAGCTATAAGAACCCGAACTGTGATAATGGGTTAATATATATAAAGAGAGGGAAATTTTGGTAAAAAAGCAAGTTTGTCGACGAAGCCGGATTTCGTCAATAAGGCCTTTGTTATTCTTGTCGATGAAATTCAGAGCCTCGTCAATGAGAAAAAGCCAAGGGGTTCAGGGAAATTTAAATATCAGGGTTCGTCGACGAAGCCACTCGGGTCAAGGGTCTTTATAAGGATATTTTGGGATTACTTTGAGACTAAGTTTTCCCAAAAGCTCTCTCTCTCTCTCTCTCTCTAGAACTCTCCCTACACTCTCTCGCTCTAGTTTTCTTTGCCGTTCGTTACTGGATTCGTAAATCCAACGATACTACGAGGATCAGTGAAGGATTTTCTATGTTTCTATTGGATCAGAATCTCGTTTCAAAGGATTTCGGGTTTCGGGCCAAAATCGAGGTAAAGCTCGATTTTCATTTCTGATTCAGTATATGTGTAAAAACCCCAAAAAGAGATATATATATATATATATATATATATATATATATATATATATATATATAGATTAGTGGATTGATTTCCAAAAAAAAAAAATTAAAGAATTTAAATTTTTTTAAAAAAAAATTAATTAATTAATCGGATTTAAAAAGAAAAAGAAAAAAAATTATTAATGTTTATTTTTATTTATTAATAAAATATATTATTATTATTATTATTATTATTATTATTATATTTATCCTCCTGAAGCTTCAGCAAGCTTCAGGAGATTCAAAGTTACTTTTCTTCTTCTTCTTCTTCTTCTTCTTCTTCTTTATTTATTTATTTTTTTTTTTACCTGCAACTCTCAAAACTCTCTCTCTCTCCTCACGTTCTCTCTCCCTCTCTTCTCGATTTCGTGATTGATTTTCGCCCGATCGAAAATTCGAAGATACCACTGGACTCCATTCGCCGCTGCCGTCATTTCTACCGGAGCGGATCGGTGGTAGGAGGGACGTAAGCGCATTCCCTGGGGTAAGTCATTTTTCCCTTTTTCTTTAATTTCTTGCAAAATATAAGCCCAATTGACGAACGGACACCACCACGAGAATCTAGGGATGATTCTCTATAAGTCTAGCGGGATGGAATTCTCGTGGGGGTGTCGGACCAAAACCCCAAATTTGGGGTGCGGCGATTATTAAGAGGCTTATTTTTAATTAATTAGTATTAATTTAGAAATGCTAAAATATTAAGCATCTAAGACTAAAGTAGGATTTCTGGAATTTAGGGCCGGGGTGAGCGCCGCGAGGGTGATTTTGGGACCCGCAGGCAAAATTTGAAAAATTAATTAGGGATGTTAAATAATAGTTTAAATATTAATTTGAGATATATGGAGCCTAGGGAAGGCTAGATGAGTATTATTTTGGAGAAATAAATTAATTAATCTGGGGAAAATGTAAATTGCAGGAATTAAATTTTGGGGCGCCAAGGGCATGAAATTTTAGGTCCTAAGGAATTTCTCAGTAGGCAGATAAGGGAATAAACTAAAGTAGTAATTTTCCATACAAATTATTATTGATTATGAGTAAATTTATTTTCAGAAAAGCATATGTTATATTGTGTATTACGAATGAAATGTACGATTGGGAAAATACTGTTATGATGATTAAAATCTATATGTATGTATGAGATGTAAGGAATTCATGATTTTAGAATATGAAGTATGACTTTTAACAGCATATGTGTGGCATGAATATTATTTTATGTGAAATGTATTATGATGTGAAAGATTTTACGAACAAAGCATGATTTCAGGTATTATGAAAATATGAGTTATGTTGTGATGGTTTTGACGATAACGTGATAAATGATGTATTTTCAGTATATATATACCTGAAACAATTTTGGCGCGAGGCCATATATTTATGTTATCGGCAAGAGGCTGTATTTATGTTTTTGGCCCGAGGCCATATATTTATGTTATCGGCACGAGGCCGTATTTATGTTATTGGCGCGAGGCCATGTATTTATGTTATCGGCACGAGGTCGTATTTATGTTATTGGCACGAGGCCATGTATTTATGTTATCGGCACGAGGCCGTATTTATGTTATCGGCACGAGGCCGTATTTATGTTATTGGCGCGAGGCCACGTATTTATGTTTTCGGCACGAGGCCGTAATTACTATATTTTCGGCACGAGGCCGTAATGATGTTATATATATGATCATGTATAATATGTTTTCACAATCAGGATGTTAGTTTAGTTCAGACCAGGAGCTCGGTACCGTAGCTATGGGTTAATTTTGGCACGAGGCCTTATTAGTGCTACCATCCCACGAGGGGATGGGAGATGGATAGTCGATGTGGCTTTCAGTAGAGTGTGGACGTCCACCTGGCAGTCCGGACCAGGGTGTAGTGGGCTTATCGTACTTATAGACATATTTGATTCGGCAGTGGTCGGCCAGCCATTGTTTGGTCCCGCCTTCGGGCTGCACAACCCGTCATGGGGGGTAATACACGACACCAGCTAGCTAGTCATCCTGGGTTTGTTTTCAGTACTACAATTATAACAGATGATTTTATGTATGATATGAATTATTAACAGATGTGAAAATATATGTTTACCTAGTACGATATGATGATGTTTATAGAATTATGAAATGTACGATATACGTATAAATGCATTAAATATTCATGTTGCCACACAGCTGTATTTAGTTTATTTTCTCTTACTGAGAAGTGTCTCACCCCCAAACTTAATTAATTTTTCAGGAGCTCCTGAGAGACTGGCGGGTCAGGGCCACCATTGAGCTAGTGAGATCCTGTGAGAAGGGTAAGATTTTGTAATAGCATCAGAGTTATTTTGTGTTTGACCCTAGAGATATTTGGATGTATGTGAGGATGTATAGCATGCTCTGGTATTATGTTTTATGATTGGATGATTGAGATTTTATGTCTACTGCTGCTAGGTTTTCCGCTGTGTTTGATAGGTGTCCCCGCTACCCACGGGTTTGGGTTGACCATTTTATTTATTATGTGGCATTTTATGTTAAGAAATTGAGGGACGTTACAATATGTATAGTAGTACGGATTATAAGTATGTTTTGTACTACGGTTTGTACGTTTCGGGATCTCGGTTCGTAGTTTTGAGGATCGTAGAGTTCGTAGTTGGTTTTCAAGTTAAGGTAAGGGGATTCTGTTTATATCAGTCCATTTTTAAAATTAGGATTGGTAAGTCTGTAGGGTACGATCATATGTATGTTTTGGCTACTTATTTGGGGAAATCTATCGGGGTAAAAATGCGGGATTTTTGGGTTACAGTTTTCAGGCAAATTGGAGATTTCGGGTATCATCTCTATTTTATTTGGAAAACTGTTGGTTGTGTTAAAACTATATTATTGAGGTGACCGTAATCCATATTTGCATAAACTATATACTTGAAATTGTAATTGATATGATTTTCCGTAAACCAAATAAGTGTGGTATGTATGAATGTATGTATTTGTTCCACATATTTGTAAAACAGTTATGTGGCGGCTAATTATCGTACGTTGAAATGTATAGGGACGTGAGTTCCAAAATGATTAAAGGTTTTGTGAAATCGGCTAGGGGCGTCTAATTACCATATGTCGAGAGTGACTAGCTCTATATCCGATGGTGTGAAATATCACTAGTCTAATTCCGGTTGGTCACCGAAGTGGTGTGAGCTATATGCTACATCGTATGTTGCAATGGATTCACTATTGGGCCTAGGTCGTCGCAGCGTAGTTGTGTATATGGCAATGTAATCATGGTGAGACTAGGTGACCTTGTGTAGTTGCGTATGTAGCAATGGATTCACTATTGGGCCTGAGTCATAGATCTTCGTAGTTGCAAATGACAATGTAATTGCTGTGAGACTAGGTGATTTTTGTGTAGTTGCGTATGAAGCAATACATTCACCATTGGGTCTTGATCGTCGCAGCGTAGTTGCGTATGTAGCAATGTAATCGCTGTGAGACGAGGTGACCTAGTGTAGTTGCGAAATAGTGTGACGACACTGACCGTATGTATGTATGTTGGGTATCGTATGAACTGGAATGGTTTCTGAAAATATTGAAACTGTATGGAATTGTATGAAACTGTACGAATTGTTTCAAACAATATCGTATGTATAGTGTTATGAAGTATGTAAAATGACACTGGTATGCCACATACTGATATAAATTGTTTTCTTCCTTACTGAGAGGTGTCTCACCCCGAATGTACGTACAATGTTTTTTCAGGTCCTTCAGGTAGCGGTAAGTAGCATCCTAGTGTCTGGGAGCAGGGGTGTCATAGCTACTGCTAGTACCTTTTAAGTACGAGTTTTGGTATCTAGGTTGTCGGGATAGTTTTGTAGACACCTGGGTATGTTTTGTATTGTGGGTATGTTATCCTAGTTTGTATAGACTCTGGTATGATACTTGTTGTGTATAAAAGACCGTATTCCGCTGCGTATTTTGGATGAGTATGGATGACTGTATGTATGTTGTGGGAATCCGTTCACCCCACGGGGTCGGATCCTCTTTGTATGTTGTATCATGTATGTTTTAAATTGATACAGAGACAGGTTAGATTACTTAATTCACCCCCGGGTCTCATTTCTGGGTTCGAGGCGTGACAGTAGCACTAGATCGCCAATCAAAATATGGAAACCCAACAAGGCACAGCTGGAGATTTTAGAGGAGGCCTTCCATAGTAGTTAAGGGGAACTCCCTTTTGTGGAGCGGGCTATCTTACTTGCAGTACAACTCTGACAGTATGGTCCAATTGAGCCGAGAAATGTATGCTTTTGGTTTGAGAACCGTAGGCGTAAGCGGGGATCAGTTGAAGGAGCCACTATTTCAACTACTGCCCCACCAATTATCCATCTTACCTCCTTCGCCACTACCGCCCCGAGTAGTGCCCCTGACATTTTTCCAACTACTTGTACCCTCATCCCTATCGGCAATATTCTGTCTATGAAACTTACAACTAACATCACATCGATGAACCATAACCCTTACAATGGTAGCATCGCAGTCACCATACTAAGGGTTTGTGATAATGCTAGCCTACTCCACCATTGTCAAAAGATCCAAAATGCATTGAGACTTATGTAAGGGTCACCGATGGCTTGTTATGAGCATCCCCACCAAAGGACACGAGGGGAAGAAGGCAGCTTTTCTTCCCTTGTCGAATAAACGGGCGTTCTCTCCCTTTTTCCGACTCAAGCCGACGACATTACAAGAGGTCAACTCTACCAAAAAATAACCCAGATAGTTAGTAGTGACATCGTTAACACTTCGATAGATATTGATGTTGAGCTAAGGCTCTAAAGGCCATATTTCGTTTCATTTTGTTTTATATATATATTTTTAATTTATAGGACATGTATAATATATATATCCTTTTCCACATATTTGAAATTTCTTTTTCATTTCAACCCCTATTAGACCGACGATTCACACTTCAGTTCCCAAAATAAAATATTTCACCAGATTGATCCTCAATCTATTCTAAGACTTAGCAAAATCGTTTATCAATTTACGCTTTCAAATAATGCAACCAATTATACAATACTCATTTTAAATTAGCAAATTTAAGGAAATTTTTATAAGGAGGGGAGAATGTGATGACCCAAAAATATATATATATATATATATATATATATATATATACGATTAAAGCATAATAATAATAATAATAATAATAATAATAATAATAATAATAATAATAATAATAATAAAATAACAAAAATGCTCATTAGGTTAATATCAATATAGAAGTGTTCTTCTGTAGGATCCTTGATTCCATGTTTGATGCCTAAGAAAGACCTTGTCTTAGCGAGTGCTCAGAGACCATTGTGGCTTAGTCGCTCTCTGGAGGTCGGTTTGATCAAAATGGAATTTCATAGGATAAACAGGATAGACACTGTTTGAATACGTAAATAAGTACATATACATAAAATAGTGTTTTGACACACATAGTTTGTAAAAATACATAGTAAAAAAAAAAAAAAAATAATAATAATAATAATAATAATATAGGTATCCTATGTGGGGCCCACATGAGTCCCAAAGTCGTGTGGGGTCTACATGAATCTCGAAGTTATGTAGGGCTCATAAAATGGTGTGAGGACTAATGGAGTTACGTAGGACCCATTGGTGTCTCAAAGTTGTGTGGGACCCACAAGACCATGTGGGGCCCACATGAATTTTTAAAATTCAAACTAAATAAAAATTAATTAATTAATTAAGTAATTAATTCAAAATTAATTAAATGGGAGTGGTGGTAAGCACTGCCACATGACCTCCATCCCTATCCCATACCTAACCCATACCTAATTCATGTCATGTCCATTCCTTAATTTTAAAAAATTATAATTTCACCCCTCTCCCCACACTTTTACAAATTCAATTTTCTTTCCCAAAATTTTCCTATAAATAAGAAGCTCTCAACCTTCATTTTTCACAAAAAAAATTCAAAGGAAGAGAATGATTAGTGAGTGAAAGAATTAGTGGTGGAGGGATAATTTTTGCTATAATTAAAATTCTCACTCACCCACTCTTTCCGATGTCATTTTTAGAGATATTCGTTGTGTTCGTAGCACAAGGTAAAGGAAGAAGTAAGTAAATTTGATTATGTTAGATATTTATTTAAATTTCATACCCGAGTTTATTTTTAAGTAAATTTCGATTATGCTAGTTAGTTTCATAAAATTCTCTTGAGTTTATTTTTACGCATATTTAATTATACTAGTTTTATCTTTAATATACTTGCATTTATTTTGGAGTTAAGAAATGTTTTAAACCCCTCGGGTATTTTATATCATTAATTTCTATTAAAGAAAATATTTTTAACACGAAAATTGTGTGGCATGATTTTATTTATACGTTGCATATTTCACGAAAATATGAGTAAAGATTACATGAGTTGATTTTTTTTTATATTGCGTATTTTACGAAAATATGAGTAAAAATGAGTTTTCATAATATTATTTTAATTATAGAAATTATATAATAAAAATATTTTTAAAACCCCTTATGACTTAGACGATACAGAAAGTTACGAATGTTCGGTATCGCAGCTTAAAGTTTAAACGTATCAGAGTGCACCCACACTGTTTACAGAGTGATTTTATATGGTAGTGAATTTTTCCTGAGTGCACACCTGGGTCGAACTAGGGTTTAATAGGGAAAATCTCACTTAATGATGATGTACGTTATTTTAGTTTGGCCGGCTAGCCAACTACGTCCAGTCTTCGGACTGCACAACCCAGTCATGGGGGTAAACATGACTTACGATTAACAGGCCTAAGGGTGATTTTTACATTATATGTATATACATATTTAATTACATGTATAGAGTTATTAATTATTTGAAGGTAAAGTATAAGTTTATATGAACATGGTCATTATTGTGCCTAAATGATGATCTAAAGGAAACGTATAAGAAAAAGTATATATATGTATATAATTCAAAATTATAATCATAATTTTTAAAGTTAAAAGTTTAATTTAACAGTTATAATATGATTACAAAATTTTATTGTTATAGTTGATGTCAAAAGTTTTTATGCATAAATTTTTAAATTTATATTTATTTTAAAAGCATTTTTGAAGTTATAGTATTAAATATTATTTTACAAAATTTGAAAGCTCATTTTGACCACACACTAATAATAATCTTATTTATTTACTAAGCGTCGTCTCATCTCAATCATTATTTTACATTTTAGATCATTTTGAAGAGTGTACCCGAAATCTGGCGTAGCAAGTGCATGGGCGAGAATAGAAAGAGCCGAGTAGAATAAAAAAACTAGTATAATACAATTTATAATATATTTGTATATTTTAGAATTTTAGAAATTTACATTTTAATAGTTGAGATATATATTTTTAATAAAGTTAATTAGTGCTCTGGTAATAAAAATAATTTAGATTTATTTACGTCCGCTGAAAAATTTATATGTAGGAACCCACTCGGGTTCGGGTCCTTACAACACAAGCGTATTCAATAAAGAAGACATTACAAATGATTATGCATTTAGTTTCAACATAGAAGCACAATTAAGCTTAGACCATTCAAAATACGAGTATAAAAGATATGCAACATTTTGTTCAAACAATTCTCCCTCTTTTGGCATCAGCAAAAGGGCATGAAAAAATTTAAAACTGTTTTAAAAATATTACATTTAAGCACATAAGCAAGAAATAAAATATATGTAACAAAAAAACCATTTCTTGTAAAAAATAAAAATGTATATATAATTATATGTGCGTATAAAAATATATATCCCCTTTGATGTTTTTAAGAAATACTAGGGGTGCTTGCTGAAAAAGACACTATAATTTAATGCAAGCAAAGAATATTTTTCTGGTATTTCATTTAAGAGCAATACAACATGTTGTGTCGGACACCTCACTTATGCCAAACACCCATACTACAACTATTGGTTTTGAATATATAAGAAACTAAAGCAATGCAAAAACTAATAATAAAGTAGTAAAAAGAACAAGACAAAAAATTTAACGAGGTTTAGTATAGAATTACCTATGTCCTCGGGCACCGATGATCAATCCACTACTTCTTAACAAAGTACAACTTTGAGGTGTGTTTTACAAATGAAGAGTTGAGCCCTTTATATAGTTTCAACCTCAAGTCCAAAAAACACTTCTCTCCAATGTGGGACAAATAATATAAAAAATTTCAAAACAACCTTTTATACTAATGTGGAACTATTCTACCAATGTGGGACAAAAAACAACAAATCTCCACCTTGACGATAAATTTCAACAAATTTTTCAGTCACCAACATTTTTTGAAGTTCCACATCATCAGTGCCTTCCAAAAATATTCAGACTTGCAGGATATTGATCAAGTCCAAACAATGTTTGAACTTGATTGTTGTCACAATCTTTGTCAACACATCTATGGGATTTTCAGTTGTAGCAATCTTCAGAAAAAGTATCTTACCCCCATCAATAATATCTCACATTAAATGAAACCGAACGTCGATGTGCTTCGTTCATGCATGGTAGACTTGGTTCTTTGCCAAATGAATAGCACTCTGGCTATCACAGAACACAACAATGTGCTTCTGAATAATTCCCAAATTTTCAAGTAAATCCTGCAAACAAATAGCTTCCTTAACAACCTCTAAAGCTGCCATGTACTTTGCTTTTGTTGTAGACAAGGCAATGGTAGATTGTAAGGTAGACCTTCAACTCACTAGACCATTAGCAAATGTAAAAACATATCCAGTAGTTGATCGACGTTTATCCAAATCACCTGCCAAATCAAAATCCACATATCCAACAACATGTTGATCAATAGTATTATTTTTCTCAAATACTATACCAACATCAATCGTATTCATAATATATCTCAAAATCCATTTCACAGCTTGCCAATGTCCTTTAACCGGATCATGCATATACCTGCTCACCATACTAACAACTTGTGAAATATCAGGTCTAGTACAAACCATTGCATACATCAGACTACCAACAACACTTGCGTAAGGAACTTGTGACATACTTACGTTCCTCATATGATTTAGGAGATAAAGCCGCACTAAGTTTGAAATGAGGAGCAAGAGGAATGCTTATTGGTTTGACTGCTCAGACATGCCAAAACTCTGTACTACCTTCTTCAAATACTATTTCTAAGACAAACTAACTATTCCTCTCATTATGTCTCTGTGAATCTCCATGCCAAGTATCTTCTTTGCTTCACCAAAATCTTTCATCTCAAACTCTTGATTTAACTGACTTTTCAACTTGTTGATTTCTTCCCTATTCTTTGAAGATATCAACATATCATTAACATGCAAGAGTAAATATATAAAAGATCCATTTTGTAGTTTGCGAAAATAAACACAATGATCACGTTTATTTTTGATGTACTTCTGACCCATCATAAACTAATGAAATTGTTTGTACCACTGTCTTGGAGACTGTTTTAAACCATACAACGATTTACCCAATTTACATATCCAATTTTCTTTTTCAGCAACTTGAAATCCATCTAGCTGAGTCATATAGATTTCCTCTTCCAAATCACCATGTAAAAATGTAGTTTTTACATTGAGTTGAACTAGTTCAAGATCAAATTGTGCTACCAAAGCCAACAAAATTCGAATGGAAGAATGTTTAACAACTTGTTTAACAACGGGAGAAAATACCTCATTATAATTAATGACTTCCTTCTGTGCATAGCCCTTAGCTACCAATCTAGCTTTGAAGCGAACATTATTTACATATGGAAATCCTTCTTTCTTTACATTAACCCATTTGCAACCAATTGCTTTCTTACCATTGGGAAGTTGGGCTAGCTCCCAAGTCTAATTTTGATGAAGAGACTACATTTCTTCATCCATTGCTCTTTTCCACTTGTTTGATTCAGAGCTCCTCATTGTTTCTTTGAAAGTGTAAGGAACATTATCATCCACAACTGGAAGTGCATAGGCCACCATATCATTATATCGAGCAGGTTTTCGAATTTCTCATCTTGGCCTTTGAGAAACAATTGATTCTTATTGCTGTGAAGATTCTTGAATTGAAATCTCCTCTTCGTGTACACTATTCCCCATCGTAACTGGAGAGTTACCTTGTGTAGTCTCATTTATCACTAGATCTCCTAAAATTGTCTCAACCTCCACCTGTTGTTGAGTACCACTGGTCTTCTCTTCAACTTGTGACTCCTTGCATATTGTTTTCTTATTCATCGTAAGTTCATCAAAAGTCACATCCCTGCTTAAAATAATTTCTTTTGTCTCTAGACACCAAAGACGATATCCTTTGACTCCTGCACTTATCCCCAAGAATATTATTTTCTTAGCTCTTCGATCCAACTTAGATTCTTTAACATGATAATAAGTCATACTACCAAATACATGTAAAGAATCATAATCATTAGTAGGCTTTTCAGACCATACCTCATAGGGTGTTTTTTCCCCTATTGCAGATGATGGTAGACGATTGATGAGATGATAA
This sequence comes from Malania oleifera, assembly GCF_029873635.1. Lineage (NCBI taxonomy): Eukaryota > Viridiplantae > Streptophyta > Magnoliopsida > Santalales > Ximeniaceae > Malania > Malania oleifera. Next base: position 38,489,438 of record NC_080419.1, read on the forward strand.
GCATATCTTACAGCCTCAGCCCAAAACCTTTTGTCTAACCCAGCATTAGACAACATACATCAAACTTTCTCCAGTAAAGTCCAATGCATGCGCTCTGCCACCCCATTCTGTTGTGGTGTATTTCAAACTGTGAAGTGTCGAGCAATACCTTCATCCTAACATACCTTCATAAATGGGTCACTCGTGTATTCACCACCATTATCTGATCTGATCCGTTTAATCTTTTTACCAATTTAAGTTTCAACTAATTTTTTCCACTTAAGGAAAATATCACACACTTCATTTTTATGCTTCATAGAATACACACAAATTCTTGTAGAAAAATCATCAACAAAAGTGACAAAATAATGCATACCACCCAACAAAGCCGTTTTTGTGGGCCCCCATACATCTGTATGGATGTAGTCTAAAATACCTTTAGTTTGATGGATTGTTGTGCCAAACTTCACTCTAGTTTGTTTTCCTAAAATGCAATGCTCACAAAATTCAAGTTTGCACACCTTTGCACCCTTTAACAAACCTCGCTTAGCTAATTGTTGTAAAAAAATTTCTCCTGCATGTGCTAATCGCATATGCCATGACCTGGTTGTATCTGAACCTACATCTTTCTCGGAAACAACAACTGTTGAGCCAATAACTGTACTAGCTTGTAAATAATACAAGTTATTTTTCCTTATTCCTTTCGTCACCACCAGCGCACCTGATTTAATCTTTAAGATTCCATCTTTCAAAGTGATAGTAAACCCTTTAGATTCTAAGGCACCTGATGAAATCAGATTCTTCTTTAGGCTTGGAACATACCTAACATCAGTCAAGGTCTTAATAGTTCCATCTTGACATTTCAACTGTATTGATCCTATTTCAGTTGTTTTACAAGTATTATCATTTCCCATAAAAAACAACCCTACCATCTAATTCTTAAAAATTAGAAAACCATTCCCTATTATGACACATGTGATAAGAACAACCAGAATTCAAAATTCACTTACCAAAATAATGTGACGAAGATGTTCCAACAAGAGAAAAATTTGACTCACTTCCATCATTATTGGCTATATTGGTATTAGAATATGCTTTGCCCTTATTCTTCTGCTGTAATTTAGGGCAATCTTTCTTCCAATGCCCTCTCTCACGACAAAAATGCGCATTCATCTTTAGCAGGTCTTCCATGAGATTTACTTCTCCCATGAGATTTACTCTTCCTTCCAGGCATACGACTCTGAGAAAGTCCCGTTACTGTTAGTGCTTCTGTTGTTTCCTTATGGACCCTCTGATCCTTCTTTCTACATTCAGTACTAGTCAATGCAGTACAAACAACATCATAAGTAACTTTATCTTTCTCATACAATAAAGTGGTGGTCAAATGTTTATACTCATTAGGGAGAGAATTCAGTAACAATATGACTTTATCCTCATCTTTCACCTTTTCATCCAAATTTAACAAGTTGGCCAAAATTTTATTGAAAGCATTTATGTGGTCATTAATCGAAATACCTAGTTGATACTGGAAGCGAAACAATTTCTTTTTCAAATAGAGCCTATTTTTCAGACTTTTGGTCATAAATGTATCTTCCAATGTCTTCCACAATTTCTTTGCAGATGTCTCTCTCATAACACAATATTTCTGATTTTTGGCGAGACACAGACGAATTGTACCACATACCTGACGATTGATCTTTTCCCAATCTTTGTCACCCATATCTACTGGTTTATCATTCAAAGCATTATCTAGTTCTTGCTGATACAAGATGTCCATCACCTCATATTGCCACATACCAAAATTATTGGTACCATCAAATTTCTCCACCTCAAACCGAGCATTAGTTATCGTCTTCGATGATGATGTCCAAGCCGAAGGGGTTGGAGTTCGTGTGAACAAAGTTTCTTCTACTGCTGCACTAGTTTCTATCATCTTCTATATATTCAATAGCAACCAATAAAGCAAAAGGCCTAGGATGAATAGTATGTACCAACTGTGTCTACTCTGTTTTATCCTATGAAATTCCACTTTGACCAGGCCAACCTCCAGGGAGTGGCTGAGCCGCAATGGTCTCTGAGCACTCGCTTAGACAAGGTCTTTCTTAGGCATCAAATGTGGAATCAAGGATCCTAATAGAGGAACACCTCCGTATCGACACTATTCAACCTAACTCTGATACCAATTGTTGTGCCGGGCACCCCACTTGTACCAAACACCAATACTACAACTATTGCTATTGAATATATAAGAAACCAAAGCAATTCAAAAACTAATAATAAAGTAGTAAAAAGAACAAGACAAGAAATTTAACAAGGCTCAGTATAGAATTATCTACGTCCTTGGGCGCCGACGATCAATCCACTATTTCTTGACAAAGTACAACTTTAAGGTGTGTTTTACAAATGAAGAGTTGAGCCCTCTATATAGATTCAACCTCAAGTCCAAAAAACACTTCTCTCTAATGTGGGACAAATAATATAAAAAATTCAAAACAACCTTTTATACTAATGTGGAACTATTCTACCAATGTGGGACAAAAAACAACACAACATATAGCTAGAAAAGAACAACCATATAGATCCTAAAAATTTAATCAATCAAATACAAGATCATATGATACAAATAGATGACTGTGGCAAAAATAAGCATCATGCTTCAAATTAAGATTTTCAATAATATCATTTCATTTAAGCACATGCCACAGAAATTTCAAAACACATCTAAGCCTAAAATACTGGTGAACATAGCAAGATAAGAGTTTAGTTTAAGATGCTCCCTCTTTCAAATTGAATCCAAACTTAGATGAAATAAACTGCTTATACTTTATAAGGATTAATTTCATTAAGTATGTCAAGCAGTATAAGCAATCATTTTTAAGTATTTTAAAACAAATATACTGGATTAAGATTTATTCATTTCACCATTCAACCAGTATAATCATCCCTATAGGTCACACATGCATCAGAAAATATATATTAAGGCATGAGATAAAGCACCTAACCAAGAACAATCCATATAAAAACATAGAACTTTAGAAGCGGGATATTATGTTCAAGGTTCTTAGAAGAGCCTCAATATTTAAAAAGTAAAGCATGATGCATATGGATTCTTTATGCTCTTTCTCTAGGGATGGAGCCAAGCTTCTCTAAATATTCGATGATTATGTTAGGATGAAATTTTGATATTTCTATTTTAGTTTTCACTCATCCTTTCAAAGATATTTTAACATTTTTATCATCATAATGATCTATGTACATGAATTTGTTTTTGGAAAATTTCACCAAAATTTCGGCAACATGCCGACTGTAAATTGAACATTTCCTAAATTTTTATGTACCAAGACCTGATAGATTCAAGCAATCAATTCAAAATAATTCTTTTTGAGCATGTGAGAACCTATTTTTACTACTAGCATGCAATACACAACATACTGCATTAGTCGTGCAGTTGGCGTTCCATACAAGCATGCAAGTAAATAAATTTCTGCAACAGCCTTGCAGATGACGTTCCATGCAATCTAGTATTATCAAACAATATATTCAATAACAGTTCACAATACTAGATAATCAAAAATCACTATCCATCAAGGTATAATATGAACAATGAACAACAATGGATATTTATGAGTTTAGTGCTGTGTTGCTTTTTATAAAGGCATATGGAAATATAATAATGAGAACATTCAAAAGAGTCATGAAATTTTGAAAAGAAATGCCCCCCCCCCCAGAGTTATGCACTTATTCATTTTATGCCTTTTTCATCTCCAAATATTTTAGCCAAGGTTCCTAAGATTTTCAATGGATTTAGACTTGACATGAATGCTTTAGGCTTATCAGACCAAAAAAAATCACAATGAATATTCGTTGAGGTAATAAGCCTATGTCTGCCTCTTTTATTATGAATTTCAATATGTGAGAGGCACGAGTTGGAATGATTTTCGATATTAATTACATGTACATAGGTCATTTTAAGATATATGCATTTATCAAGAAAAGGACCTAGGCAACCAATTTAGCCATTCAACACAATGAAGGTATATAGAACTCTAAATGATTTGATTTAAAAGTTGAGAGCATATGAGAATATTTGAATAAATACTCTTAAAGATTAAATTTCTATTAAGGACAGAAGAGTATTCATTATAAGTGAACATGAATTAAAGTATTTTCATGGAAGTAATCATGTCCAGGCTTGGACAAAGAGCATATAAGAGAAAATGAATAATTTTTTAACAACGCTCTTCAAAGAGTGGAAAGTATCCTATAGATATGATCATGATTCTCTTAATAAAAAATGCTAATCACCCATTAATTGAGCAAATGAAGCCCAGTATATAGACATACCAATAATTTTGACCGTTGTGGACACCAAGGGAATTATTAAAATTGTTTTAAGTGAGTTTAATCAAATTAACCCTATTTTACCCAAATTAACCTTATTTTACCCCAATTAACCCTCGGTAAATTTTGGCCAACCTGAGAGTTTCGGTCAACCAAGCCATAGGTTCAGTCACCCGAATAGACACATGAGAAAAAGTAAGTTTCTCATGTTTGGGGTGCCCAAAAAGATGTTCGGTTTACTGAACAATGCGATTTTCAAAATGTCCGAGATTCGGTCGCCCGAACTTAAGTTCAGTTTGCTGAACTTTCATGTTCGGTCGCCTAAGGTCAAAATGACCATGGAGTTCAGGTGCCCGAGTTGTTGGAAAAGTCAGAATTTAAAGATTCGGTCAACCAAGAACGTCACATTTATTTCGGTTCGGTCACCCGAAGTCAGGTCAACGTTCTGACTTTTCAAATGTTCGGTTGACCGAGACATTTTTCAACGCCAAGGTTCGATTGCTCGAAGCCTCATCATTTTAAGGACCTAAGTCTTGTTTTTACCCTAGATTGCATATATGATAACGGGGCTACGCCTAAGTGCTAGTGTAAGGACCTAGGATCTTTTCTAAGGCCCTTTTGAACTTATGGTTCTTATATGCATGATATGCATCAATTATTACAGACTTTTGCTTAATTAGATATTATAAACCCAAATTGAATGAAATATAAAATACAAAGGGAATAAACATTTTGGGTCTTCATCTTCTTCAAGATCAGGAGTAGCATATGATACTGCTAATTGATCCTACACATAAACTTATGATCAAAACGGGATATGACCTATAAGGTCAACAATCTCCCTTTTTTTTTTTTTATGATGACAAATACTTTATGTAAAAGTGGGTACAACCAATAAAGACCCCCCTAACAATATGCATAAAGATAACTTTAAAGGTTTGAGAATTCAAACATTTACCCCAAGCTGTATGATTTCATGGTATGAAATGGTATGAAACGAAACTCCTAAATCTAAAACCCAATCATCAAGTGGTCTATCTACTGCAAGAAGTAATGCATCCTGTACCTCTTCTGTTATAGCATTAGCATAATCATCCTCATTCTTCTTCTTAAGATTTTTGTATTGTCTCCTAAAGTGACTCGTTTTCCCACAGTTCCAGCATTGTCCTTTTTGGCCAAATCTAGATTTACTTATATTTCGATTTCAATTTCTGAATTTTGATCTGCCCCAATTTGAATTTCGGTCATTACCTCTGCCTTTTGTCTCAAGGTTTAGGGCAGAACCAGATCCTAAGGTTTCACGTGCATCTTTTTTGCGAATCTCCTCAGCCAAAATTAAATCTTGTACATCATTGAACTTCAGTTTTTCTTTTCTAGTAGAGTTGCTTATTGCCTTTCTCATTGCCTTCCAACTGTTTGGCAACGAAGCCAAAACGATCAGTGCATGAATCTCATCATCAAAATCATGTTCTACAAATCACAATTGATTTGTGATAGTGTAAAACTCATTCAGATGTTGTGCTGCTGATGCATTCTTTGCTATCTTCAAATTAAACAGTTTCTTCATCAGATGTACCTTATCATTTGCTGACGGTTTTTCATACATACCGGACAAAGCCTTCATTGCATCTGCTATAGTCTTCTCCTTCACAACGTTGTGTGCAATAGACCTAGATAGAGTTAATCTTATAACTCCTAGTACCTGTCTGTCAAGGAGAGTATATTCCTCATCCTTCATAGTAGTAGATTTTTCTCCTAGAAGCGGCAAATGCAACTTTTTCCCATAGAGATAATCCTCGATCTGCATCCTCTAGAATCCAAAGTCTATGCCATCAAACTTTTCTATTCTAGATGTCTTTCCTGCTTCCTTTGCCATTATTCCTACTCGAACCTAACTCTAGGCTCTAATACCAATTGTTTGGAATTAACAACAAATTCCCGAAACCTATGAGAAACAAAATAGAGAAAGAATACACGCCAAAGAAAAATCAATGACACGCACAAGACAGAATTTACGTGGTTCAACAATTTTACCTACGTCCATGGAGTCGTATAGATTTCACTATTATTCGGAAGAAAATATAGAGTGGCGGTACAATACTCTCTCTCTCTCTCTCTCTCTCTTGCGAAGTGTGACGGCTTAACCTAATCACCTAAAAAATAATTATTTTATATGATGCGCACGGGATTTTGAATGAGTTATAAAACGGGCTAAAAAGAAAAGTCAAGTCATCATCTAAATCGAACGCAAGCCCACATACAGTTGACATATATACTGTTTTGTTTCCTTTGCAAGCATTCTCAGATCTGCCAAACAAAAGCTGCTTGGTCCCGCTTAAGGGTAGTTCAGAACCACAGACATGAAACTTCCACATTGATTATTGATATTCTTGTAAAATAATTAATTAAAACTCACTGGGTCTATGAGATGGATGGGAGGCCGACCCCACCAGCCACTGCAGCTGGTAAATGCATTTCTTTAGGCCTCAACTTTCTAAAACACTCCTCTAAAAGCTCTCTCTAAAGCAGGAGTTTGTGCCGATTGCCTTCCAAATAGTCGACAGCACCTACCCAGAAAGAAAAGAAGACAACACACAAGTGAATTAAAAACATGCTTTTGCTTGTAAAAAGACTCACCCAACCCCCTCAAGACTTTAACCCTGTATATGCTTTACCCTAAAGTTAAAGAGACACCTAATCCCTAATCTTAAGATAAGATCTATATTCTTTTTTCAAGTCATGTGTGTGTGTGTGTGTGTACGTTTGTAGTCATTTAGGGTTTGGGTTTTGTGTCTAATTTCAGTGCATCCATGCTGAAAGAGTGCATGCAGGCTTACTTTGCCCAAGTTGCTTGTTCCCAAATGAGGTTTTCTTCCAATTAAAACAAGCTAGTTAACCCTAGATTTCCAACCACTTCTTTCTATAATTCTTTTTTTTCAATGAAATCTCTTGCTTGAAGTGCATTTCAAGTAGTATATGTACTAATTAAATGCCTATGTTCAAAATAAGCCGATGAACGTATTGGCCTTAATTAGTTTCTTCTTCAAACTAAAATAAAGGCATTCATTTTTAGTTTTCCTTGTATCTTATAGGTCTCAGATATTTGGTATGATATTGATCTTAGAACATATATTTTAAATTTTATAATCAAATAAAGCATATTATGCTGAAAAGTATACCATAACTTTTAACCTTCTCAAAAGTAAAGACTAGCTAGTTACCCACTATTTCTAAATTTATTGAAGTTCTTGGTTTTTTTTTTTTTTTTTTTTTTTCAATTTATCAAGCTAAAACTACATATTTGAAAAACTGCCATAAATATTTGAAAATCCAATTACATATTTGCTACTATTGTAACATTCTCATCAAGTGTGGTTCAATGACTTTTATATGTTCCATAATAATTAAAATAAGCATTCAATACCAATGAACTTTGTCAATTAACTTCAAAAACATTTCTTATTAAATAACAGTACTCTTGCATAGTTCGAGATTAAATAGAGAAAAAAGATTATATAATTTTTTTAAATGATGTTGTCTAAGACCCTTTGGATACTTGACTGATCTACTGGAATAATAGATCCTCCCCTCTACCCCTCTCCACTTAAATACTGAGCTATTATCTCAAAAGGAAAACCGTAACCTCAAAGACTTGAATTCTAATATTTTAAAAAGAAGAGTCTTGAGTTTACCACTTGAACCACCCTTGAGAGGCAAATATATATATATATATATATATATATATATATATATATATATATATATTAGTAGACATAATCAAGTTTTTACCAAATAAATCGCAATAAGAAACTCTTTTAGGGATATGCAACAAAAATATGTAAATGTTGACAGTGCTTTGGAGTTTTTGGTTATTTATTTATTTTCCTTTTTTTTTTTTTTAATCTAAAAGGTGACTGTTGGAAAATACTTCTTTGAGAGAAAACAAAATTAGGGAGGAAAATGCATCTCTCTTGAGTTTACCATCAAATATGCTTCATATATATCTCATTACTGTTTTTTCTATCTTAGTAATATAGTTTAGCTTCTCAAAATTTCAGACATTTGTTTATTTTAATGTTTTGAGATTATATATATAATTTTTAAGGCTAAAAGATTGTAAAAATACTTAAAAGGGGACCGACTTTTTAAGAGATTAGAGAAGGAAATTTATCATCTACCCATACTTAAATAGGCTATGATGATTCATTATCATCATTTATTATTATGTTGTGCACATGCATATAAAATTTTGAATTAGTGAAAATATAGGAATAGATCATGCTTTTAAGATTCACTAGGAGTGCGTACATGAGTATAGTTTATATTTTTTATATTTAATATCTAAAATTTGGGTATGTGTTTAATTTTTTTTTATTAATTAAACTACTCCTAAGGAAAAAAAATCATAATAGTCCTAAAAATGACAAAAACCAAAACTTCAATTTTATCTTTCATTACAAAGTCTTAATATTAGTAATTTCACATTTATCTTGCAAAGTTAAAATTGAATGTCATAAATTAGAAAATGAAGTTGAAAGCTAACTTTGATATTTATCCGTGAAATCGATTGGCTTTTGAAGGGAGGAAAATGTGAAAGCAAAGGTTATGTATTTTATGTAGTCATTACATATGACTCTGATACAAACTAGAAGTTTTTCAACTCAAAAATAAATGATAAACCACAAAACTTGAAATACGAAGCAACGTAAAAGCACCACTGCTCTCAACAAGTCAATTGATAATGACACCCTTTAAAGTTGTTCATATAATGTAGTTATTGAAAATTTGACTGCTTGGGAGGAGATGAACTCACCTTCTAACTGCACAGAGAGAGAGAGAGAGAGAGAGAGAGAGAGAGAGAGAGAGAGAGAGAGAGTTTGTAGGAGCATTTGACGAAAATCGAAAATGCAAAGATGTATTATTAGATGATGACATCGCATAGCAATGGGTGAGAGTTCAAGAGTTGGGTAAAAATTGAAAGGATTCAATTGGGCATTTTATTTTAAATTTTAGACACATGAAAATTTTATTTTGGATAACTACAAAACTAAGGGTAAGATTGATATTTTAATTTTTGTTAAATAAAAACTACTATTTCTTTGATTAAGAGTGTATTAATTTGTAACATATACAATTTTCTCCTTGAAATTGGTAAAGAGGTAACAACTTTTTTTTAAATTTTAAAAATTCAATAAATTCTTGACATTTAACCAAAAAAAATGAAAATATTTTTTGACATTTAGTTAGACACTAGAGTCTAGCACGCGCCCTGGTTGCCTGTGGGAAATGTGAGATGATTCTGACAGGCCTACCAACCGAGAAAATCAGTTGACGGGAGAGAGAGAGAGAGAGAGAGAGAGAGATGATTAGATATTGGAAGCAAATGGAAGGAAAGATACGGAGAAGAAGGGAAAAGATGCAGAAGAGGAAACAGAGTAATAAAGAAAAGAGGGGAAAATGAGAGTGCTGGGCGCACTACCTGACACTTGGGTCCCATCTCCCCATCACTCCCTCCACCACGAACACCAACACCCTGCCTCCCTCTCTCCCTCATCACCGTCCTCCCTTCTTCCTCCTTTTCTGCCTCCCCCAACACAACAATTCCCACCTCCATTAATCCCCAAACAAGCATTAATTGCATTCTCTCTCTCTCTCTCTCTCTCTCTCTCTATAAGCGTACCTTCTTCCACCCTTTCTTGAACTCTACCTGTGCTAAGCGACACCAGACATCCCCTGTTTTCGTTTATGAAAGGTACTTTGGGTTTACTAGGCATAGGCGGTGGCGGTGATTCGCCTGGGATCTCTGCTAACGACTCAGATTCGACGGTGTCAAAGGTGGGCATGTCCTCCGATGCCTCCTTCTACCCGGCAGAGGCTGAGCTCGAACTGGGTCTGGGTCTCAGTCTCGGCCGCGGAGGCGGCGGCGGAGTTGCTGTGAGACCCAAAACGGTGCCGTATGTAAGGGGACGTTTCTTGACGGCTAAGGACTTGCCATCCGTGCTCCCTCACGGCTCTTCTTCTCCTGCCGCTTCTCGCTTTCCAAACAGAGCTTCTGCTTCTTCTATTGCCGCTGTCTCCGGCACAAAGAGAGCCGCTGATTCTGTTGCCCAAGAAATTGCTCCCGCAGGTGGTGGTGGCGTTGTCAGGTTGGACTATTATTTGCAGAAGCATAACGCCTGCATGTTTTCTTTTACCATTATTCATTTATTTTTCTCTCACAAGGAATTTTAGTGACCCTATTCCCTTGATAGACGTAGGATTTTAATTTTGGCATTTCTGGCATTTTCTCTTTTGAGTTTTTTCGTCTATTATCCTTTCTCTCCGTTTCTGTGTCGCCATTTTCCCTATAAGTTTAAATGTCATTTTTATTTTGTTGATATGAGTGTTTTCATTTTCTTTGTTAAGGTCAGCGGTCGTTTTTTAAATTGTAGAGAAAATTAAAATGATGAAGATTAAAGAATAAAATTTTAATTATTTTCCTATGTAAAATACCGTTTCTAATTTTTCCAGGTTTCAAAACCTGCAAAGAAAAATTCATTTATTAAAATATTAATCCATTTTTGTTGCAAAATTAATTTTCATGTAATTGAGAAATTGTTCCTCTCTCTTACACGGTCTCTTTCTTACTATCGGAAAATCATTCAAATTTAGTTAACTTTGAGGAGGGTAACTCATGAGGATCTGCCTCCATTAATTTGGATTGTTAAAAGATTGGGATCATGACTGAAATTGGAAGATTGAGATAATTGTTACTTCATGTCACTGTTTATTCTCTCCCTGCATGTCTCAACTAATATATTACTCATTAGTCATTACTATAATTAATTTTGTTCCTTGTGAGCAGTCAGGTTGTGGGATGGCCGCCTATAAGGGCTTATAGGATGAACAACTTGGTTAACCAGTCAAAGACTCTGACCTCTGAAGAAGATGAGACTTGCGAGGATGATAAATTTAAGGATACTTCAAAGAAAAAAGTGTACAATGGTAGCAACAAGAAGAATACTACTACTATGGAAAAAGGACATCTTGGGTTTGTTAAGGTTAACATGGATGGATTGCCAATAGGGAGGAAAGTGGATCTAAATGCTCACGCTTGTTATGAGACTTTAGCCCAAGCACTGGAGGACATGTTTTTTAATCCCACCACGGGCATCACTTCCATTCGTGAGTTTATTCTTTGTTTTCTATATTTTTTATTAGTAATGTGTAATTTACTTATTTTCTATCAATTCGATCTTAAAAGTTTTGATATGAGACTATTATTAAATCATTGTTGCATCTCAATCTAACAACTAGCTTTTAGAACCAAGTGGTTTAAGATGACATAAACATTTTGACCTCAAAAGTGTTCAAGTCCTATAGGGACTAATCCCCATTATTCAAAATTTCCACATGTTGAGTTGAGGAGGAGGAACATTGTTGAACAGTTGTTATATCCTAATCTAAAATCTTAAGGTTTTATATTAAAAGGTTGTTTTAACAATTACCAAGGTGTTATTTACTATATTTGTAAGCAGAGTTGGCTTTTTGGCATAAATTGGAATACAACAATCAAGCTGAATAATGTTTTATTAGAAATGAGAAAAGTATGATTAGTAGGAGTAGGACAATAATGAGCTGTATAGATAATTCTGTTCTAGTTTTAAAATGTAATTATGATTGTGTAACTAGGTTCGAGTGGAGAGAGTGAGCAAGCAAGAAAGGCCTCCAAGCTTTTGGATGGATCATCCGAATTTGTGCTCACTTATGAAGATAAGGAGGGGGACTGGATGCTCGTAGGAGATGTTCCTTGGGAGTATGCACCTTTCATTTCATTCTAAATGATTATACTAATGTAATATATATACTTACGTCTATATGTTTTTGTGAATGTGTCTTTGTGTGTATATATGCACATATTTATGCCTGATGTTTGTATATGCACTACTAAGCCCCAAATGGAATGATGTCAAATGACAAGGCTAGCCTTGTGGAAGAATTGAATGGTCTATTTTGAACAACATTTTTAGGTGTAGGAGCACTAGCTACACTACTAGTAACCTAATATTAAACATTTTGGACATGATGTTTTTAAAACTTGTTTCATTCAAGTTCTTAGGTACTTTGGACAGGCAGAGACCTATGGGGAGAGTGCATATCAAATAGAACATCATAAGAAAAGCCAATATTGTAGTTGGAAATTTAGATGTTTTGTAATGCTGACAATATATATGCTTTTTTTGTTTATTGGTTTGTATATAGGATGTTCCTCAACACGGTGAAGAGGTTTAGAATCATGAAGACATCGGAAGCTAATGGACTTGGTACCTAAAATTTTTAATTACATTGGCATCTGGCATTCAAAGTTTTGTATGGATACTGACCCCTCCACCTTCTGTCTACTTAATTGTTAATTTTCAGCTCCAAGATTCCAAGAAACTGATGGTTGGCAAAGAAGCAAGCCGGTATAGGAGTCATTGCAGCCTTGTCTTCAATATTTTAACTCCATTAAGATGAAAAACACTACTTTCAACTTGGAAAGGAAAATCAAAGAGTTTGCTGAAAAGACGGATCATTTTACTAAGCTTGGTCTTTGGATGCAGTTTTTGTTTGCCTTTATGTTATTTCAATTCTCACATGTTCTCTGGTTGTTGCTTTGTCTTTCTCCTCACCCGGTAGTGCCACACCCCATCGTTTTAGTTCTCACCAGCTATTATACAGTGTCATACACACCTGCATACCCTGGCTGAATGCTGCTTTTTTCATACTGTAAATACAGGAGTGCTTCATATTTAGGGTTTGAGCTTGCAGCATTATTGTCTGTTTTTATTGGTAATATATAGAAGAGAAGCTTGTGTGGTTTTCTTTATCTTCCTTTACCCTTTTTATTCTTTTTAACTTGTTTGTTATCGATTAGCTTATCAGTAATTTTTATGTATGGAATTACTTTTACCCCAAAATGGAAATACTTTTATTTTGCTAGCTCCAAAACCGTATTAAACAGGCTCTGGGTCATATCTAATATCATTATAGCTTTTACCCAACAGGTGGGAGATTGGGAGAGAGCACATCTCACTGCAGTTATAAAAGGAAATGATAATTAATCATTGTGTTGGGTTTGCAAAATACAAAGTCTTTTTGTGTTGTTGATGGCAGATCAATTTCCTTTGCTTTTGTCCATTTCTCCTCTCTGGAAGAAGGAATACTTGAAATGTATAACTGGAGGTAGCCATGATTATGGACCCAGTGATGAATTTCAAATACGCATAATAACCAATCACAACTTTGTGCCAATAAATCCGCACACATACGCATGTGAACACAAAAACTAACAAGCTTAATTGGTGCGTACCTTAAACTATATACTATTCAATTCATGTAATCGTTTTTAGTTCTAAATATGGATAAAGGAGGGAGGTAGCCTTAGGTAGTTGATAGTTAATATAAAATTTGTTTAATTATTATAATGTGAATTTTTACCAATTATTCATCAGGGCATCTTTTACATACATCGATGTATGGTACTTGTATCATTTGGGTGTAGTGAAAAGTGGTTAAGGGTGGGTTAGGTAGTTGCTTCGAAGAGCCACTTTGTGTTGGCACCGAGGTATGGTATTACATATATGAGGGTTTCTACATCATTCTTGAGTTGGGTGGGTAAAGAAGTTAGTTTAAGAGTATGTTTAGATTAACATAGGTAAAAACATGGAGATTGTTGATAAAATCATTAGAAGAAAAATTAATTTAATGTCTTCAAGATACTAAGTGGGTAGGGGAGAAAACTAGAGAAATTAAAAAGTCAAGATTTTTTTTTTATTGGTAAAAGAGGGCGGTACCTCCTAAAATTTATTAAAAAACCTCTCACTTATGATGGAGGAAAATCGTGGTTACAATTTTGAGACTTTGGGACAACAAAAACAAATTTCAAGACCCTAAAACTAACTTAACCAACATAAATCAAACCAAAAAATCAAACACCAGCAATCAAGAAAACTAAGAAACTAAACCACTAAAAGTGTAATAACACAAAACATCATGAGCGCAAAGAAGGAAAACCTAGCAAGTCTAATCGAATCATTCCCCTGACTTGTTGAGGAAGATCTTCTTGACAACTATATAATCGAGAAATACCATATTCACCCTGTTTGGTAAAGAAATTTGCACTTTTATTTGCCTCCCTGTAAACATGTTCCACTTTGAACTGTACGCCTTTTAATGCTAGCATAAGTTCTTCCCAAAAATTCCATAAGTTCCAAACCGAGCACTTCCCAAAATTTATCCACTGAACCAACAAAGTAGAGTCACATGCAATCTCCACTTGATCAAATCCGAGATCTTTGCACAGATTAATCCCTAAAATAATCGCCTTCAATTCAACCATATTATTTGTTCCATAACCCAATAGTAAGGAAAAAGCTGCTTTAAATAAACCCTTTTCATCTCTTATCACGCCTCCACCACCACAATTCCCTAGGTTACCTCTACAGCTCCCATCCACATTTAATTTAACCCAACCGATCCAAGTTTACACCATCTGACTACACGAGGAAGACGAACCCCCACATTTTTTACTTGAATATCCAAAGTACGAATGAATGCAATATCCATGCAAGAAGTAAGTGTACATTTATTTAACTTGTCTGAAATGGATCTCAGCCAATATTTAATATCAAACCACACAGTTCTCACCGAATCATGAATTGATTCCATCTTGGCTCTACATCGACGAGTCCAGAGTCTCCAGATGATGAGACTAGGTATAAGACCTACCAAAATGCCTAACTGTGAGGCTCGTCTTGCACAATTAAATCAAACATTAACTCTGCCTTTCCAAGTACTCGTTGCCATACAACTAATACCCAGCGCCACTGCTAATTTTTTCCATACCTCCTGAGCAAAAGATTCGGTGCAAAACACATGGTCTAGAGATTCAATCTTGACATTTGAACAACAATCGCATCGAGAGGCCATCTGGACACCTACTTCTTTAAAACGAGTATTAACCGGAAGACAAGCAAACCAAGACTTCCACATACAAATTGACACCCTTTTTGGCAACATAGGATGCCAGATCCATTTTTCAACTGAGAATTCCTCTTTATGCTCCCTTATAATTTCCCAAGCACTTGTCGTGGTAAATTTCCCATCTGTTGAAGGTTCCCAAATTACTGTATCTGGACCCTCGCAAGAAATAGCAAAGTTCATTACTTCCTTAGCCTGATCTTCACCCAACAGATCCACTAATAAATCAACATTCCACCCATCTCTATCCTAACAATCTCGAGTTTGAAGCTTATGGTTACTGATTTCTTGAACCTTAGCACAAAGGGGGCTGGAGGCTAACCAACGATCAAACCAAAAAGAAGCCGACCCTTCTTTAATTCGAACACGGACATGCTCTAAAACTTCAAGAATCACACGAACAATCGATCTCCAAAATCTGGTTCCTTTCTCTAGTTTCATTTCTCTCAAGTGGTGTTTCTTATACAAATACTTGACTTTAAAGAATTGAGTCCACAGATTATCCATCGTTAACAATCTCCACACAAACTTCATATGCAATGATTTTTTTACCTCCTCCAAATCCTTAACACCCAAACCACCCTCACAAACAGACTTACATATATTAGACCAAGAACACCAATTCCTTTCCCTTTTGTCATTTACTCCACTCCAAAAAAATTTCAATAACATAGAATTTATCTTTTTGAAGACAGTAGTAGGAATGTCCAATACCGCCAATTGATGAACAGCCATTGATGATAATACATGTTTAATTAAAATTAGGCGGCCCCCTTGAGATAAAAGCTTAAATTTCCAACCCGCTATCTTTTTCCTCAATTTATCAACTAGGGGCTCTAAAATACGGGCCATAAGACAACCCGATACCAAAGGAACACCCAAATATGTAGCAGGAAAACCTCCTTCTGCAAAGCCAGTCATCCTTAACAGAGATCTCTTTCGAGCAAAAGCAATTCTCTTTGACAAAAAAATACTTGACTTTTTTAAATTTATCAATTGACTAGATCAATCCTCATACTTCTTTAAAGTCTTAATAAGTATTTGAATGAAACTTCTCTTGCCATTGGCAAAAATAAGAATGTCATCCGCATAGAGAATGTGAGATACCAAAGGCGCCACACGGGGATGATAGTAAGCCCCTATCTTATTCTCCATAATAGTTTTCTTTAGAAGCCGAGAGAGAGCTTCTTGTAAAATAATAAATAAGTAAGGAGATAAAAGGATCTCCTTGGAGAAGCCCTCGAGAAGGTTTAAAGAAACCTTTATAAGTGTCATTCATCAGAATGGAGAACCAAGGAGAGGAAACACATTCCGCCACTAAACCATAGAATCTTCGTGAGAAACTAAAGCTTTCCAGAACCAAGTTTAAAAAATCCCAATCGACCCTATCATATGCCTTAGCCATGTCCACTTTGATCATTACATTTCCACCATTAGACTTCTTATGCAGAGAATGAACCATTTCTTGTGCCAAAGAAATATTTTCAAATATACTTCTACCAGGAATGAAAGCTCCCTGTTTCGGAGAAATCAAAGCAGACAATAAACCTGTCATCCTTGCAATAATAATTTTTGAAAAAATTTTTTAGATAACACTACAAAGACTAATAGGCCTAAACTTGTCAAAACTCTGAGGATTCTGAACTTTTGGGATTAAAATAATGTAAGATGCAGAATAAAATCTAGGAAGAAGGGACCCAACAAAAAAATCTCTAGCTGCATCGATCACGTTTTCTTTTACAATATCCCAACAATCCTGGAAAAAAGCTGAGCCAAAACCATTCGGACCTGGGCTACTATTTCTCGAGATAAAAAGAATAGCATCCCTTATCTCCACCTCAAACGGTTCACGACAAAGATCAATATTCTCCTCTTCAGAAATCATAGGAGATATTATATCAACAAGGTTAGCTGTTCAATTGGGTCCTACACCTATTAAGAAAGTTCGAAAATACCTTACTGCACCCTCATGAACAGCTTCCATAGAATCCAACACTTCTCCATTTGGAAGTTTCAATGAATGAATCATAATCTTCTTCCTCCTTTGGTTCACAAATGCATGAAAGAACTTTGTATTGTTATCCCCCGCCTCCAACCATTTCTTTTTGGCTAGCTGAGAAATACGAATCTCCTCCCTCTTTTCCTATGCTTCCAGCTCGAGTTTAGTAAGAAAAAAATCTTCCTCCATTTCTAACGAATACCTAACCTGAAGCTGAGCCTCTAGAGCCTCCATACTTTCCTCTCATTTTTTAATATTCTGTTGTACATATCCAAAAACCTGTTTGTTCCAGTTTCGAATTGCAACTTTTGTATGTTTCAATTTACCAACAAGTCTAACTAAACCCAAACCATGAGACTCCTCCCTCCAGGCTTCCTCCTCACAAGACTTAAAAGACTAGTGCGTGCTCCACATATTTTGATACCTGAAGGGAGAAGGACCATACCGATGCAGATTTCTATGAAATCGAATAATCAATGGATTATGATCCAAAGTCCTCCTCTTTCCATACTCAAAATAAATATTTGGCAAAACTTGGAGAAGATTCAAATTATAGAGCACCCTATCTAGTTTTGCCCAACTTCGAGAACTACCACTGTGACCATTACACCAAGACATGTTGTTGCCAGTACCAACCAAATCCATAAGATCACAGTTGTCCAAGCAATTGTTAAATTCCTCCATAGCCGATAACAGCCTCATATGACTACCAATACATTTCGAATCTGAACGAATAATATTAAAATCTCCCGCCACTAACTAAGGGAAATCATCCGTCTTTACAAACTCCAAATCATTCCAAAGTTCCCGGCGATCTATTTGACAACATTTAGCATAAACAAAAGAAGCCAAAAAAAATCTGGTCCACAGAACTAAAAATACCCGAAATAACTTGATCAGACATATGTTGTAACTCAAAGTGCACTTCCTCTTCCCCAAATATCCAAATTTTACCCCACGCTAAAGCATTCACACAAAAATTCGAAAAATTTAAAAAGTTAGCTCATTGCGACATCAGACTTTCATCAGAAAGGGGCTCTGAAAGAACCAAAATAAAAGGCGAAAAATTCCTCATTAACTTATGTAAACGATTTTTCGACGTGCCTAAACCCCGCACGTTCCACACTAGAATTGTATTAATCATAAATCAAGTTTCTTTGGACGGGTAATAACCCGTTGAGACTTCTTCTCACTTTGCCCATTAATATCCTTCAACTTAACAATCAGAACATGTAAATCATCATCCAAGCAAAAGCCTTTTTCCAAAGGGAGTTTCTCTAAATTATTTGTCTCCACCTCGCTATCCGATTCACAATTATGTGGGACACACTTGGCCATGAAGGTACACTCTTGTTCCAAAATTTCTGTAACCATATTACTAAACGTCATCAACTGATCACGCACTACTATGACATCTTCCACTATCAGAATATCAGCGTTAGGAGCACCCAAGATCGGTTCAACGCTCTCCTCCCTCTACACAATCTCATACTGATTTATATTTCACTGCAAAGTCTCCACTTCAGGCCTCGAATCTTCAGGAACAAACTCCCCCTCTTCCATCTCACGTTGCGGAACTGTCTCAACCATTGGCAAAATTTTTGATATCATTGCACCCTCTTGAGCCTGAGCCCCCTCTACAGGTTCTTCGACAATGCATGGATTTATCAATTCTCTCTGAACTTCCTTCCCTTTCTCCAATTTCTTCACACGCCAAACTTCTTGTCTATTTTCTTGTCTACCATATTCCGTATCCTTATTTCTATCCCCAATTTTTTGTTTCCTTTCACCCCCTTAGCATACCACCTTTGAATGCCCCTGTCTATGACATTTCTCACAATAAAATCCTTGTTTTTCATACCTCACTTCCTACCAAATTTTCTGATTTGCAGAAACAACAATTGGGAAAGCATCCACCTGATCTACCAATAAATCCACCTCCACGCACATTCTCGCACCCATAGCCCTAGTTCGATTAAGCGTAGCATTGTTAGTTCCCAGGTATTGACCAAACCTCATGGCTAGAATTTGTAAACAATCAGGTTTGTACATGTGCATCGGAAGACCAGAGAGAAAACCATTGAGGGGCCAATGAAGGTTCCTGCTTTAGGTTGAGATCCTTTGTCCATCGAAAAAGACGAAATGGAAATCCAGCCAAAATCCTTCCTTCACAAGACTATCCATGAAGAAAATCTCGTTCATTCTTCATCTGAATCAGTACATGAAAATCATCCATGAAACTAATAGAAGGGATCTCCAAAAGGCCCCACGACTTTATAATATTCAAACAGATAACATCAATGGATGGTCTAGATCGCAAAAATTTCAGAACCAACTCAAACCTAAAATCTTCCGCTACTTTGTTCATCTCAACCTCCGAGAATATAAAACCAATATCTCCATCAATATCAACTAGATATCTCATGGCTAGTTTGAAAGAAGAAGACGATAGGTTAACATCATTAGCATTAGAACGTGATACTACATGGGCATACGATAAAGGTCCAGAACCACCTTTTGAAAGAGGCCCCACTAGTGGAGGATCCCCCAGAGGGCCGGTAGGCGCCACCATTGACTCCTACATAGTAAGCATCTGTCTTACTTCAACGAGAATGGAAGAGAGACATACCTAATTTAGAATGATTCAGAGTACTAGTAGAAGAAAGCTTGCCGAAATTCAAAGTCCTGGAAAACCAGCAGGCGGCGATGTGGGCGACCGTAGTTGCAGCTGATGACTCTTCTCTCTGGCGAAATTATCACAGCAAGAGGAGGCTTGGGAATTCTCTTCTGCAAATCCCGGAAACGGCACCGTCTGTACAGAGATGGGAATTATTGTAGACAAAGATTTTTAAGATGGCGTTGTAGATGTCAAAGAGTAGGGGATAAAATTATAAAAATCAAGATAGTATTGGGTGAAGAGATCATAAATGTCATTGGTGTTTATGCTCTACAAGTAGGCTTAGTAGAAAACCTTAAAAAAAAAAAAATCAAAAATATGGATAGTATGATACAAAGGATACTAGGGACTAAGAAAAAAATTCATAGGAGCAAATTTGAATGGACACATTGGAATGGATAATAAAGGTTATGAGATGATACATGGAGGATACAGAAATGGAGATAAAAATGAATCCAATAATATGATCTTAGACTTCACCATATCATATGATTTTATTCCAATAAATACTTGATTTAAGAAAAGAAAAGAATACTTAATAACCCTCAAAAGTGGTCAAAATAAATGTCAAATAATTTTTTCTTAACTAGAAGGGTTAATCATTTATTATATAAGAATTGTAAAGTTATCTAAAGTGAAAGCTTAACTATACAATATAGAGTGTCCTAGTTTTAAATATATGTATTGAAAAGTGGAAGAAAAAGGATAAAATAAATCAATGCAACAAGACTAGGTGGTGGAACCTAAAGGAAGAAAATATAACAAAATTTAAAGATAAAATTATCAAAATAGCGATTGGACAATAGAAGATAGTGTACATGCAAACATTCAGTGGAGCAGGATAGCTAGATCTATTAATTAAAAATTAAGATAACAAAAGATGTCTTAGGTGAATCAAGAAGAAGATTTTTGAATTGCATTCGCAAGTTAGCGATGAGATCAAGATATCCAAAAAGTTGTAAAGACAAAAAGAATTTGGTATAAAACATGAAAAAAATATAGACAGATGAAAAACTTTAAAAGTATTGAAAGGCGAGAAAAAGATGCAAAAAAGTCACTAGTGAAGTTAAACATAGATTATTTAATAATTTAAATACTAGATTAGACACAAAATAATAGATACAAGACACATTTAAACTTGTTAGAACTAGAAAAAAAAAAAGAGTAGAACTTAGGTGATGTAAAATGTATAAAAAGTGAGGACAATAGTGTCTTAGTTAAGGAAAAAAAAAAAGACATCAAAAAAAGGATGAAGAAGTTATTTTTCTAAGCTATTTAATGAAAATCAAGTAGAAAACTTAAACTTGGAATTGAGAAATGATGAAAAGGTTAAAATATGAGATTTATTAATAAAACTAGAGTTAACGAAGTTAAGCTTGCAATAAAAAAATCAAAAATGGAAAAATTATAGGATTGGATAGTATTTTAATTGAAGTTTGGAAATGCCTAGATTATATGAAATTATATGTTAACTAATTTATTTAACACAATTATAAAAATCAAGAAAATGTCATATGAATAAAGTAAAAACACTTTAATGCCTATAAACAAAAATAAAGAAGATATTTACAATTATAATAAAAACTGTGCAATTAAGCTTATGAGTCATGCAATGGAACTGTGGTAAAGGATAGTTGAACAAATATTAAGGTTAGAAGCTAAGGTCTCAAAAAATCAATTTAGTTTTAAACTTAGGAGCTCTATTACAAAAGTAATATATCTTTTAAGAAGATTAACGTAAAAATATAAGAAAAAGAAGAGGGACTTGCATATGGTGTTTTTTGACTTAGAGAAAGCGTTTGATAGGGTATCGAGGAAAGTTTTATGGTGGGTTGTAGAAAAAAGGGATATATGTAGTAGGTATACAGATCTCATCTGTTGTAGAAATCAAGTATATGATGCACAACGGAATAATTAAACTTACCGAAAATGATGAAGAACCAAGAACACAAACTCATACACAACTAGTAAATTTGAAAATAAGTAAAGAGAACAACACAGGAATATACGTGGTTCAACAATGCCTACATCCACGGGAACAATCAAGCCAATATTTCATTATGAAATTGAAATTTTACAATACACTTCATACAATGATCTCTTTATATACAAAATATGCCCAAAATGACGTATTTAACAACCCCTCTGAGGTTTCCCTCCAAATACCCAACCACCCCAATGTTCCAATTCAAAATTTGAATTCTTTCTCGTAGCCTAGGAGTACTCATTGACAAGAACAAGACACTCGTCGATGAGAGAA
Source organism: Malania oleifera (assembly GCF_029873635.1). NCBI lineage: Eukaryota > Viridiplantae > Streptophyta > Magnoliopsida > Santalales > Ximeniaceae > Malania > Malania oleifera. Next base: position 38,511,695 of record NC_080419.1, read on the forward strand.
AGAAGACCACTCATCGACTAGTATGACCACTCATCAACTAGTCTGATTTCATGCTCTTAGTATCTCAGAGACTCTGCAACTTCCAACCTCTTAGTATCTACTCGTCGATGAGAACATGACACTCGTCGACGAGTCACTACTGCACTCTTCAAGAATTCAACCCATATGCTTTTCATCTTTTGTTTATGAGTCTTAAATATAAGAGCCACACATACAAATATAAAAATCTCCACCTTGGCGATTATACGCCCCATAGGAGAACCTGAAAAACATATCTAACTGCTCCACCTTGAAATTGGACCGCTCGGTTGAGTTTGTCTCCTTTCTATAACTTGGAGATATGGAATAAGTTCAAGCAATGCTTGAACTTTTCACTAGTGACCAGTTTTTTCAAAATATATGCTGTATTTTCAGATGTGTGAACCTTTTCCAATACAAGCTCACCCGAAGTAATCAACTCCCACCTCTTGTGGAACCTCACATCAATATGTTTGGTTCTACCATGATAAAATCGATTCTTTGCTAAAGTAAATAACACCCTGACTGCCACAACATAGCACAATCCCGTCTTGCTGTAAGCCCAACTTTTTTACCAAACCAGTTAGCTACAAGGCTTCCTTTACAGTTTCGACAACTTCCATATATTCAGCTTCAGTTGTGGATAATGCCAACAGAGATTGAACAATGGATCTCCAACATATAGGTCCTCCTACAAAGATAAAAAATTAATACGTTGTAGACCTTTTGTCATCCATATCTCTTGCATAATCAGCATCAACGAACCCCATAGACTACCCTATTGCTTGCCGAACATGATGCCATAATCCGATGTACCCCGTAAGTATCTGAATATCCATTTAACGGCTTCCCAATGTTGTTTTCTTGGATTAAAGAGAAACTTACTCACCAAACTCAGAGCATGTGCCAAGTTTGACTTTGTACATACCATGACATACATTAAACTCCCCACGGCACTTGCATAGGGCACCTTTGACATGTCCTGGATATCCTTATACGTACTTGGGCAATCTACAGTAGACAACTTAAAATAACTTGCTATAGGTGTACACGCCGATTTTGTATCAGTCATGCTAAATCTCTCAAACACCTTCTATATATAACCGCCCTAAGATAACCATAACCTCCCTATAGTTCTGTCCCGAAAAATCTCCATCCCAAGTATCTTCTTGGCTGAACTAAGATCTTTTATGTCAAACTCTTTATGCAATAGTTCTTTTAATTGATTTACTTTAGTTAATTTTTTTGCGGCTATCAACATGTCATCAACATACAATAACAAGAAAATAAGAGAAACTTCATCAAGCTTGTTCATATACACACAACAGTCATGCTCACACCTTTTGTAACCAATTTTCACCATATAGGAATCAAATCTTTTATACCATTGCCTTGGAAACTGTTACAACCCATAAAGAGACTTCTTCAATTTGTAAACTAAGTTTTCTTTCCCTGGTTCATTAAATCCCTCCGGCTGTACCATATAAATCTGTTCTTCCAAGTCATCATGAAAAATGTTGTCTTCACATCCATTTGTTCAAAATGAAGATCATAATGAGCTACAAATCCCAACACAATCATGATAGAAGTGTGTCGGACGACAGGTGAAAAGATCTCATCATAGTCTATTCCTTTCTTCTGTGAATACCCTTTTGCTACTAACTGTGCCTTGAATTTTTCTCTTTCCTTTCTTGAAATTGCTTCCTTCTTCCTATATACCCATTTGCAACCTATTGGTCTCTTCCCATCTGGAAGCTCCACCAAATCCCAAGTTTGATTCTTATGTAATGATTTCATCTCCTCGACCATTGCACCCATCCATCTATCTTTTTCCTGGCCGTGCACTGCCTCTTGAAATGTAGTTGGATCTTTGCAACTGGTAAGAAAAGCATAAGACATTATCTCTTCAAATTCATACCTTGGTGGTGGCCTGATAGTGCATCTAGATCTCTATATTGGAAGATTGTAGACTTGTTGGTTTTCGAGCTAGAACTTCCTGCAACCAAAGGACCATGATATCATTGTCATTGCCTTGAGCTTCCAAATCCACCTACACTACATGTTCATCTCTGCCCCAGTTTTCTGGCTCATATTTATGATCATCACAATCTTGAGTACGCTTCATCACAGTCTTCTCATCAAAGACTATATCTCTACTGATTACCACCTCATTTTCTAGTGGATCCCACGACTTGTACCCCTTCACACTCTTTTGATATCACAAAAAAATGCAACGTCGAAACTTTGGGTCAAGCTTAGACCTCTCTTCACTAGACACGTGAACATAGGCTAGACACTCGAATACCTTTAATTTGGAGTAGTCTACTGTATTTCCCATTCATACCTCTTCTGCCACTTTGCCCTCTAGTGATGCCCTCAGTGATCGGTTTATCAGAAAACAAGTCATACTAACTTCCTCAACCTAGAAGTTCTTCTGTAGCCTTGAATTAAGCTTGAGACACCGAGCTCTTTCAGCTAGAGTTCGATTCATCCTTTCAGCCACATTGTTTTGCTAAGGTGTCCGGTGAATGTTAAAGTGTCTCTTAATGCCCTGTTGCTCACAAAAATCCATAAACCGAGAATCAGCGTACTTGGTCCCATTGTCCAACCTTAGATATTTGATTCTCTTCCCCGTCTAGTTTTTTACTTCAGCCTTCCACATCTTAAACCTAGCAAACGTGTCAGACTTATGTCACATGAAGTATACCCAGACTTTTTGTGAGTAATCGTCAACAAAACTCACATAATACATATGTCCACCCCTTGATGCTATTTTAACCGGGCCCCAAACATCAGAATGCACATAATCAAGAATACCTTTCATCTTGTGAACAACTGACTAGAATTTTGCCGTGTTTTGTTTTCCAAAAACACTAATCTTGTAAAAGTCCAGCTGACATGATTTCATACCTTTCAAGGAGTTTCCTCTTGTGTATTTCCTTCATACCATGTATACTCATATGCCCAAGACGCAAATGCCATAAGACAGTTTCATCAGATTCAACATCTATGACTGTAGCTCCACCTACAACACTAGTTCCCTACAATGTGTAGATATTTCCATCAAACTTTTGCCTTTTCATCACTGTCAGATTACCTTTCCATACTTTCATAACCCCACCTTCGGACTTGTAATTGAAACCATTATAATCCAAGGTGCCAAGTGAAATCAAACGCTTCCTTAATTCTGGTATGTGTCTCACATTACTCAAGGTTCTCACAACACTGTCAAACATTTTTATCTTAATGTTTCCTATGCCAATGATCTTATAAGAAAGATAATTACTTATAAGAACTAAACCTAAGTTTATCAACCTATAGGTGTTGAACCACTCCTTGTTTGGAGTCATATGGTAAGAACATACCGAGTTAAGTATCCATGAGTCCGTAAGGTGACTCGATCCCGACAAAACTGAAAGAACATTACCATCACTACAAACTGAATCTCCTTCTTGAACCAAATTCATGGATTTTGAAGTACCCTCATGCTTTTAGCATTTCCTTTCTTCCAATCCAGACACTCCAGTTTAACATGCCCCTTTTTACTGCATTTATAATACCTGATATCCTTTTTATTCTTGGATTGAGTACAAGATTTTTGACTTGATCCATGTTTGAATTTTCCTTTGCCACGCTCATTGTTACTTTCACCACAAGTCCTTCTCCTTCATCGCATATTTTAATTCTTTGATGAAAATTCAGTAAGGCACTTGTCACCTCTTCTAGATTAAGAGATTCTTTTCCCTAAGTAGGAGTGGTAACTAAATTTTCATAAATGTGAGTTGTTGGCAAGGAGTTTAGTAACATCAAAGTCTAATCATCTTCATCAAACTTAACATCAACATGCATCAAATCACTTATGATTTGATTAAAGGCATTAATATGTTGAATTAAGTTTGTTCCTTCAATCATTTTAAGCCAATAAAGTCGCTACTTAAGAAAAAGTTTATTAGAGAGTGATTTGGACATGTACCAGCTTTCTAACTTTTTCCATACAGCAGCTGGAGAATCCTCCTCCATCACATGATAAAGAAATTCATCGGCCAAACACAAGCATATTATAGAAACAGCCTTTGCCTACAATTCTCCCCAAGTTGCCCCATCCATATTATTCGGTTGAACACCGTGTAGAGCCTTCACCATTTCTTTTTGCACAAGTATATCCTTAACTCTCCTCTTTCACAAACCAAAATTCCTGATTTCGTCGAATTTTACGACAACAAATCTTGTAGAAGAAGTAACTAACGCCATGATACCAAACTTTACGATACCAATTTGTTATGGAAATCAAGTATAGGATACACAACGAAATAATTAAACTTGTAGCAAATGATGAAGCACCAAGAACACAAATTCATACACAACCAGTTGAAAACAAGTAAAGAGAAAAACACGAGAATATATGTGGTTGGGCAATGCCTACATCCACGGGAGCAATCTGGCCAATATTTCACTATGAAATTGAAAATTTACAATACACTTCAAATAATGATCTTTATATGTACAAAATATGCCTAGAAGGACCTATTTAACAACCTCTCAGAGGTTTCCCTCCAAATACCCAACCATCCCAACGTTCCAATTCAAAATTTGAATTCTTTCTCGCAGCCTAGGAGTATTCATTGATGAGAACAGGACACTCATCGATGGGAGAGAGAAGACCACTCGTCAACTAGTATGACCGCTCATCGACGAGTTTGATTTCATGTTCTCTGTATCTCAGAGACTTTACAATTTTCAGCCTAGCTCTCGGTATCTACTCGTCGACGAGAATAGGACACTCATCGACGAGTCACTGCGAGCACTCGTTGACGAGTCACTGCTGTCACTGTTGCACTCTTCAAGAATTCAATCCATATGATTTTCATATTTTGTTTATGAGCCCTAAGTATAAGAGCCGCACATACAAATACAATATCAACAAAGATATGTACGATGGAGTAATTACTGGCATTTGGACTGCAGGTGGAGAGACAAAGAAATTTTCAGTCACAATATATGTACATCAAGTATCTTCTTTAAGCTTTTATCTTTTGTTTTAGTAATTGATGAACTTACTTGGAGTATCCAAAATGAAGTTCCATGGTGTATGTTGTTTGCACATGATATTATCTTGATTGATGAAACTAAAGGTGGAGTAGAATTTAAGTTAGATTTATGACAAGAAACTTTAGAATCTATAGGCTTTAGGATAAGCAAAAGTAAGATAGGATATATGAAATGTAATTTAAGCTATAATAAGAGGAATGTTGGAGATAAAAAAAAAAAAAGTTAAACTTGATGAAGAAACCAATAGTTGTAGTAGATTTCAATACCTTGGATTTATTATGCAAGTTGTGAGAGATTTAAAGAAGGTGTAATCCATAAAGTTAAAGTAAGTGGGGTAAAATGAAGAAGTACTTTCAAGTGTACTATGTAATTATAGAATACTCTTAAAATTAAAGGAACATACAAATATCTTAAATTAATTAATTTAACTAAACGTGTAGGATAGGGAGATTGGAGTTTGTGGTTATTGGTCTTTAATTTATTTATTTTTTACATTAATTGCATTTAATTTTCTATAAAAATATTAGAAGTGTAATATATGCTTATAAATTATTAATTTTGTATTCATTTTTTATAATCTAAGGGATTAGTAATTTCTTTCTTTTATTTAAGAGGCTTTTGTGTTACTTTATAAGTTAAAGGGGACATTTGTAAATGATAGATAGTTCAATGGATGTTAGTACATTTTTCCCAAAATTTAAATATTAGGAGACCTTTTCGTGGCATTTTTCAAAATTCCTATAAATGTCACACCTTTGGTACCCCATTCTCATGTTTATTAAGTAGGAAATCATAAATGGTAGCCATCTTGACATTCTTGGAAATAAAAAATTTGCACAAAATATAGGCATCTCATTCCCATCTTCTTTCATGGGTAAATTTTATGGGAGTACTATTGGCTTGGATCAAATTGCAACATAAGCCACATAGTGCACTAGGGAGGAAGAGTGAGTTAATTACTGTGGGGGATAGTAGAAAGAGTAAGGATAGATCTAAAATAACTTAAAATGAGATAATGAGTAAAGATTTAATAATTCTAAATTTGTCAAAAGAAATGGTCCATGAACGCATAAATTGACAAAAAATAATTCATATATCCAACCTCACCTAGTAATATTTAAGGTTTGGTTTTATAATTTGTTGTTGTTGTACTATTTTATGGATCTAATTGCCCTTGTTATTTGTTAAAAATCAAATTGTTATAATTTAGAATTTTAGAAAGTATCCTCTTAAATTGTAAAAATTTGATATTTTTTGTTAGAGGGTACGGGTTTGAATTTCAGAAGCAGTAGAAAAGGATATATATAGCCTCTTCCCATGTAGCCTATGCCTAAATGGCCCAATGAGGGACTCCATTGGACCCAAAAAAAAGAAAAAAAAAAAAGAAAGAATATAATTTCAAGGATTTGTGCAGTAATTTACCTTATATATATGACCTTATAATATGATAAAAATGGCACTCCAGAAATTATCACTGATACTCATCATTTTTCTCACACATGAAAATAATGAATTTGTTTTCTCTTTTTTTTTTTTTTTTAATTATTTGGCTTGCAAAACAAAGTAAAAAGATAAAGATAAGAACAAAAATTAAAGCATTAAATTATTATTTAACATATATAAAGTACTAATAAATTTTTTTAAGTGTCAATGTCACTCATTAATTAAATACCACATGATGATGATGATGACACACGCTTGGATGGTTGGCCTCATAAAACGTTGGACCGCCTGGCCGTGTCCAATTATTAAACACGGCCAGCTTCGAATTTCTTAAACCGAAAAAAGGGAAATATCAAATATGAGATGAGGATGGTGGTGGGTGAGGATACACTGCACATTTGATTTTGATATGTAATGAGAATAGGGATTGCTTTTTTCATTTATTTTAATTAATTATTTATTGGGTGAAGATGGATCCATTTGCTTATGTGTAATGCTGAAGTAAATATTTGTAGGAATAAGTTAAGTGAAATTGAATTATCACTATCCTATTTGATTATCAGAAATTTTTTTGGTGCCCTAGGTTACGGTCGCTGTGGTCTGCCCGCAGCTGCCTAGTCACACGACCGCGGTCGTGGTTGCCATCGGTAACTCGAATTGCCTCCCCATGCCGTCGTCCAGGAGGCTCATTCTGGCTTGAGTTTCAGAAGAAGGAGAAGAGGCTTCGACCACCAACGAGTAAGACATTTTGCTAGTGCCTTTACGTCTCAGGCGACGCGCCGAAGTGCCGACTGTTGAACCAGCAAGCACTGCCCACAACCTCTGCTCGTCCAAGAGCCGCCGCTTGCAACTGTTTCGCCTCCGGAGATTTTCGTCGCCGCACGCCAGAAGGAGAGTACCATCGCCTGCAACTGTTTCGCTTCAGGTTCCATCTTCTCTTTCCACAAAAGGTTGATTTTTTAATTTTAGGCTTTCAAATATGGGAAACAGGTAGCTGCCATCAATAATAGCCTCCGTAAATCCTAACCCATGGCGGCAGCCGTTCAAACGGTGAATGTCATCCAAGCTAGTTTTGGGGTGCAGTCGTATACGCAAGCCGTGAACAAAAAAAAGTGAAGATACCTACGTTTAAAATTCCTATGAGATTGCTAGTTTATATCAATAGTGAATTGTAATTTATTTTCTCAAAAACAGAGATGGTTAGGACTAAGGAAGAGTTTCGTTTTACATTAATTAAGAAGTTTATGAGGAATCGACTATTTATTGACAAAATTCAGTTATCGATTAAGAAAACGTAGGGTTTGATATAAATTCCAACGATTAGTGTTATGGATGATTACCATGTGTCAATTCACATGAAAAACGAACGTGATTTTGTGCATGGTTGGGCAAGGGAAGGTAGAACTATGGAAGACAATTCTTTTTGGCTGTTCAAGTAGACGGAGGATTTTGATGTCAAAAAAGAATCTTCATTGGCTCCTCAATGGATTTTCTTACCGGGGTTACCAATGCATCTTTACAGAACGGATTTTCTACAAATTATGGTGACTCATTTTGGTCATTATCTTGGAACCGACAATACAATAATCAACTGTACGAGAGCCTCAGGGGCACGTATTTGCGTGGAAGTCGACCTGACGATGGAGCCAGTAAAGGGATTTCTTCTTGTTTTATTTTCGAAACAATGTATTTGGCAAGAGGCCAAATATGAAAAGATGAGTTTTTTCTACTCTAAATGTTGTCGACAAGGATATACCTCAATTGTTTATAGGGAGGGAGAGAAGTGAAGGGATGATGAAAAATATAAAGAAAAAAAGATATGAAAACCAAAGACTAATGATGGTGTAATGGAAACTAATACTGATGTGGATAAAGGGGCAAAGAAGGTGGAGTAGGAAGAAGGACCCAGTATTGTGCCAATGACAAAGAGGACTGAAGATAGGTGCCCTGTTTTATAAAAAATTCATGTAGCTTAAGAAAAAGGGGAACATGCAATGCAAAACTCTATTGTACCGCAGAGAGGTTTGGAAAATAATGTGAGTAAAGGTTCAATAGAGGGTGATGAAGAGGAGTGTGAGGAAGTCTGGTGTGATGGTGAAGCTCGAGTTTCATATGGTGAAATTATGTATCAAGAGAAAGTGGTTCATGCGGACAATATTAAATTGACTGAAGGTGGGAACTAGGGTTTGCATCAGGGGGAATTGGTTCTAGGTTATTCGTCCAAGACGGAGGAAGGTGAAATTTCAATGTTGAAGAGTAAAGAAAAAATGTATGAGTCTGATACAGGGTAGAAATGGACTTTCAAAAACACCAAAATCATAAAGGAACAATCTGTAAGGAAATCTCAGAGGGTTCACATCTGAACGCATAAATTAAATTTATGACTGATACAATTTTCTTTTGGAATGTTAGAGGGTTAGGAAGGTCTAGAAGCAGGTTAAAGAAGCTGATTAATAAGTTTAATGTTGGTTTGTTTACTATTTCAAAACCTTTCACGGCTGAGGAGAGGATGGTAATGTTGGGTAATTTTATGAAATATTACTATTTTATATCTAATGAAAATTAGGGTGGTAAATTGTGGCTGTTTTGGAAGGATATAAATGCCTTTGAGGTGATTTCAATCACGACTCAAATGATATCCGGGTGGTTTTTCAAGGACTGCCAAAGGATTTTGGTGAGTTTTGTTTATGCCAAATGTTCTTATATTGAAAGAAGAGAGTTATGGAAGCAACTGGAGGAGTGCCAAATATCAGATTTTCCTTGGTTGGTCTTGGGGGATTTAAATGTTATTCGAACGGATGCCGAAAGAATTGGTGGAAACCCAAGACCACTTTTATCTATGATGGAGTTTAATGATTGTTTACATCATTGTGGTCTTTTTGATGTATCAAACATACCCACGCATGTCATGGCACAATGACCATTATTGGCCTAACTAGGCTTTTCAATCTTATTTTGATGATAACAAAATGAAGGATGCTTTAACATGTGGTGTTGAGTAATGTGTTTTTAGGTAAAAGGACTCTCAAGGTTGATAAACTAAAAGCTCAATGTTAATCTAGTGGAAGCTCCTCAGAATATCAATGGCAATGGGCAACAAATGAAGAAGTTAAGGGCAAGTAAACCCAAAGTCAAAAGTGAATCTCAAGAGGCTGAAGAAGGCTGAAGGACCTATTGATTTAAGGAGATCATAATTAGAAGGACTGTTGTAAGTACTTCTAAACCAAATGCCATTTAGATATGTGAAACTATCATAAATCAAAAGAAACTAAGAAACACACCCCAAAATGTCTAATCCCTAGCCCGTAGTATGCTAGGCACAATTCCCCGAAGGTCCTGAAAATGATTTGTATAATAAGGTGAGACACTTCTTAAGAAGACAAATAATATTATTATCAGTGTGTGGCCAGCATGAGTTCCCGTGTGAATATAAAATTCCATCATTTAACTGTATATGAAAATGGCATAAAATTGTACTAATCAGTATATCTGAAAATACATAATTTTTGAATAATAATCTGTTAGTTCAATATAGCCCATTTATAGTAAATTTGCCCATATATATATAAAAGACACAACCTGGACTGCTGAAGTAGCGTTGTCACACTATCACATACTCATACGACATGCTTTTTTCCTATGGCGGATTGTGCGGCCCAAAGGCTGGACTAAACTCGTAGCCGGCGGTTCCGCAGCTGAGTCAAAACTAACGTTGTAAGTATGATTGTGCCTACCTATCGTCACCTAGTATACCTCAGATGGGGTCCTTTGACAAAAACCTCGAAGTAGAACTATGACCAAAGTCTCCAATCGAATATCCCATATCACACTTCCATGCTTGTGTGATTGCACTCACTGCCAACATATAACTACGATACTGAGCTCACAATATTATAATATCACATATCGCAAATCCACAGGGTTCTAGAATCATATATGACAATTTACACAATAAAAATTGTATTACAATTCATTTCGTATAAAAACTGTCATTCAATAAAACCCGGCCCCCGGCCGTCATATCAAAACTTGGCCCCCGACTGTTATATCAAAACTCGGCTCCCAGTCGTTATATCAAAACTCGGCTCTCGACCATTATATCAAAACTCGGCCCCAAGCCGTCACATCACATATTGTATAAAATCAATTAAAGCATTCTTTTCACAAATGCCATTTAAAAATTGTTCCCATGCCACACAATTTTCATTTGTTAACCATAAATAAAATAATCTGATTGGGAAAGACATAAGTTGTTGAAAACAGGGTATGAGCATCTCCAGGGTTTTATTTAACTCAAACTACATATTTTATAGAAAATAGGAGATAATCAAACCGTCCACAATAATTTCCTCAAAAATATATACTGCATTTTATTCGGTCCATATTTCACAAAATAGCTGAGATAATATAATCCCCCTACCTGTTTACTAAGAAGGTTCCTATGATGCTCCTAAAGCTCACCCTCAGCGATACGGAGCTTAAAATTTTCAAACTACATTTCCTCCAGTTTAATCAACTCAAATCCTAGATTAGCAACCATTAAACATCCCCAGGTCCATACACCCCATTTATCTAATTACATGCTAAACAGATAGTCCATTTATACTCTTACCTCAACTTTGAAGTAATGCTTGAAAAGATCCAATTCAAAAATCCACTCCGCTAGACTTGTAGAGAAATACTCCTAGATCCTCGTGGCAGCTTCCGATCATCGATACGGATGACGAACAGCGAGAAATCGAAGAGAGAGAGAGAGAGAGAGAGAGAGAGAGAGAGAGAGAGAGAGAGAGAGAGAGAGAGAGAGAGAGAGAGAGAGATTTGTTTTCTTAATGAAGAAGTAACTCAAAATCTATTTATAGACCGTTGACCCTACACAATTCATCGACGAAATGGAACCTTCGTTGATGAATTGCAAAAGAACATTCGTTGACGAAAGAGGGGTTCGTCAACAAACCTTAAGCCTGATATTTTATCGTCTCTCAGGATTTCTTCGTCGATGATGCCTGAATTTCGTTGATGAATCACATAAAGAAAATTGTCGATGAAAACAAGGAATTTGTTGATGAGTCCTGTTGCTCTTCCTTTTTAAATTTTCCTTCTTATTTTCTTATTCATTTCCTTTTATTTTTTTCAGGTTCGGTTTTCTACAAGTATGTTCACAAATTTCATTCACAGCTTTTGTACACATTCAAAGTATCGAATTCGTATAAAACTTTCGATAGAGTCAGCTTTTAAAAATGACCATATCCATCCATGCACCTATTCAAAGAAAACATTTATCCTTGGCAATCGCTAGTATATTCACAAATTTCATTCACAACTTTCATATACATATACATATTGGGAAACAATACATAAGAGCAACTATTCAAATCCATGCACATGTTCAAAGAAAACAATTTTAATTGGGAATACCAATGTGGTCACAACATTTATTTTCAACTTTCATTCACAATTGTCATACACAACTTTCATTCGCATAAACATGTTGGGGAAAATGAATAAACATTCCCAATTATACATAAATAATGCAATAATGCTATACAAATGAAAAAATAATAATTGATGATATACAAATGAAATAAAAATAATCAATGCTATACAAATGAAATAAAAATAATCGATGTTCTTCAGTGCCGCATGCAAGTTGTCTCCAGTTTCGAGGTGGCTATCGTCTGCATTTGCCCTCTCCTGGCTACTCATCTGCATCTGGTGCCTTGTCCCGTTGTCGTCCTGTATGTTCAGCATCTCTGCCAATAGGTACCGCATAATATGCATCCATGTAAAACGGATGGGGAGATATCTCATACGATGACTCTGGACGAGAACGAGGTGGCATGGGGGGTGTATCCACGTCCTCCGCATCGAAAATGTCGTCTAATAGATATAACATGGATGGGGTGGCAGCTGAGTCGGATGCAGCGTTTACCTGTCTATTGGACAGTCCTGCAATATTAGCACCTAGTGAAAGCACATAGGGTGCTGACAAGCCAAACACGTACTCCACTATACAATAGGCGGCTCATCAGAGTGGTTGATTGGACAACTAGATAAAGCTTGTCCTCCTTGTACTGAAGTAGTTCAACCTCCTCGTACTGGAGCTGCTCGACCTCCTCATGCAGGTGGGCTAGGTCGAAGTCTAGGGATCTGTCATCCTTCCTCGCGGACAAGGTTGAATCAAGCTTTCACTAAACTCTGTACTGCAGGATCTAGAGAGATCCGATCTACCTCATGTAGTACGTCAGCTTGCGGTATACGAAAAAATTTCGTTAACATATTCACATCGTAACGTATGCATAAAATAAGTAGGAGTGGGTTTAAGTCTTCTTACGAGGCTCATATATATAGCAGCGGTTTTGTCCACGAAGCGTTGTGTGATGGACCTATACCAGCTAAAGTATGGGTCATTTGAATGCATAGGACCCTCCTCCGCCTCGACTGGTAGAATATACTCTCGTTGATGCTGCATGTAGTCACGTACATCTCATGCGTCCTCGTCCAGTCGGTGAACCCTCGACCGTGTCCGTCAATGTGATGTAGGTCCTCCCCATGTACATCTAACCCCCAATGTCAAGATCAAGAAGCGGTCAGGAATGCCCTGTCAATAGCTAAACTACCATAGAACTCAGTCAGGGAGATACCACTCGATAATATGAAAACATATGAGTGGCACTCGGGCTACCCACAAGTCACTCCTGACTGCATAATCGATGGGTAGATTGGCTACAATGGCATCTGTGTAAGGCCTTTAGATGAACTGTAGTTAAACAGAAGTAAAATTTAAGCGAACTATACATATTTGGAAGGAAAAAAACTATGATGTGCCACACTTTAATTAGACTATACCTTATGCTCACGGTGTATGTCCAACTCGAACATGTACCAATGCAATGTATGCTGCACAACCGACAATGCCCTCAAGTCGTCCCTCTATCTATACAAAATAAAAATGTGAGTATTCGATCATAACAAGTAGTAAGTACTATGAATTAGTATTCGTAGTACTTAGAGCATAAATGCATTGTAAATGATGTCGTTACTAACCGATATATGAGTGGGACTCGGTCAACCGGATGCCTGTCCTCATCCCTCTCAATCTATAGCACACCGAGGAACAAAAGGAGCTAAAGAGGGGCATCTCTCCTAGTCCCAAACTTGTAGTAAGCAGAGTGGGCTAGATATCTCCCTGCCTATTAACGTGTGTGGTGCGGCATGTCTCCCTGTATAGCCACGCTAACGTCATGGACCCCCAATTGTATGAGCGAATCTGCATGAGGTCCTCTAGTAGTGGAAGGAACATCAAATGCGCGTGTGTCCCCGAGAGGTTGCAAAATAGAATCGCATATATTAAACGCAAAATGTGGGCTTGTGCGTGGCATGCTACCGTATTTGCATCTGTCGGTAGCTGATGAAAATGGCCCTCGAGAAACCTGAACCGGATGTGTGCACCAACAATCTCTGTTTTAGGTGGCACCACCCCTAACAAATGCTCGCACATATGGCACAGTGCAAGTCCAACCTGATGGTCTGTAGGGCCCTCTACTGGTCCAGCAGTACTGTTGGCCTAATAAAGCTTACGAATATTATTTTGATGATAACAAACTAAAGGAACTTAACATGTTTTGCTAAGACATGTTTCAGAGCTTAAAAGCTTTCATAAAGAGATCAAGCTCAAGTGTTTGTATAGAAGCTCACATGAAGATTATGCTTGGCCCATGATGAAACAAAAGAAAATTAAAGAAAGAAAAGCTTGGATTCAAAGATAATCAGATGAAGCTTAGAGTATATTGAAGCTTGAAGATATGATGGAGTCAAAGAAAGACAAGCATGAAGATTTAAGTGTTTAGAATGTCAAAGTCTTAAGAAATCTTTATGTAAGTACTTCAAATAATTTCAATATCGATGTATACAGCACTTAGGTTAATTTCTTGAACCTAGATACCTTTTAAAATACTTGGAAAATATTTTTATAAGGTCAAAAATTATTTCAAAAAGGTTAAAATTATATTTGGAATAAAAAGCACCAAAAATAGGATTTTCCAAATGCTGTTATTGTTTCTATATCCGTATTGATGTGCATTTGTATCTATTAAATACTCTTTATTTTAAAAAGTGTTCAACATGAAAGTTGTGAGATTTTCTCTTAACTTTTTGTTGATACCAAGAAAGTCAAATTTGGAGTTGTATAGAAAAGGTTGTGACCAAAATACCAAAGGGTGCTTGAAGTTAGCAGAATGGTGACAGGCGCCATAGCATAGCCAGACAGGCGCTTGCCTTGTCCAATGAGGCGACTTCTAGTGTTTTGATAGGCAACTGGGGGTATACTGACTTTTGAATTAAACTGAGACAGGTGCCTGCCATTCGAGAAGTCTTTTAAAAATTACCAATGGGAAAATTTCAAAAATCAGTTTCTTGGGCTCCAAACTTTTTGTAAACTTGACCAACACTCCAAGTAAATTTGGGGAACAAGGAATTAACTTTTTAAACTCTATATATAACCCCCAAGACAAAGATTTTAATCTCCAAAGAAAAAATTCAACAATCAAAAACTCTTAATTGCTCTCAATCTTCAAAGGCTCTCTTACTCAAACTCTTACTGAAGTTTCTACTGAGAATTTGCTGATTTAAAGCCACAGTACCCCGATGTTATTATCTTGAGCTTCATTCTTTATATATTGATTTCTATTGAAGTATATTGAGCTAATCGATTACACTAATTAGCTATTGTAGAGAGTGCCATTGTACACCTTTTTTTTTTTTTTTTTTTTGTGACGATTCAGGATTGTTGGATCGTTGGATTTGCAAGACGAGGAATTCTTGTGTGACCAAGCGTGGGGTATCGTTTGAAGAGGTGTTGCTCTAGTCTATTGAAGGAGTGTGTATGGTTTGTTCCACCCAGAAAGGAACGGTATAGTGGAATCCTTAGGTGATTTGCCTAAGGCGATGACATAGGCTGGGGATAAGTCAACCCTCATAAAAATCTCGTCTCACTTTCTTCCCTACTCTCATTTAAATTCTAGCATATATTAATTGTGTGGTTGAATTTTAATTTTTGATCATATATACTATGTGGATTGGAAATTAAATAAACCAAGGTTTAATTTGGTTTTGGGATTGCGAAAATTTAAAGGGAGTACGTTGGTTGATCAATATTAATTGCTGATACCTCAAAGGGAGTATGTTGATTGGTTAACACCCAAATACAAATTAACTAAGAGTTTATTTAAATTTTGAGCTATTGGAAATTTGAGTTGTGGTTTGCATTGAGGAATCAAATTTCATTCAATACAAGGTTTAAAACAATCATACACACAAGGCTATCAACAAAAGCTGAAATTACCAAAGTGCTGCAAATTATATTTGCTTGAGCATTTTGTTATTGATTACTTAGATCTTGATTGGTTATGTGGATGTCTAAGTTTTGATTACTTGTGCTTGGTAAATCAATTGGTTGATCTTCATTACTTTGTATTAATCTTGAATCAATCATTGATTGAAGTGTGATTTTTTATTGGCCTATATAAGCATTGAATATCAAACATTCTTATGTGATTGTTAAATATAAAACAAGAGGTTAAGAATTCATAAAAATATTTAAAAGAAAATTTTAATAACACAATTCACCCCTCCTCTTGGGACTACACCTTGGTTTTTCAAGTACGACCAGTGACGGGGCTCCCATCAATGGGCAGCCCAAACAAAACCGTGATGTCCTGGAGTGTGATAGTCACCTCCCTGTGTGGTATATGGAATGTGTGCGTCTCTAGTCTCCATCACTCCACGAAAGCAGTCACCAGATACCAATCCAATTGGATATGGGCAATGCGATAAATCCCGTACAATCCCGCATCGCGGATCCATTGAATGATGCGATCATCTACGTCAAATCGTCACACCACAAACTGTGTGCCGCCTTTACAGTACAAGGCCTTAGCGTGACCATCATCCCTTGCTTGGGTGGACCAGTGCACGTCACCCAGTATTAACACACTACGATCAGTTGACCTTAAATCGATCCTGCAAAAGGTTATAGTGAAATACATTAAATATAAAAATTACATGATATGTAGTAAAAGTCCTATAAGTGCGTAATAAGTCAATGTGAAGGGCTAGCTGCATCCAAGGTTGCATCCTTCTCAAACACTAGTAGGAATGGGGTATTCCCAAGAGGGGGTGAATTGGAAATTTAAAACTTTTCCTAGGTTATGTTCAAGTTACACACACTATTTAACAACCTAGGGTCTTTCTAATCAGTTACCAATTCCATGGACAATCAAAGCATGTATGTAAAGTAATTAAAGCAGTAAATAAACAAACATACATGTATAGAAATTAACGTGCGGAAAATAAAGAATAGACACAAAATTTGTTATCGGAGTTCGGTCAATCCTGCCTATGTCCCTGCCTTGAGCCATAAGCCCAAGGATTCTACAAATGCTCACTTAACGAGTGGAGCGACACCAATTACAGTGTCCTTACAGGGTGGACACTCCCCAACTCAAATTTGAGGGCTAAACCACAACTAGTATACCTTACAGGACGGTGCTCCTAGTTCTCCTAATCGGGACTAAACCAATATGGGACTTTTTTAATTGGTTCTAAGTCTATCTGGTGCACGTTACAGGCCAATGCAATCCTCTTTCAACCACACGTCAGGAATAAAATAATAAAAAAATATTTTGTGTACAAAAATAATGCTTCTATGTTAAGCAGATGATGTACAACAATAAGTACAAAATGCACTCACATATGATATGAGTAAAGCTCAAGTGAGTGTGTGTGATTTTTCTCTCTAAAGTATATTCAAACAAAACCCTAGAGTAAGAAAAATAATTTTCTCAAAAATATGAGAAACCTTTCAAGCAAAGATTATGCTCAAGGTTCTCCTTTCGGTATCCCTAGGACATTTCCCCAAAAATAATTTTTTAAATAATGTTCAAGGGAAGCTAGGGTTATGGCTCAAATGATTTTTGCAAACAAAACACAAGTGAGCCTTTGAATCTTTCTATGGATGTGCAAGATTCACAAGCAATAACAAGTTTTCCCAAAGAAATATTAATCAAGAAAATGTATGGGAAAAGCTTTAAGTAATACTCCCAAAATGATTTTCAACAATAAAGTATAAGTGAGAGTGAATTCTTAAAAGATATGCACAAACTTAAATAAATGTCCAAAAGGAAATTTCTCTCTTCCAAAAGATTTGTTAAACAAAAAATAACGAGAGAAGGAGTATTAAATTTTTTTCCAAAACGATTTTTGAAATAAGAGTGAATGAGGGGGAACTTTGATTAAGAAAAGAATAGAGAGGATTTTAAAGTTAATCAAAGTTGCTAATCTGACTTATGAAATGAGTATATATAGAGTTTGGGGACACGCTTGGTATTTTTAAATTTGTTTAATCAAAAAATAATTATGTTTAGGTGCTGAAAAATTGACTAACCCAAGAGGTTCAACCGGCTATCCTTCAGCGTCAATTGAATGAACACACACAGCAAATTTGAAATTTAAAATAGTTTCGGTTGGCTGTGGGTGGCATCGGTCGTCTATCTAAAAGGCGATTCCAAGCCTTCATAGGTTCAATCGACCTAGGCTTAAGGCCGGTCTGCTGATTCTTGACGGTTGGTCGACTGAGGTCATTTTTAACTAAGGTGGTCAATGAAATGACCTGCTTATATTATCATTTAATAAAACATGATAAATAAAATAGTCAACCCGAACCCGACGGTAGCGAGACACCTGTCATACACAGCGAAAACTTAGGCAGCAGTAAATGTAAATCACATTCTCATAACCATAAAATATAAAATACCAAAGCTAACTACAATCCATAGTAATACTATATTCATATACAACCTCAAAATATCAAAAATACAACTAGGATCCCACAACAAAAATCTCCTGACCCTAGCCTAAACTTACCCTCCTAGCAGGGTAGTACAATCAACCTAAGGCGGTCACGCTCCGCCGATCCTTCTTGGTTTCCTAAAAATCATTTAATGTTTGAAGGTGAGACATTTCTCAGTAAGGGAAAATAAATTAAATACAGCTGTGTGATAATATGAATATTTAAAAATAATATAGATATACAGTACATTTTCCATACCAGAAAAAATTAATCATTTAATAAATGCATAAACATAGACCTTCATATTTTAATAAATCATACTAATCATAAATGTCTGGTATAGCTAATAATACTGAAAACATACCCAGGATGAATAGCTAGTTGATGTCATGTATTACCCCCATGACGGGTTGTGCAACACGACGATGGGACCCGACAATAGCAGGCCAACTACTGTCGACCATTGCCGAGTCAAAAATGTCTGAAAGTGCGATGGGCCCGCCACACCCTAGTCTGGACTACCAGGTGGACGTCTACCACTCTACACTAAAAGCCACATCGGCTATCCATCTCCCACCCTTTCCCAGGGTGGTTAGCACTAATCTGAACATAGATATCTTATCTATATAGCTACGGTACCGTACTTCTGAAAGTGAACAAAATTAACATCCGGGTTTTGATAACATATAATACATGATAATAAAGCATCTAACATAAATGAATTGATAGCATTTTCTATAATTTCATAAATACGACCTTGCGTCGAAATCATATATCATACAAGGCCTTGCGCCGACTATCAATCACAGTCTTGCGCCGAATATCTCATACATATCATTCTGAATAAATAAATCAATTATCATGTATTTTTCAAAATCATAATGTACTGTATTATGTCATATTCCCTGAAAACATGCTTTACTCATAAAACTGTCATATCATAATACCTTTCATGAAAAATAATATTCATGTCACACAAAGCTAAGTAAATTCGTACATTTCATTCTAAAATCACATTTTCTGTATAACAGCAGTATTTTCCCAAATATGCATTTTTCTCAATAATATTCAAATGTAATACATGCTTTCCTAAAAGTTAATTGCTAATAAATAATAATAGTTTGTATGGAAAATAACTATTTTAGTTTATTCCCTCACCTGACACTGGAAAGAAACCCCCCCCTAAAGTCCACTCATCTCGCACCCGCAGGGCTCCCCGTTCAACACCCTGAATTCAACAACTCTCGGAACTAAACGTCAGTATTTTCACGTGAATATCATTTCCTATAACTATAAAAAGACCAAATTTGGCATAAAAAGTCTTACCTCAACTCAGTGATGAATTTCAACTTACTTCCACCAACGATTCGCTCCGACAAATTTGGAGAAAACTTCCCCAGGAGCGTCATGGTGGCCTCAGATTGTCAATTTGATGAACGACGGAGCCAAAATCGAAGAGAAAGGAGAGAGAAACAGTAGGGAGGAGAGAGAAAGAGAGAGTGAGTGATTTTCTTGATTTTTCTGCGTTTAAATCCAAGTTTTTAGGCTATTTATACAAGGGGCTTCGTTGACGAGCCACGTCACCTCATCAACGAGATCAAGAGGAAATTCGTCGACGAAATTCAAAGTCCCTCAAAACAACCTCCCGGTAACTTCTCGTCGATGAGGCACACCTTTTGTCGATGAGCCTATACTGCCACGTCGTCGACAAACGCTTTGGCTGCTTCCTCCTTCTGTTCGATTTCCATTTTACCCTTTTCTTTATTATTTAAAATACCATTATTCCTTGGGTCATTACATTCTTCCCTCCTTATAAAATTTCATCCTCGAAATTTACTACTCATATAATTCATCATCCCTTAAAGGCAAAATGGTCCACTCATTTTATTACTTACCCTCACTTATGGTGAAGGAATGCCGTGGTTACATACCAAGTCCTGGGAGATTACATATACAAAAGAAAATTGCCCCAAAACTAACATATCACTTACTAACTAAAGTATTACATGTACCTGCAAAAGAAATACTACACAATCACTTACATTTCTAGTTATATATGATCTTCTTGGAACAATTTCAGGTACTTCTGTCTGATCTGCTTCTCGAGCTCTCAAGAAGCCTCTTCTATTGCGTGATTCCTCTATAGAACCTTTACTAGAGAAATCTTCTTATTACGTAGTTCTTGTTCTCTTCTATCCAGAATCTGCATTTGTACCTCCTCATAGACTAGCGAATCACTAAGCTCTAATTCACTCTAACTGATAATATGAGATGGATCTAGGACGCATTTCCTCAACATGGAAACATGGAATACATCGTGTATCCTGGATAACATAGGTGGTAAAGCTAACCTGTAGGCAATCGGTCCCACTTTCTCTAGAATCTCAAACGGTCTAATAAACCTAGGGTTAAGTTTACTCTTCCTTCCAAACCTCATAACCCCTTTTAACGGAACTATCTTTAGAAATATATGATCCCCAATGTTAAATTCTAACTTCCTGCGGCAATTATCGGCATAACTTTTTTTTCGTCTTTGAGCTGCACTGATTCTATCTCTGATGAGGCCAACCTTATTGTACGCCTGCTGCACAAGCTCTGGTCCCACAACTCGCTGCTCACCCATCTCGTCCCAATATAAAGGAGATCTACATCTCCTACCATACAGTGCCTCAAATGGTGTCATACCAATGCTGGCCTGAAAACTGTTATTATATGCGAATTCCACCAGCGACATGAACTAAGTCTAACTACCCCAAAAATCTAATACACACGTTTGGAGCATATCTTCTAGTACATGTATCGTCCTCTCAGTTTGCCTATCCAACTGAGGATGGAATGCCATGCTAAACGATAGTTGAGACCCTAGAGCTCCCTGTAAACTTCTCCAAAAACGTGACATAAAATGCAGATCTCGATCTAACATAATAGATACGGGCACTCCATAAGAACGAACTATCTCCTGAACATAAATCTCCACTAAACGGCTAAGGGAATAGCTGATCTTGATAAGAAGGAAATGAGCAGTCTTAGTCAATCGATCTACTATCACCCATATCGCGTTTTGGCTATGCGACACCGATGGCAGCCCTGAAACGAAGTCCATGGATATATGATCTCACTTCCACTCTGGGATCAACAACGGTTGCAACTGACCCATCGGCCTCTGGTGCTTAACTTTTACCTGCTGGCACGTCAGACACTGCGCTACATACTTGACGATTTTTCTCTTCATACCACTCCACCAATAGAACTCTCGCAGATCCCTGTACATTTTTCGCACTACAGGGATGAACCGTATACAAAGATCTGTGAGCCTCCTCCAAAATAGTCTTCCTGATGTTAACATCAGTAGGAACACATAATCTAGAACGGAACCGTAAAGTTTAGTCATCTGAAATGCAGAATTCCTCAACCTGACCAGTCTACACTCTATCTATCACCTCTGCTAATTCTGGGTCTTCATTCTAAGCAGCTCTAATTTTTTCCTACAGAGTAGGTTGTACCACTAAACTGACAATACATACTGGATGATCATTCTCTACCAACTCTATGCCGAGTCTCTCCAGATCCATCATAATCGGATACTGGATCTCCACAGCTGCTAACACTGATCTCGTAGACTTCCTGTTCAACGCATCAGCTACCACATTTGCTTTCCCTGGGTGGTAACTGATAGTACAATCAAAATCTTTAATTAGCTCCAACCATCTTCTTTGTCTCATATTCAGTTCCTTCTGGGTGAAGAAATACTTCAAACTCTTATAGTCGGAGAAAATATCACACCGCTCACCATAAAGGTAATGCCTCAAAATCTTCAATGCATGTACCACTGTAGCTAATTCAAGATCATGGGTAGGGTAGTTCTTCTTATACTCTTTCAATTGTCTGGACGCATACGCTACCACCTTGCCATGCTATATCAATACACAGTCAAGTCCCTTCAAGGATGCATCACTGTAGATAGTATAACACTCACCCCCTGACGGGATGATCAATACTGGTGTTGTGACTAGTCTCTACTTCAATTCCTGAAAACTCTGCTCACAACTGTCGTCTCATTCAAATCTGACATTCTTCCTAGTCAGTCGTGTCAGCGGTCCTGATAAAGCTGAGAATCCCTCAACAGAACAATAGTAATAACCAGCTAACCCCAAGAAACTCCTAATCACCTAGACATTCCTTGGTCTAGTCCAATTCACTGCCGTCTCAATCTTACTAATCCATAGAAATTCCATCTCCTGAGATAACATGCCCCAAAAACACAACTTCCTCGAGCCAGAAGTTATATTTACTGAACTTGGCATGTAACTTTTTCTCACTGAGCATTTGCAAAACTTGCCTCAAATGTATCTCATGCTCCTCATAGCTCCTCGAATAGACCAGTACATCATCAATAAAAACAACAACAAACTGATCTAAATATGGATGAAAAATTATATTTATCAAATTCATAAATATCGCAGGAGCATTTATCAGATCAAACAGCATAACAAGGAACTCGCAATGGCCATATCTGGTCCTAAAAGCCATATTTGATACATCTTCCGTTCTTACCTTTACTTGATGGTAGCTTGATCTAACGTCAATCTTAGAATACACCCATGTACCCTGGAGCTGGTCAAATAAATCATCAATACAAGGTAGAGGATACTTGTTCTTGATGATCACTTTATTAATCTCCCTATAATCTATGCACATCATCATGGACTCATCCTTCTTCTTCACAAATAGTACTGGAGCTCCCCATGGGGATACACTAGGTCGTATAAAACCCTTATCAAGTAAGTCCTGCAACTGATCTTTCATTTCTGTCAATTCTGCTGGCGCCATTCGATACAGTGCTTTAGAGATCAATGTTGTACCTGGAAGTAGATCAATAGAAAAATCTACCTCGCGATCAGGTGGCAAACCCGATAATTCATCTAGAAACACATCAGTAAACTCTTTTACTATTGGTGTATTGGTGAACTTCACTTCATTCCCTGTGGTTTCCTTAAAAAAAGCCACAAATCCTTGACAACCACTCAGAAGTAGCCTCCTCGCCTGAAGAGCTGAGACCATCTGAGGTAGAGACTGTACTTGTGACCCTGTAAATCTAAATTATGGTCTTCTTGGAGGTCTGAATATCACCTCTCTTGCATGGCAATCTATATTGGCAAAATTAGTTGCTAGCTAATCCATGCCGAAAATAATATCAAACTTATGCATGTCCAGCATAACCAAATTAGTAGATAGAATCCTCCCCTGAACATCAACTGGACAACCACGAAGCACCCTACTACATCTCACTACTGACCCTGTCGGTGTAGCTACTAAGGATTCAACATCTAATGTTTGTGTTTCAGCCCCACAAAATTTAACACATCCCAAAGATACAAACGAATGTGTGGTCCCCGAGTCAAAAAGTATAATAACTTTAAATGAAAACATACTAACCGTACCTGTCACCACGTCGTCAACTGTCTCAGCCTCACCTGACGTTAGAGCAAAAACCCTAGTTGGGGCCATATTCCTCTACTAACCTCCACGTGGCGCCTGGTAGCCTCTTCGAGCAGGTCTAGGAGCAGGAGCAGCACCAATCTAAGCTTAACAATCCCTCATCATATGTCCTGGATCCCACACCAGTAGCAAACACCTCACCCGGCACGACATTCCCCCAGGTGTCTCTTCTCGCAAGACGGGCAAGCTAGAGATGGCTGAACACCCTAAAAATTGCGATTCCCGATCTCCTTCCTCCGATCTCTGTAGTAGCCACCTCTCTTCCACGAACCATAGCCGACTCCCTGCTGGGAACCAGAAGGTGTGGATCTCTTCTTCTATCTCTGCTCCTCAACCTCATCTACTCCCCAACCTCTGCTATAATGGCTTTATCCACCAATTCAGTAAAATCCTGTAACTTCAGTATCAACACCTTCTTATGTATTTCTCCCCTGATACCTATTTCAAACTGTCGTACCTTCTTTGCTTCATCTGGTATGATGTACAGGGCGAAGCGAGATAGTTCGATGAACCTCGCTGCGTACTACTGTACGGTCTGTTGTCCTTACTTCAAATTCAGGAACTCCTCTATCTTAGCTTCCTTGGACGAGGCTGGAAAGTACCTATCGAAGAATGTCTCTTTAAACCGCTCCCATGTCATCCCCACAGGTACCGTCCTCTACTGTTCTAGGAGTTTCTCCATCATTCACCATCTCTCAGCCTCTCCACTCAATCTGTAGGTAGAAAACAGCACCCTCTGCTCCTTTGAACACTGCAGCACTGCAAATATTTTCTCTATCTCCTGCACTCAGTTTTCAACTACTACGGAATCAGTCCTTCCTGAGAAAGCCATAGGATTCATCTTAATGAATTTCTCGATCGAGCTACCGTGGCCTGTTGATGGATCCCCCTGCTCCCTAGAATTCCTGGCAATTTCGACCATGACTTGCTGTGCTACACTGCGTAAGACTGCATCTGAATCACCGCCCATAGCGCCTGAGGGTCCAACACCCTCATTCCTACTGGCGTGGGCACTACTGCCGCTAGGGTCCATCCTATATAATAAGTAACTTAACTCAAAACCCCGTCACTATATATATCATCCAACCCATAATATATTCTCCTAATTAATTCGTCACTCCTGATCTTAATTCAAGGTTCAATCCTGCAACCTAGATACCCAATCTGACGATATTCTACCATGACTTTCCTAAAATCGTCACCCCACGAAAATCACATAAACCACCACAGAAGTCTTGCATCTAGACTACGAAACCAAACCCCAAATTCCCTTATCCTATACTCTAGTATTATTACTGCTGCATTCTAGAGTCTACAAAACCTAGTATCCTAGGCTCTGATACCAAACTATAACGACCTACTTATATTATCATATAATAAAACATGGTAAATAAAATAGTCAACCCGAACCCGATGGTAGTGGGGACACCTGTTATACATAGCGGAAACCTAGGCAGCAGTAAATGTAAATCACAATCTCACAACCATAAAATATAATATACCAGAGCTAACTACAACCCACAGTAATACTTTATTCATATACAACCTCAAAATATCAAAAATACAACTAGGATCTCACAACAAAAATCTTCTGACCCTAACCCAAACTGACCCTCCTAGCAGGGTAGTACAATCGACTCAACGGCGGTCACGCTCCCCCAGTCTTTCTGGGTTTCCTGAAAATCATTTAATGTTTGGGGGTGAGACAATTCTCAGTAAGGGAAAATAAACTAAATATAGCTGTGTGGCAACATGAATATTTAATGATAATATAGATATACAATGATTTTTCATACCAAAAAACATTAATCATTTAATAACTGCATAAACGTATACCTTCATATTTTAATAAATCATACTAATCATAACTGTCTGGTATAGCTAATAATATTGAAAATATGCGCAAGATGAATAGCTAGCTAATATCATGTATTACCCCACATGATAGGTTGTGCAGCACGAAGGCGGGACCCAACAATGGCTAGCCGACCACTGCCGAGTCAAAAATATCTGTAAGTGCGATGGGCCTGCCACACCCTGGTCCAGACTGTTAGGTGGACGTCTACAACTCTACACTGAAAGCCACATCCACTATCCATCTCCCACCCCCTCATAGGGTGATTAGCACCAATATGAACAGAGATATCTGATCTATATAACTACGGTACCGTGCTCCTGAAACTGAACTAAACTAACATCCGAGTTCTGATAACATATAATACATGATATTATAGCTTTTAACATAAATGGATTGATAGCATTTTCTATAATTTCATAAATACGACCTTACGCCGAAATCATATATCATACACGGCCTTGCGCCAGCTATCAATCACGGTCTTGTGCCGAATATCTCATACATATCATTCTGAATAAATAAATCAATTATCATGTATTTTTCAAAAGCATAATGTACTGTATTATTTCATAATCCCTGAAAACATGTTTTACTCATAAAATTGCCATATCATAATACCTTTCTTGAAAAATAATATTCATGCCACACAAAGTTGAGTAAATTCGTACATTTCTCTCTAAAATCACATTTTCTGTATAACACCAGTATTTTCCCAAATATGCATTTTTCTTAATAAAATTCAAATGTAATACATGCTTTCCTGAAAATTAATTGTTGATAAATAATAATAGTTTTCATGGAAAATAACTGTTTTAGTTTATTCCCTTACCTGATATTGGAAAGAAACCCCCCCTAAAGTCCACTCGTCTCGCACCTGCAGGGCTCCCCGTTCAACACCCTGAATTCAACAACTCCTAGAACTAAACTTTAGTATTTTCACGTGAATATCATTTCCTATAACTATAAAAGACCAAATTTAGCATAAAAATTCTTACCTCAACTCAGGGATGAATTTCAACTTACTTCCACCAACGATCTACCCCGCCAGATTTGGAGAGAACTTCTCTAGGAGCATCGTGGCTGCCACAGATCGTTGATCCGGCAAACAACGAAGCTGAAATCGAAGAGAGAGGAGAGAGAAATCGTAGGGGGGAGAGAGAGAGAGAGAGAGAGACAAAGTGAGTGATTTTTCTGATTTTTCTGCGTTTAAATCCGAGTTTTAGGCTATATATACAAGGGGCTTCGTCGACGAGGTCAATAGGAAATTCATCGACGAACTCTCCCTTTCATAAATGAAATTTTGAGTCGCCCAAAACAACCTCTTAGTGTCTTCTCGTCAACGAGGCACACCTTCGTCGACGAAGGCTGCTGCCTCCTTCTGTTTGATTTCCATTTTATCCTTTTCTTTATTATTTAAAGTACCATTACTCCTTGGGTCATTACAATCGGTCGGATGAGGAAGGTGGAAAATTCAAATTCATTGTTCAATCGACTGTGGAAGCTGAGTTCAAAATCGGTCGGTCGACCTAGGCTTCTTAATTAAGCCAAAATATCCAACATCGCTTGACCTTAGTAAAATTAATTTTAGCCCTAATTTTAACCCTAAAGATATTCCGAAAATCCTTGTTTGATTTTAGCTTTTTATCAAAAGGATGTTTTGATTGAAGTTTAGGTGCCCTAAGGTCTGCTACGATCATCACTGAGCTTTCATCCACATCATGCATGTGATGCATTATTATAGACCAAATAGAAAACAAAATGCATTACAAATTAAAATACATGTTTTCATTTCCTTTGCTCTTCACTTCATGGAATGCACGAGACAAAAAGGTATTTAAGTTCCATCCTAGCTTCCATCTTCCTTTTATCTTATGTGCGTGCCAAAATATAAACATATTCAAACACTTAAAAACACACATAAGATCATTGTGTTTTGTCAGCATAAAAATAGGGATCAGACTCAAAAAGTCAACAGACACCTTGTGCGGTTATGTCTTTTGTGCAGTTATGTCTTTCACGATGACACATGCCGCACGTGCTCTTCTTCCTACCTTGCCTTGCGTCCATCTCATTTTGGAGATGTGAGATCCTAGGCCGACCTTTATGTTGAGCATACACAACATTTGCGTGCAAATTAAGTAATGAGAATGCTGGCCAATACGCCTCGTGCCTAATCTGATTAAAATCGGTGGCATATGTCATATAGTGCTTGGTAGTGCTCCAACAAGACTCAACATACTGAACAACGTTCATCCGTGTCTCCGCACATGCAGTGAGAAGGTGAGAGCAGAAAAGTGTAAAGCTTCCCACATGAGCATTCGCGTCCATTTATGCTCAAAGTTTGGACATTGTTTCCTTCATGTGGCCCCATTTGCATTTTTGTGATGCTAAAGGTTCCCCTCAGCCAGTTGAACATCATGACTCGATGTCCTGTCACCTTGAGCTTCCCTTTTTCCATTGCTAGAACGATATGCAGAGTAAATGCATTTCCTCCAACTATTTGGTAGGCTCGCCAAGGCTTGGGTCCTTAACTACCAAAAATCATATTTATAAATCTAACTTGATCCCAAGTTCAATAGAAAGTGGGGAAGTCGGGTGTCGAACCACAAGGACTAAACTGTGTAGTTATAAACCCTTTCTCAATTAGTCTAGTATTGCCTCATGTAAAAGAAAGTGAAAAAGATGGTATTTTGCAATGAGTGTGCTAACAACTACTAGAAAGCAAATAAAATCTAAGTTAACCCTACTCCTACAAAGCATGCTTAGATATGAATCAGACTTAGGACGCCATGCCTCTGACTATGCTCGACCAACTATATGTAGAAGTACTAACCCGAGAATCTCAGGCCAAACGGGAGAAATTCATTTGAGGGAATAGGATAGCAAGGGTGCACCCACCGTTCGGAGCATGATTGGGAACCAAAGTATACCATGTCTCAACAATCACACGAGCACCAGGGCGGTATTAGTAGCCTACTACTTCTATTTGGTGGAGACTGTAGTAGTGCTTATACTATAATGCAAGACTTCATCATAATCAAAGCAGTAAATCAAAGCATGTAAATCGAAAGCATGTAAATGAAAGCAAGGAAAAATGGTTTCTTATTGCAAACGGATTCTTCTGTCACTAATGATCAAAAATACAAAAGAGAACTGATTATGCGGTTAAATTGCGTAATTAGGTGCTTTAATTTATGTATTGAGACTTATATTTTTAATTAAATACCTAATTACACTCAATATTTTAACATTTTACCTTATTTATAATATTTGGGTTTTATTTAGTAATTTATGATTTTTTGGTATTTTTTATCGCAGGGCAATTATTAGGAGCCAAAACCGATGCTACTTCGTAATTGGTGTGTAATTTGCTCGTTCAAGTTCTGATCGAGACGATTTGAAATGCTGTGAAAAGATCATAAGATTATCTATAACTTTTATATTTTAAACATTCAGAGATACAGGCTCCAGAAGGGTCAAAACTGGGCTTATTCGTTGGGAAATAGAATAAAGAAGAAAATAAGAAGCAAAAGAAAAAATAAATAAAATATTACCTTGATTTGACCCAGCCATGTAGTCGAGTTCTGATCTTCCGTGCGCGGGTCGAGGGTTGCCCCTCTCTTTCCCTTTATTTAGTCTTTCTTCTGCTCTGGCCACACCCCTCCTCTCTCACTCTCTACCTTCTCCCTTCTCTCCCTCACGTATCCTCTTCCTCTCTAGCTCTCTCCTCTCTCTAACTCCCTCTCTTCCCTACTCTTCCCTTTCTTCACCACAAAACTAGCACCGTCTCCCTCCTTCTCTGCATCCTTACACTCGGCCCCAACTCCCTCTCTAATCCTTTTAACTCTCCTCTCCTTCTCTCTATCTTCTCTCCCTCTCCTCTCTACCTCTTCTTCTTCCTCTTTCTCCCTTATTTTTCTCCTACCTTTGTTGCCTTCCCTCAGCCGAGAACCTGCTGTTGTAGCTGAATTCGAGCACCATCCCATAGCTGCTGCAGCTGCTCGTGAAGACCCCCTACAACCTGCTGCTATTCTCGGTGCCATCTGCTGTGCAGAAACCCAAAACTCTCTTCTTGCTCTATCGTGAACTCCTTACTGCACTCGAGCCTCCTTGCTGATGTGTGCTGTCCACGTTGCTACCCTTTTGTGCTGCCAACCCGCTGTGTTTAAGCTGCTTCTAATATTAGTATTAGAAATTAAATCAGTTGGTTTCTTTAAAAATCAAATTTTGTTGAGTTCTATTTAATTTAAGTTAAGTGTAATTTAATTAAAGTCTGAATTGTTACCATGTTTTCGGTTATCGTTAATTGTTAAAGAGTTAAATTTTTCGTTCTTGGTTGCGTTAAAGTTTAGTTCTTTTTGCGTTCGATTGAGTTTCTTAATTGCATGTTTAAGTTTGTGCGTTAAGTTATCGTTTTTAGTTTTATCTGAAGTTCAAACGTGGATCTCAATTCTTGCCTGATTAAACGTAGGATTTCCGTTTCTCACTGTTAAATTTAGTGTGTGTTAGGACTCATAGTTTAAATTGCATGTTTGTTTAATTTGTTAAAAGAAAATCTCAAACAATCCAGAAAACCTGAATCTGAACTATGTTCAGTGCCCTTTTGTTTCTTATTTTCTGATTGGACTTACTTAAAATTTGGAATTAAACTGCATTCCCTGAGGAGATGATCTGGCCCTTGGGCTAAATATTACATGACAGAACTTACACTTGGGATAGCTTCCGAGTTGCTCATTTTTTTCGAGTGAGTCAAGTTTTTGGCGCTGTCGCTGTGGAATGTCAGTCTTAGTTTCAAATTAGTGCTTTTCCCGTTATTTTAATTTTTCTTATGAAAAAAAAAAAGAAAAAAATAATAAAAAATGAGTTTTGAAGAAAATATGGCTGTACCTGTACCACGCACACTTATAGATTTTTCGCAGCCCACATGCACCAATTAACCATCTTAGACTGTTTTACCTAATGACGCACTTAATATCATGATGTTGCTTGGGAGGATGTCATTGATACCTCAGTTCTACGGGACGAAATCCATGTGCCCTTATCGGCACCTAACGGAGTTTGAGTTTACTTGCAATATTTTTTTTTCTCTAGTGCTAGAGCAGATGAATTTACTAGACTTTGTTTATTTAGTTCTTCTTTGAAGGATAGAGCGAAACTGTGATTTAATTCTTTGATGCCTCATTCTGTCTCTAATTGGAATGATATGGAACATGAATTTCTACATAAATTTTCTCCCTCACAGAGAACTCAATTTTTGCAGTTACAAGTCAGTCAATTCAAGTAAAGAGCTAACGAGACATTTCATGAAAGCTGGGAGCGATTTAAAGATCTGGTTAATATGTGTCCTTACCATGGATTTGAATCATGGTACCTGGTCAATTATTTCTACACCGTGTTGACTCCTGACTCAAAATAGTTCGTCCATACTATGTGTTCAGGAAATTTCTTTGACAAGGAGCCTGATGAGGCATTAAGTTTTCTGGATCATTTTGCTGACTATGCTTAGCAGTGGAACACTAGGATTGATAGAAAACCAATTGCAGCTCAACCAATGAGAGAAATACATGGTGGAGAGAGGTCTGAATTGAAAGATGATTTTGATATTAAGGCATATCTCGCTGACCTTACCAGAAGATTGGCTGCTATGGAGATGGAAAAAGAGATTAGTACAGAGCAGCTTTGGAACCAACCTTCCTAGTCCTATGCACCCCCTTATCAGCCGTCATATCATCAGGTTGCCTTCCAGCATCAGTATCAGCCATAACAGATCTTTCAAAGTTATGCACCTTTAGGATTTCAATCTAATGCAGCACTTGCTCCACTGGAGATGACTCTTGAGGATGCTTTTCAGCAGTTCATGCAGACTCACGTCACAACTAACAATCAGTACACTCAGGCCATAAATGAATTGTGGGACACCATTAATGACATGAGCATGTAGTTGAATATCTTAGAAAAAAGGGAATTTTTGGTAATGTTTCTCTTGAGACAGTGAAGGGCGTTATTACTTCAAGAAGTGGAAAAGAAGTTTCCCAACCTGAGAAACTCATCGATGGACAAATAGTTGTCCCAGCATCTAAAGTTACGACTGAGACAGATGAAGTCAAAGAAAAATCAGAGGAAGCATGCCTAAAGATCAATAAGTCAATTAATGAGGAGGTTGCGACTAATAAGGAGTACTAACCTATGGTACCTTATCCTTAGAGATTGGCAGTCGTGGAACCGTCACTCTCTATTAGAGTAAATGTCAACGAGTGCAATGCTGAAGCAAATCCTCGCAGTGGTAAGATGATTGCTACACCCGATAAAGAGGGTGAGCAGAATGGTGAGAATTTAACTCTCAAGGAACCAGGTAAAACTTTTAATGCTAATGCTTCTAACGAACCAAAGGTAACTATTCTGACACCTGTGCCTCAAAGACTGGTTCTTAATGAAGTGAAATCCCTAGAAAATATACTGAATAACAATCCCTTCTTGTTAAAACAAGGAGGATAATCTGCACATGTTTTGTTTGGTACCTTAGAACGTATTGATTTAATTGAGGCTAACTTTTGTGCAGGTAACAAGACTGATTCTTTATGGCGACTCAAATTTGGAGACTCGCCGGTTCAATTTATAGACCTGCACTCACTAGATGAAATTCCTCTAAAGCTTCTGCCAGACAGACTATGATATTTTTCTTTCTCTTCTTTTAATTTTGTTTTACCTTACTTTATTTTTAGTTTATTTTCAAGTACACTTTCTATAGTTTCAATTTTTTTTTTCCCTTACTTCTCCACCCAGGTACGCTCTCCTTCATTCGTGCACAGTTTTTCTATTTCCCCTATGCTTTCATGTTGAGGACAATGTTCCACTTTAGTTGGAGGGGGGGTTGAGAGTTTGCATGTGACACTGTTCACGTCTACTTATTGGTTTTTGTATTAATTAATTAAAAAAAAAAGAAGAAAAAGAAAGAAAGAAAGAAAGAAAGAAAGAGTATTGAGGAATTACACTAACTTATGTTATGAGTAACACTGACTTATACCCTTCACATACTTGCATATAACCTAAGAATTACACACTCGAGTCATCTATGTGTAGTTTCTCTTTATATGACTTTTTAACTCCATGAAGAATTGATTGGTAGTACACTCGTGTTAATTTGGCTATATAAACTCTTGTATTTACGTAGTATCTTACAAGGCTGAATAGACATATTCACGTGATTCATTGCACTTAGGGTTCCTTGTGAGCACTAAGAGACCACTCGTGGCGACTATGACACCTAGTGAGGTATCCTTGGGCTATTTATCGTCCTTTTGAGTGTTTACATCAAATCAGAGTTCATGAAACTCAATTCTCTTTTCTTCTGGACGATTCTTTGTACACTTGTCTCTATTTTTGACTTACTAGCCTAGAGGTGATATCTAGTGGGGAGATAGAAACTTAGATCTTGTAGTCTACTCAAGATATGAAGGTTGAGCCACCCCCTAGAGATAGACGTAGTTCATGGACTATTATTCAAGGTTAATTCCCATTAGTGGTATGAAGACAATAAAAGAAGTGTAATAATTGTCCTAATTGACCAAGAAAAGATAGAAATTGAAGAATGAGTAGAAGAAAGAATAATAAAAATAAAAATACACATGAAATGAAAGGCTAATACCTGCTCCACATAAATACCACAAAAAGTCAAGGACACGACACATGTTCTCCACATATGAAGACTCTTCAACTACTTAATGGCTTAGATGTATTCACGCCAAGTTTATGAATAAGGTGATCTAGGGTGGTATTGGTTGGATATGGCGAGTAGGTGAAAAGATGCTAGGGTGAAGGACTTGATACCTCATATAGGTTGGATCCTTTTCAGACTAGTCCACTCCATACATTTAGCATTTGTTCCTTGCAATATGTGAGATGTTTGATCGCGACACTCCTCCTCATATATGACGAGTGAGGCCATTCCTTTTTAGTGTTTTTTTCAGGGTATACTAGTTAGGCAGAGTCAAAACGGTCGTTTTATAGGTGTCCACTGGTATCCTGAGTGTAACGAGTCATACACATTACATATACCTCGAGATTTTGCCTATTTATACTCGAATTTATATGACTACATTAACTCTGAATTGTATTGCTGGTTAACATCATGTGAGTATACTGCTCTTAATTGCTATAAAACGATAAAACTTGCATAAATGACTTACTTCGGAGTTGTGTGCATTGTAGATGATAAGCTCGGGTGAAATTTGGTTATATTCTTGTATGTGAAATGGTATAATTGTTTTGCATGTGTATTCATTTCATGTTTGTTGGAGTTAGTATTTGTGGATACTGCCCTAGAATTCATTCATATTATTTTTCTAGAGACTAGTAAAACGTTGTTAGAGGGTGTAATTACGTGCTTAAACTGCGTAATTAGATGTTTTAATTCATATATTGAGACTTATATTTTTAATTAAATACCTAATTACTCTCAATATTTCAAAATTATACCTTATTTATAATATTTGGGTTTTATTGAGTAATTTATGAATTTTTTGTATTTTTTATTGCAGGGCAATTATTAAGAGCTAAAACCGACGCTACTTTGTAATTGGTGCGTAATTTTCTCGTCCAAGTTTAGATCGAGAAGATTCGAAATGCTATGAAAATATGAGAAGATTATCTACAACTTTCATGTTTTAAGTTTCGAGAGATACGGACTCCAAGAGGGTCAAAATTGAGCTTATTCGCTAGGAAACAGAATAAAGAAGAAAAGAAGAAGCAAAAGAAAAAAATATATTACCTTGATTTGACCCGGCCATGCAGCCGGGTCCTGATCTTCCATGCGCAGGTCTAGGGTTGCCCCTCTCTCTCCCTTTATTTATTCTTTCTTCTTTCTTCTACTCTAGCCGCACCCCTCCTCTCTCACTCTCTACCTTCTCCCTTCTCTCCCTCACACATCCTCTTCCTCTCTAACTCTCTCCTCTCTCTAACTCCTTCTCTTCCCTACTCTTCCCTTCCTTCTCTACAAAACTAGCACACTCTCCCTCCTTCTCTGCCTCCTTACACTCGGCCCTATCTCCCTCTCTAATCCTCTCAACTCTTCTCTCCCTCTTTATCTTCTCTTCCTCTCTTCTCTCCCTCTTCTTCTTCCTCTCTCTCCCTTATTTTTCTCCTACCTTTGTTGCCCTGCCTCAGCTGAGAACCTGCTGTTGTAGTTGAATTCACGCATCATCCCATAGCTACTGGTGCTGCTCGTGAAGACCCCCTACGGCTTGCTACTGTTCTCGGCACCATCTGCTGTGTAGAAGCTCGAAACTCTCCTCTTACCCTGCTGTGAACTCCCTGCTACACCCGAGCCTCCTTGCTGCTGTGTGTTGTCCACGTTGCTGCCCTTATATGCCACCAACCCGCTGTGGTGAAGCTGCAACCCGAGACCTTTGTGTGTGCTGCTGGAAGCC
This sequence comes from Malania oleifera, assembly GCF_029873635.1. Lineage (NCBI taxonomy): Eukaryota > Viridiplantae > Streptophyta > Magnoliopsida > Santalales > Ximeniaceae > Malania > Malania oleifera. The sequence goes on from NC_080419.1 coordinate 38,546,832, forward strand.
AATCCGAGCCACTCCCCACTACAATGCCGAGGCTTCTTCTTGTTGCTATGCAGCTGCTTCTCTGCTCCACGGGCTAGCAAAAACTCCTCTCTTCCTCTCTTTTTTTATTATTTCTTTGAAGTAGTTTAAATATTTTTTGAATATTGTTAGTTTATTAGAGTTTTCTTTAAAGTTTTGTTTTTTTAATTATTGGTTGGGTGTTTTTATTAAAGTTTATTACTTTCTCCTCCCTTAATTAATATTAGTACTGGATTTACTTTTTGCTTGCGTTAATTGTTTAATTAATCAACGTTTGGTTTGTTTTCTTGAAAAAAAGAGAAAAATACAAAAAAAAAAAATATCCTCTTTAGAAATTAAATCAGTTGGTTTCTTTAAAATTCAAAATTTATTGAGTTCTATTTAATTTAAGTGTAGTTTAATTAAAGTCTGAATTGTTACCACGTTTCCAATTATCCTTAATTGTTAAAGAGTTAAATTTTCGTTCTTGTTTGTGTTAAAGTTTAGTTCTTTTTGCGTTCGATTGAGTTTCTTAATTGCATGTTTAAGTTTGTGCATTAAGTTATCATTTTTAGTTTCATCTGAAGTTCAAACGTGGATCTCAATTCTTGCCTGATTAAACATAGGATTTCTGTTTCTCGTTGTTAAATTCAGTGCGTGTTAGGACTCATAGTTTAAATTGCATGTTCATTTAATTTGTCAAAAGAAAATCTCAAACAATCAAGAAAACCCGAATTTGAACTACGTTCAGTGCCCTTTTGTTTCTTATTTTTTGATTGAACTTACATAAAATTTGAAATTAAACTGCATTCCTTGAGGAGACGATCTGGCCATTGGGCTAAATATTATACGACATAACTCCTATACTTGGGATAGCTTCTGAGCTGCTTATTTTTTTTGAGTGAGTCAAGAACCATAACAAGAATGTAAATGAAAGCTAGTAAATCTATCCTAGGTTGGTTCTCAATGGCGTCTTAGGTCTGTCACTAACCCAAAATTGACCAAAGAGGAACCTAGAGCTCATGTTCGTAGCGAATATTTATAGGCTCTAGGGTTTATAAGGTTTGATTTTCTGTTTAGGAAAGTTTGCAGCAAATCTTGCATTGAAAATCATCGTTGTCGACCAAGTCGCTCCCATCCTTCTCTTGATCGCATCCTGGTCAAGACTCGTGGGACACCATGGATTTGAATTTTCAGCATCTTTGACTAAGTCGCTCCATAGGGTCTTACTAGTCAAGTTGATGGTCAAGACTTGCAATATCTCAATCTTCAAGAAATCTCAGGAACTTGGCATAGTCACCCCTCACGGTCTCTCTGGTCTAACACTTCGTCGATACTCTTGGTAGTTCTGGCTTTAGTATGCTTCAGTATCGCAAAGTGATCGCCCTTAAGAATCACTTGGTTGAAGACTTGGTTGAACCTTTCAGCAAATCTTCTTTAGTCTGAACCTTGGAATTTGCAGATGACTTGGTTGCCCCTTATGTTGCTAGTCGCACCACTTGGTCGAGTATAGCCTTATTTTCCTATGATGATCCAGAGCTTTAGGAGCTTGGCTGAACATCTGATTTGAACTTTGTGGACTTCTAAGTTCTTCTTTGGCTTCTTGTATGCCTAAATCCTTGGTTTTAACATGTTTTTCGTAAAAAGACCAACAAACCTTGCATAACTTCGAACAATGATAAATGGGTAAATACATAATAAAGTAAAGATAAACAAAGGTAGATGAGGGTCTAAAATCGTGCATTTTAGGGACTCATCACAACCCCCAACTTACACTTTGCTTGTCCTTAAGCAAAGTAAAGTCTAAGAAAATTCTAAAATCCTATCTACATCCTCTTTCGTGGGAAACACAGTTGCATTTACCGTATGCAACAAGACTTTAAACCCCTAGGTTGATCCTAATGGACGAGTTCTAGTCTCATGAGGATTTCTAAAGTGATACCCGCAAACACCAATTCCAATGAACATCAAATAAAAATATATGCAACACCATCATACCATTTTACATATAGATATATCACCTAATTACATACAGGTTCTTCCATATATGACTTCACTATACACACAACTCTGAAACGAATCACTCATGCAAGTCTCAACATAATATAGTCATCAAGAAAAACATAATTCATAGATAATCAACCACAATTGCAATTTAGAGTTAATATAGTCATGTAAATCCACGTATAAATAGGCAATATCACTAGGAATATGCAAAGTGCATGATCTAACACACTCAGGATACCCTTGGACACCTACTAAACGGCCGTCTTGACTCAGCCTCACTGGTATACCCTTAAAAACACTCAGGAAAATAGGTTCACTCTCATATGTGAGGAAGAATGTCATGATCAAACATCCCACACATTTTAAGGAACAACACTAAAATATGGAGGGAACTAGTCTCAAAAGGAATCTAGCCTATTTATGAGGTGTCGAGTCCTTCACCCTAGTATCTTCTCACTTGCTCGCCACATCCAATAAAAACCACCCTAAATTGACTTTTTTATAGACTAGGCATAAATGCAGCAAATGCATTGCTCGGCTGAAAACTCTTCATACGTGTTGGCCTCACAAGGCTTAGAATCTTGTTTTGATGATAACAAAGTAAAGGAACTTAACATATTTGGTTAAAAGAAGTTTTAGGACTCAAGAGTGTTGATAAAAGACCAAGGTCAAGTGCTTGAAAAGTCTATTGAACGCTTGTACTTAAAGCTAGAAGAACTTGATGAAGTATGTACTTAAGTCAATGAGCTATGAAGGAAGTCAAAGAAAATAAATGAAGATATTTAAAGCAATTCAAATACATGAAGATACTGAGAGCAAAGAAAATACATGAAGACTTAGCGCTTAGAAAGTTATAGTCTTTTAAGAAGTCTCATGTAAGTACTTTAAACGATTTCAATATGAATGCATGAAGCTCTTAGGTTAATTACTTGGACCTAGATACCTTTTAAAAGACTTGGAAAATATTTTTATAAGGTCAAAAGTTATTTCAAAAGGGTTAAAATTATTTTTGGGATAAAAAGCACCAAAACAGGATTCTCCAAATTCCCATATTTTTTCTATATCTGCATTGATGTGCAATTTTCTCTATCAATGGTTTCTTATCTTAAAAAGTGTTCAACATAAAAGTTGTGATATCTTCTCTTAGATTTTTGTTGATACTAAGAACGTCTAGTTTGGAGTTGTATAGAAAAAATTATGACCAAAATACTGAAGGATGGTCGAAGCTGACAGCAGATCAGGCGACTAACCATATATGATCAGTTGATTGACAAGCAAACAGAACCATGTCAAGCGACTGACCCATTAGGCCTAGGCGACTGATTCTATACTATTTTCAAAAATACATTGATTTAAAAGGCACAAGCAACTGACCTTTGTAAATTTAAATTTAAAACAGTGTGGGAAGGTTTCCAAAAGTGTTTGCTTAGCCCCAAAACTTTGTAAAGCCTTGGGGAATACTCAAAGCAACTTGGGGAATATGAAATACTACTTTTTTTTATCTATAAATACATGTTAAACCCAAGAATCAAACACAACAACAAAGATCAAAATCAGCAATTGATCAACTTCTTTCTCAATCAAAGCATTCTTGCTGAATATTTTCTGAAAGCTAAAGCTTAGTACTTGCTGATTTAAAAGCTCGGGGTTCTTGTCCTCTACTTAAAATTTTCAATCTAAGAAAGAACCCGGTGATATACACTTGAGCTTCATCTTTCTATATTGATATTTGATTGAAGTATATTGTGATATTCAAATTGTACATATCTGCTCTTTTGGGAGTGTCATTGTACACAAAATTTTCTCTTATTGTTTTTTACGATTCAGGGTTGATTGCATCGTTGGCTAACCAAGTGTGGGGTATCACTTAAAGAGGAGGGCTCCGTCCTACTTGAAGGAGTGTGTGAACGGTTTGCTCTGCCCAGTTAAGGGAGTGGTATAATGAAATCCTTGGGTGGTTTGCCTAAGGCGAGGACATAGGCGGGTATAGTCGAACCTCGTAAATTCTTGGTGTCTTTATCTTCCCTAAATCTCTTTAATTTTATGCATATATAAATTGTGTGAATGCCTACTTAATTTCTGGAAATTAATTTTTTATCAAGAATTGCGGAAACTTTAAAAGGAATACGTTGATTGATAAATATCAAAGTTTGCGAAAACCTTAAAGGGAATATGTTGATTGATAAATATAAAAGTTTACGGAAACTTTAAAGGAACACATTGATTGATAAATATCAAACTTATTGATTAAATTCAAGTAACTTATTTGATATCAAAATCTGAATTTTGGAAGTTTGCTGAAATTTCTATTTTGTTTCATATTGTGAAATCAAGCTTACCTTGTTGATTGGATTAACATATTCAAAAGGATTGTTGGTTAGACTTGTGAGGTTGCAATATGAGTGGAAGTGTGGTGTTGTGTCCCTAGCTTGACCTATTTACATACATTTGGAGCAGGTATATATATATATATTCTCATTTCATTCATTTGCATTCTTATTTCTCTTTTTCTTTCTTCTGCTCATTCTTTTCATTTTCTTTCTTTTCATGGTCAGATAGGACAATCATTACACTCTTATGTTGTCTTCATACCATCAATGGGAATTGAGCTTGAATAGGAGTCCACGAAATAAGTCTGTCTCTAGGGGTGGCTCAATTTTCACATTTTGAGTAAGCTATAAGACCTAGGTTTATATCTCCCCACTTGATGTCTCCTCTAGGCTAGAAAATGTGAGAACAACGACTAGTTGGGCAAAGGAAATCCAAAAAATAAAACGAAAGTTGAGTTTTATAAGCTCAAAGTTTGACATTAATAACTCAAGAAATGAACGAACGGCTCAACAATACCTTACAAGGTGTCATAGTCGCCATGGTTGTTCCCTCAGTGCTCTTAAGGAACCCAAAGTACAACAAATTACATGTAAGGGCATCTTAGCCTTGTGAGATACCATGTAAATTCCAGTCTTTACACCACCATATTAACATGACCGAATCATTAGTCAACTATCTTAGAGTTTCAAAGCATATATTGACCATATTCTGTAAGACTAAAGACAAGTAACTCACTATTTCGTTATTGAGCATAATAAAATCATATAAATGATAAACCACTGCATGTAACATGTTAGTGATATAAAAGTATGTAAAGGGTATAAACAGTGCTAGCATGGCATAAAAGAAACACTGTTCATTGAAAATTTGAAATTTTGTCATTTTTGTGCTTAGAATACCATGTAGTGTTTACCTACCCCCTACCCCCAACGTAAAACCTCAGTGTCCTCACCGAAGAGTGGAAAGAAAGAACCTAGGTGCATGGTAGAGGAGACATATCATGGTGCAATGAATAGTAATCAGTGTGCCTGCATCAAATACATATAGTCCAGAAACAACCTGCATGCAAGAATACACTATAGCACAAAAGATAGGTAGCACAACAACATGTAAATTTCATTGATTGCAAAACAGCATTACACTATATGTGACGTCATTACCAACACTGGGAATGCCACAAAATTCAAGGTGAAAGAATAGAAAAGAAAGGAACATAAAATAAAAGAAAAACAACAAACATGTGCCGCAGAAGCACAGTACAAAACCCAAGAGTGAACAACAAAATTGAGATTGGAATAGCTTCCCAAGAGAGGGGGTCAATTGGGATTTAAAAATTTTATTCTCCTTTTTCTTAGTTCTTTTGATTTATAACAATAACCAAAACTTAAACACAATCACAAATTTTATCACAATCAAAACAATATAACCAATCACTCAATCCTTGTAACAATATGTAAATTTGCTGAACTTGTTATAAGCCCTGTATCACAATAATTCTTCTTCCTAATGTTCAGTTTTTAAATAAACTTTCAGATTAATAAGTCAAGGATGATCAACCAACGTAGTCCCTTTTTGGTTTCCGCAATCAATGCTGATCAATCCAAAACTAATTACCTTCCGGTTTATTTAACAACCAAACATTCAGAATTGAATTTTAAAGCAACCACATAAATTATATCCTTTACTAAAAAATAAAAAGTAGGGAAGAGAAAGAAGAACACAAGGTTTTTATGAGGTTCGGCTTCAACACAACCTATGTCCTCGCCCTTGGCAAAACACCAAAGAATTCACTATTACCGTTCCTTTACCAGGTGGAATAATACCAATTACAACACTCCTTGGGTAAGGTTAGAGCCCGCCTTCTCCAAAAAATATCCCCTTGTTTGGTCAAACGATTAAGCACTCGAACCATCGATCAACCTGTTACAAATATTCAAAACAAGACCTACAAGAACTTGCTCCTCAAAGAGCTGATTAGTACAAATTGAAACACTATGTACTTTAGTAAATTCAGAATATGAATTTCATAATGAAGCTCTAGAAATTTATCACCGTGAGTATCTTTCAATGAATGAAAGAATCAACAATCGATGCACAAACTCAGTGAGAAACTCAGCAAAATTTTAGAGATTTTCGTGAGTGATGAGAGCAATGAAGAGCTTTCAGAATTTCAGTAAGCTTTGAGATAGTATGAGAGCTAAATTGATTTCTTGGTGTCTAAAATAATGATCTTTGAGGGTATTTATAGGGGTAGAAAGACTTCTTGCTTGTTCCCCAAGTTTACTTGGAGTAGGGTCCAAGTTGTAAATTAATTTGGGCTTCAAATAATTTAAATTTCAAAAATATGCCCATTGAGAAATTTGAAAATTGCCACGAGCCAGTGGACTATCAAGTCCTGGCATTCGTCTATCCATGTATAATGTTCATAATTTTCCAGACAGAAAGGTGGCAGTCGGCTATCCTCATGTTGGTAGTTGTCTATCACTAGAATAATTCAGTTTTAAAACAACTTAGTAGGGTGGCAGTCACCTGTCCTCAGTTTGGCAGTCGTCTGTCACCAGAATAACTTAGCTTTAAAAACAAACTTAGAATAGTGGTAGTCGTCTGACTGAACATACACAAATGACTCAACTATCACTGGCAGTCGTCTGTCAATTGCTTGACAGTCATCTATTAGGCTTCTGACTTGTGTTTAAAGTCTTACAAAAATATGTCAGTCGTCTGTCATGTGACAGGCAGTCATCTGTTAGCTGGCTGTAAGTCATTTTTTGATTTCTCTCTCTTTTGTTTAATTAACCTTGGAATTTTAACTTGATTTAACTTTTGAAAAACATGTTCCAAGACTTAAACTAAAGTCTCGAAGTCTGTCTTTGCCTAATGAGCTTCAATATGAAAATTCATATTTGAACACACTTAGAAGTACTTACAAAGCTTGTTCTATAAACACATTTGACACATATTTGCTTTGAGTCCTCTCCATGCTGCTCTTCAATCTTTCAGACTTCTATGAGCTTTCATTATGGATCTCTGGTATTCATATGTAAGTTTCCTTGTTCCTTGATCCTTGTGACCTTTCATGGCAGGGTATGTGAAATTTGAGCAAATTCATCTTTGCCTGATATAATATCACTTGAAAAATCATTAAATAACTTTACTTTGTTATCATCAAAACCAAGAGTTTGTAAGCCTAACTAGGCCAACAATTCCCCCTTTTTGATGATGACAAAGAACGAGCAAAGATATAAAATTAAAATTAATGCTCCCCCTGTCAATAAGCATAGATTTAAAATAATCTCATTAAGACACATTAAGCCATAAGTTCAAAAGATTTGAAAGTTCTAGGATTAAGACATATATATTCATAAAACTCTTCATAGAGCTCGTAGTACATACAAACACATGTTCAAATTTGATACATATGCAAATACATACATAAGAAAATACTACAAACACATGTTCAAATTTCATACATAAGCAAAATACATATTTAAATTCATAGACTTTGCTCGCACACATACTCCCCCTTTTGACATCAACAAAAAGGCATACAATCAGAAACTAAGCATGTGTAGCATACAAAAGCAACATAAAAAAGTCTATGTATCAGAAGTTGTGCCACTATCTTCAGCAATTCCCTTACCTTTATATTGCTGTGAGCCTCCTCCTCCTCCTCCTCCTCCTCCTCCTCCTCCATCTTCTCCTTCATCTACTCCTTCATCTTCTCCTCCATCTTCACTTGCATCTTCTTCTTCATCATTAGTTTCATTGCTCTCTTTGTTTTGTGTGACATGGTGTTCTATCTTGGCAATGCGTTGGTCCAGTGAAGTGTATTTTTCATCAATGTGTAAGATCTTATCCTGAAGAGAAGCAAAATTTTCCTACATTTCATAACTGAATCAAGTATAATTCTGATAAAATGGAACAAACCATGGAGGCATATAAGCTTTTTCTGGTCTTGGGTTAGGTTCTTCTAGTGCTGGTCTTGTCGGTCTATTTCCTTTAAACATCCATCCCTCGGTATACTTTTTGTAACCCATTCTTTTTAGTGTAGTAGTGGAGAAGACATGGTAATGGGTTCGCTTCATTATTTTTGAAGATGGAGAGAGGACTTGAAAATGAGCAAAGACCAAGGAAAGAATGCAGCCATACGGAAGCCCAGTCCTAGGAGATTTGAGCTTCATGACCATCCATTTTAGTATGATTCTAGCTAAATCTAATTTCCCTTTTAATAGGCACCACATTATGAAACAATTGAAGAAAGACGCATGATCAAAGGATCCAGACCTCGAAATTATATTATAAGCAATGATCTTATGGAGGATTTGTACTTGGAGATTAAGCTGCTTATATGGTGGAAGATGTCCAAAATAGACGGGTTGATTGTTCATCACAAGAGGCAAAAATTCTTGTGGTGAAAAACCTTACTCCATAATCCACTGTTTTTCTACTGGATTACACTCAATTCCAACGTCTTTCTTTACCAAGTTTGAGTAAAAAATCTTAATCTGATCTGGGTAATACCCCTTAACTTGGTGAAGAATGAACTTATCCCATCCTATATTTTTGAACATTTTAAAAAATTTTAGGGAAGTTTTCTTCGAAGAAAGTGACATCTTATACCTTACAAAATATTGGATCGATTGCATATATGTGACTTTGATATAACGCTTTCACATGAGATGAAACCAGTCATTTCTCTATGTCGTCGTTGCTTGTAGGCTTTGAAGAAAACGAGGAGGCTTTTTCCTTTCTTCCTACGATTTTAGTATGAACCATTTTGATGAAGCTGAAGTTCAGGAAACCCTAGGTGTGTATGGATTAGGGTTATGATGGATGATTGTTGGGAGGAGTTTATGAGAGAAGGAACTTTGAAGAGAATGAAGAGGAGTTGATTTAGAGAAGGGGATACGAATGGACAATTGTCTGGGGGGTTTTAAAAAGGGTGTTTTTATGTGAAATGAACACGACCCACCGCGAGACAGTCGTCTGTCCACTGTTTTTTCACACAAGCAATAGCCTGCCAGTCACCTGTCAACTATCTGGTAGTCGTCTGCCCTGAACAATTTGTTATCTTCTCTCTTAGTTAACTTCTCTTACATCTTACATTCCTAATTCTTGTAGGATAAATACAAATTGATCTTTAGCTAAAGGTTTAGTAAATATATCGGCCAATTGATCATGAGTATTAACAAATTCAAGTACTATTTCTTTCTTGTCTACATTATCTCTTAAGAAATGATGACGTATATTAATATGCTTGGTTCTTGAATATGATACCACATTCTTTGAAATATTTATGGCACTTGTATTGTCACATTTTATAGGGATTGTTTGGTATTGTATTTTGAAGTCCCTTAATTGTTGTTTCATATACAAGGTTTGTGCACAACAGCTCCCAACTGCTATGTATTCTGCTTCAGCTGTAGATAATGTTACGAAATTTTGTTTCTTTGAGAACCAAGAAACTAGTGAGTGTCCTAGGAAGTGACAAGTCCCACTAGTGCTATCTATTTTTCATCCCACATAATCTGCATCTGAATAACTTATCATTTCGAAGTCAGTTCCCTTTGGATAGCATAGACCTAAATCAAATGTGCCTAGTAAGTATCTAATGATTCGTTTAACTGCGATTTGATATGATTCCTTAGGATCTGATTGAAACCTAGCACACATACAAACACTAAATATGATATTCGGTCTACTTGCTGTTAAATAAAGTAAGCTTCCTATCATGCCTTGGTAATGTTTGGTATCTACTTGTTTCCCTTTTTCATCCTTGTCAAGACTAGTTGAGGTGCTCATAGGAGTTCCTATAGGTTTACTTTCTTCCATATCAAACTTCTTTAACATGTCTTTAATATACTTAGTTTGATTTATGAAAGTTCCATTTTTAGCTTATTTGATTTGTAATCCTAGAAAGTAATTTAGCTCTCTCATCATGCTCATTTCAAACTCTCTTTGCATAGTTGTAGCAAATTCATTACACAAGCCTTCATGAGTTGCTCCAAATATAATATCATCAATATAAAATTTTACTATAAGCATATCATTATTTTTGGTTTTTATAAACAAAGTGCTATCTATCTTTCCTCTTGAAAAATTGTTTTGGAGTAGGAATTTGCTTAGTCTATCGTACAAAGCTCTAGGAGCTTGTGTCAATCCATATAAGGCTTTAGTTAACATGAATACATGATTTGAGTTTTTAGAGTCTTCAAACCCTATAGGTTGTTTAATGTAAACTTCTTCATTTATATAACCATTTAGGAATGCACTTTTTACATCCATTTGGTACAATTTGAAGTCTTTATTGGCTGCATATGCAAGAAGCATTCTTATAGCTTCCATTCTTGCTATGGAAGCAAAGGTCTCTTCATAATCGATACCTTCTTCTTGATTATAGTCTTGTGCTACTAACCTAACTTTATTTATTACAACTACCCCAGTTTCATCCTTTTTATTTCTAAACACCCATTTAGTTCTTATGATTGACTTTCCATTCTCCTTGAACTTTAACATACTTTCTTTTTAGTGGATAGTTAAACATTACATGACCTTTAGTATTGCACATGTAGCAAGTGGTGTGTTCATGTTTGTTGTTTGAAGAAGTACTAGCATAGTACTTGGATTCTTTGACAAAGTATCCCATGTGTTAGCCTAGCTAGACTTACAAACTCTTGGTTTTGATGATAACAAAGTAAAAGTTATTTAATATATTTTCAAGTGATATGATTACAGGTAAAGATGATTTGCTCAAAATACATATACCCTGACATGAAGGCTTAGAAGGATCAAGGAACAAGGAGAGGTTCATGAGAATACCAAAGATCTATAAATGAAAACTCAAAAAGAAGTCTAAGAGATTGAAGAGCAGCATTGAAAGGACTTAGAGCCAAGAAAATGTCAAAACAGACTAGGTCAAAGTCTTTGTAAGTACTTCTAAGTTTATTCAAATATGAAGTTTTCATTTTGAAGCTCATTAGGCAAAGAGACTTAGATACCTTAATATAAAACTTGGAAAAATTTGTCAAACTCAAACGAGTTCATATTTCAAGATAAATTGAGCAAAGAAGAGAGAATTTAAAAATATGTTGAAATGAACAAATGTCAGTTGACAGATGATTGTCTGTCTATGGACAGATGACTGGCCAATTTAGAGAAGTATAATTGAAGACAGAAGCCTGACAGATGACTTTCAAGGTTTTGACAAACGATTGCCAGTGCCAAGTGAGAAGTTTGTGAGTATTCTGCCAGACGACTGTCAACCCTCTGTGTATATTAAAATTTTAATTTGTTCGTGGATAGACGACTATCACCATATGGACAGACGACTGCCACCCTACTGAGTTGTAATTAAAACCATATTATTCTGGTGACAGATGACTGCCAATCAAGGGACAAACGACTGCCACCTCTCTGCCTATGAGTTCTATAGTTATATCATATGGACAAACGACTGCCAGGACTTCACAGTCGTCTGGCACGTGGCATTTTTCAAATTTCCAACGGATATAATTTTTGAAATTCAAATTATTGGAAGTTTATATAATTTTATTATTTGGAAACAACTATAAGTATTATTGGGGAACAAGCAAGGAGGTTTTCTACCTCTATAAATACCCTCAAGGATCATTGTTTTAAAACACCAAGAAATCAATTTCGTTCTTATTCTCTCTCAAAGCCCGCTGAAATTCCGAAAGTGTGCTATTGCTCTCATCACTCACGAAATTCTCTAAAAGCTTTACTGAGTTTCTCACTAAGTTTGTGCATCAAGTTATTGATTCTTTCATCCATTGAAAGATACTTACGGTGATAAGTTTTTAAGAGTTTCATTCTAAAATTCATGTTCTGAATTTACTGAAGTACATAGTGTTTCAATTTGTACTAATTAGATTTTTGAGGAACAAGTTCTTGTACGCCTTGTTTTATATCTTTGTAATGGGTTAATTGACGGTTCGAGTGCTAAATCGTTGGACCAAACAAGGGGATATTGTTTGGAGAAGGGGCTCTAGCCTTAACAAAGGAGTGTTTGTAATCAGTGTTGTTCTGCCCTGTAAAGGAACTGCTACAGTGGAACCCTTCGGTATTTTGCCAAGGGCGAGGACGTAGGCTGTGTTGAAGCCGAACCTCGTAAAATCTTTGTGTCTTTCTTTCTTCTTTACTTATTACTTTCTATACAATCTATTTTTGTGTATACTGAAGTGCAGATAGCAGGGCTCGAAATTAAAATCAAAGGAAGACTCTTGATATTTAGAAAGTACATTTTGATTAACCGTTTGCGGAAACCCAAAAGGGAGTACGTTGGTTAATCTGCGAAAATCTTGAGCAAGAGAAGTGCAAACAAAGATTTCATTTAAAGAAAGTTGCAAACTTCTACAGGGCAGCTGATAAAAGTTCTAAAACTTTTGCATATTTGTTTAAATTATTTACTTTAATTGGTTGGATTGTTTATTTAAATATCAGTAGCTTGTAGTGTGTTTATTAGTTGATTACTTTGTTTTCTTGTTGTCATACTAATACAAGTAAGTATTAAAAAGGGAATAAAATTTTTAAAGAACCCAATTCATCCCCCTCTTAGGAAGCTATTCCTAATTTCACCATGTATAACTTTTTACTCTTTTTATTTTTTTTACCATTATAACCCATACCTTCTTTATTTTCATGTAGTCTTTGTTGTCCAATCATTTTTTCAAAATTTTCTTTTCTCTTGGTAAAGTTATATATAATTTTCTCTTTGTCCTCTACTAATTTCTTGAGTTCATTTATCTTTAAATTCTTTTTAGTCAAATCATCTGCATGAGTTTTGCCAAACTCTTGAGTTATTTCATTTACTTCCTCTTCTAACTTTGTTAATACAAGAATCCTTTTCTTTTTCAATTGTTTTGAAGGATTCAAGTTGCTTCAATAATTCTTTATTTTGATCTTTCAGAGTTAAATTTCTCTTAAAAAAATTTTATGAATCTCTTATGTAAGGTAAGAAGAACAACTCAGCTTGCAATTCCTTATAGGATGGCATGCTGTCACAAGACTCATTGTAAGATTCTGTTGAAGAGTAGTATGAATTTACCTTTTCGTCATTCACCATGAAGCATATATTTGTCATCTCTTGTCCACTTGATTCATTTTCCATCTCACTGGAGCTTGAATAATCTCACATGGCCTTCATAGCTTCCTTCTTTTTCTTCTTGTCTTTCTTGAGCAATGGACAGTCCAGCTTGATATGCCCTAGTTTCTTGCAGTGATTACATATAGGAGGTTCATTCTTACCTTTATTTCTCTTTTCTATTTGTCTCTCCTTTTTCAAATTTCTTTTTGTTAAACTTTCTAGGAAACCTTTTATTTTTCCTATAAAACTTGCCTAATCTCTTAGTGATGAATGCTAATTCATCCTGATCTAAGTCGCCTGATTCACTTTCCTCTTCACTTGAGCTGCTACTGGAGGCTTTTAATGCAATGGATCTTTTATGTTTGGATTCAGGATTCCTTTCCTTTAAAACCATTAAATAAGTAAGCAATGAACTAATGAGTTCATCTAAAGAGGTGTTCTTAAGGTTTCTACCTTCTGTGATAGCTGTAGCCATTGGTTCCTGTATAAAGGGAAGGCCTCTTAGAATTTTTCTAATCATTTTGTAGGTAGTATAAGTTTTTCCTAGGGCACTTAAGGAATTGATTATGTGGGTAAGTCTGGTGTACATACTTGATATTGTTTCATCTAAATTCATTTTGAAAGCTTCATATGCGCTTGTTAACATATCTATTCTATTGTCCCTAACATCTATTGTTCCTTCATATGTCACTTCTAATTTGTCCTATATTTCTTTAGCCGTCTTGTAGGTCATGACCCTATTAAATTCGTTAGCATCTAAAGCACAGTATAAAACATTTATAGCGCTTGAATTGATTTGAAGCATTTTATAATCTGAATCAGTCATATCCTTTTTCTATTTTGGAATCTGTTTTCCATCTACTATCTTAGTGGGAATAAGGTCTCCATCCATAACTACTTCCCATGCTTTCCAATCCATGTGTTGGAGATAAATTTGCATTCTCTTTTTTCCAAAATGTGTAGTTATGTCCACAAAAGATTGGTGGACGTGTTGTGGATTGTCCCTCACCGAAGGGTGCTACTCCTATATTTGTCATTCGATCTTTTTATAGCTTCTTTTTAGGAATTACTATAACTAGGTTCTGATACCAATTGAGATTGGAATAGCTTCCCAAGAGGGGGGTGAATTGGGATTTAAAAATTTTATTCTCCTTTTTCTTAGTCCTTTTGATTTATAACAATAACCAAAACTTAAACACAATCACAAATTTTATCACAATCAAAACAATATAACCAATCACTCAATCCTTGTAACAATATGTAAATTTGTTGAACTTGTTATAAGCCCTGTATCACAATAATTCTTCTTCTTAATGTTCATTTTTTAAATAAACTTTGAGATTAATAAGTCAAGGATGATCAACCAACGTAGTCCCTTTTTGGTTTCCGCAATCAATGCTGATCTATTCAAAATTAATTATCTTCCGGTCTATTTAACAACCAAACATTCATAATTGAATTTTAAAGCAACCACACAGATTATAACCTTTGCTGAAAAATAAAGAGTAGAGAAGAGAAAAAAGAACATAGGGTTTTACTAGGTTCGACTTCAACACAACCTACGTCCTCACCCTTGGCAAAACACCAAGGGATTCACTAATACCGTTCCTTTACCAGGCGGAACAATATCAATTACAACATTCCTTGGGTAAGGCTAGAGCCCACCTTCTCCAAACAATATCCCCTTGTTTGGTCCAACGATTCAGCACTTGAACTATTAATCAACCTATTACAAAGATTCAAAACAAGACGTACAAGAACTTGCTCCTTAAAGAGCTGATTAGTACAAATTGAAACACTATGTACTTCAGTAAACTCAGAATATGAATTTGATAATGAAGCTCTAGAAATTTATCACCGTGAGTATCTTTCAATGAATGAAAGAATCAACAATCGATGCACAAACTCAGTGAGAAACTCAGCAAAATTTTAGAGATTTTCGTGAGCGATGAGAGCAATGGAGAGCTTTTACAATTTCAATAAGCTTTGAGATACTATGAGAGCTAAATTGAATTCTTGGTGTCTAAAGTAATGATCCTGGAGTATTTATAGAGGTAGAAAGATTTCTTGCTTGTTCCCCAAGTTTACTTGGAGTAGGGTCCAAGTTGTAAATTAATTTGGGCTTCAAATAATTTAAATTTTAAAAATATGCCCATTCAGAAATTTGAAAATTGTCGCGAGCCAGTCGACTGTGAAGTCCTGGCAGTCGTTTGTCCATGTATAACGTTCATATTTTTCCAAATAGAAAGGTGGCAAACGGCTGTCCTTATGTTGGCAGTCGTCTGTCACTAGAATAATTCAGTTTTAAAACAACTCAGAAGGGTGGCAGTCGCCTGTGCCTGTCCTCAGCTTGACAGTCATCTGTCACCAGAATAACTTAGCTTTAAAAACAAACTCAGAAGAGTGGCAGTCGTCTGGTAAAACAAACACAGATGACTCAACTATTACTGGCAGTCATCTGTCAAGCTTTTGACTTGTGTTTAAAGTCTTACAAAAATATGTCAGTCGTCTGTCTTGTGACAGGTAGTCGTTTGTCAGCTAGCTGTAAGTCATTTTTTGATTCTCTCTTTTTTTTTAATTAAACTTGGAATTTTAACTTGATTTAACATTTGAAAAACATGTTCCAAGACTTAAACTAAAGTCTCTATGTCTGTCTTTGCCTAATGAGCTTCAATATGAAAATTCATATTTGAACACACTTAGAAGTACTTACAAAGCTTGTTCTATAAACACATTTGACACATATTTGTTTTGAGTCCTCTCTATGCTGCTCTTCAATCTTTTAGACTTCTATGAGCTTTCATTACGGATCTCTGGTATTCATATGTAACTTTCCTTGTTCCTTGATCCTTGTAAGCTTTCATGTCAGGGTATGTGAAATTTGAGTAAATTCATCTTTGCCTGAAATAATATCACTTGAAAAATCATTAAACAACTTTACTTTGTTATCATAAAAACCAAGAGTTTGTAAGCCTAACTAGGTCAACAATGATCCTAAAGACAACCAAGCTAACTTTAATCGGTGGCAGAATCAGAATCCAAATTAGAGAAAAATATTAGTGCTATGGCCAACGAAGCATCACGGGCCGACATCGTTTCCTTCAAGAACTAAAGCCGAGTAATGGAGAGAGGGGGACGTGGTTGACGCGGCTGGAGAGCCCAAAGTGGCATCGGCTGGTTAGGTATGTTAGATGGCTGAACTGACTGGTATGATTGAGAGGGGTAAGGCAACAACTATGGGTTAGGCATGGGCTTCAGAAGCCTCATGGTGGGATCATAAAGAAAAGTTGGGTTGAATGTGTAGAATGTCAGTGGCTTTGGAAACCTGACCTCTTGAAGCCCTAGGGTAGGAATTGGGGGATGCTCAATGGTAGGCAGCGCAACCGAATGTGTTGGAGGCCACTGCGCATCTTCAAAGGTCACCCATGGTGCCCTTGTCACCTCCTAGGATTGTGCTGGACCTCCTAGCCTCAAGAATGAACCCCGCCTCGATAGTTGTCAAAGTCGTACTCGTGGAGCTCTTATCATGTCCGAAGCCCCCTTTTATGCCTCTAGAGTCAGCCTACCCCTTGACGAAGGACCCCATCTTGGCAAGACCCGATGCCATTGCCGTTTGGCAATGGGTTGAGATGAATCTTGGGACGAGTCTTGGGACAATTCCTGTCCTAGGACAGGTTAGGGAGACATTTTCAAGGAAGCTTAACGAAGTAGAGTCTTGCACAATGGGATGGTTGCCGAAGCTGAACTAGGTGACAAGAGCATTCCCCAAGGCTCAGGAATGATCGAGGGGGGCTAAGTGACTAGGTCGAAGGAGAGTGCAACGACGAATGACCAGGATGTGAAAAGAGCATGAGTTGAAGAGTTGAGGGTGAAATGGGATTT
Organism: Malania oleifera; assembly: GCF_029873635.1. NCBI lineage: Eukaryota > Viridiplantae > Streptophyta > Magnoliopsida > Santalales > Ximeniaceae > Malania > Malania oleifera. The sequence continues at coordinate 38,564,152 of NC_080419.1, forward strand.
TAAACGACTTTCTGTGTTCCCGACCAAGTTGCATATAGTGCAGTGCTGGTCGCAAACATGGTCGAACCTCCTAGTATTTTGAAAGTTCAAGGGAATTGCAAAACAATGACCAAGTCGCTCTCACACGTGCTATTCATGCCCTAGTCATACCCCCAACTAGCCTATAACTCATCCTAAGGACCTGAACTACAATTATACTACTATGGACGCACTAAAGACTTAAAAAGAAAATAATATAAAGATAAAAAAATGCTCGGGTTGCCTCCCGAGATTGCTAAGTTTACCATCTTCAGCCAGGTGCACTTATGGCTCTTTAGCAAACTCAGTCGGGTTCAAAGCTAAAATCATCTTCCCTCGTGTCCTTGTCAGCCCCAGTTTTGTTTTCCCCCCAACTTGAACTCAAAACTATAGGCCAAATCATGAATTGCAAGAGGTTGCTTGTATGGGTCCTCCAGATCAGAAATAGCAGAGCTTTCAGGCTAAAGTGTTTCTTCCAATGGGTCCCCCCCGTAGAATTTGTGGGATCTCTTCCACAAAAATTTTATCCGTCATGTCCTCATCCATAGCTTGGATGATATTTAGTGGATTTTGGGACGCATAGAATATTTTTGGCCAGAGCTTCTCATGGCCAAAGGATATCTCCATAATTCTTGTCCTACATTGAATGCAAGCGTTGGCCATGGCTAAGAAGGGTATTCCTAATAGGACAAGAATTGGATTTTTGATTAAGTTACAGGATTCTATATCCAGGATGATGAAATCAACCAAATAATATAACTCTGTCACTTTGACGAACACATCTTCTATCACACCCTAAGGTCGTTTTATTGATCAATCAGCAAAACACGGGATGACTGGGGCGGGCTTCAACTCTCCTAAGTGGACATGCTAGTACACTGAGTATGGAAGGATGTTCACACTCGGCCATAAGTCTAAAAGCACCCTATCAATGTTATGATCGCCGATCACACACGAAATGGTTGGTGTGCCTAGCTCTTTTAGTTTAGGGTGGAGGTGACCTATTACCATTGAACTCATGTGCTCTGCCAACTCCACTTGTTTCTTCGAAGCTGCCCTCTATTCTTGCTGTAGCCTAAGTCTTTGAGGACTTTGGCATACCTAGGTGTTTTTTGAATCTTATCCAAGAGGGGCTTGTTGGCTTGAAGTCTCCAAATGCGTCCAAAATGGACTTAGTTGTGGTCTCCTTCTTAGATAAAGAGGACATAGGAAGAGTTGTAGGGCATGGTACTAAGGAGACATGAAATACCCTACAGGGGGCATAATGAGGCTTTGTTCCTCCAGCAATGGGTATGGAAATGGAGGGTCCAGGACTCCTTACTAAACTAAAGGAGGAGGTGTCATAGATTTCTACATGGAGCTCTACTTCCTTCTCCTCTTCATTCTTTCCCTTGCTTAACTGCTCCTTTACCCTTTCGTTGACCACCCTACCACTCTGAATAGTGGTCACCGCTTGGTTCTGCTCGTGATATGATGAGGGACCAACGTCCGATTCATATTCTACCTCATATTGACCCTTGGAGTTCACTAAAGGCTAACTCAGCAACTTTCCTTCATCTCTCCGACTCAAGGATGTAGCTAGTTGCCCCATGGTGGCTTCCAACTTGGCTATGGATTGGGAGTGGGAATGAAGGAGTTGTCAATCTACTTGGCGATCAACTTCAATTTCCTTGAGGGTTTTTAGCATCGTCTCCTGAAATGTATCATATTTGGGCTAAGAGGGAGATGGTTGCTGAAATGATGAAGGTGGAGGGGCCGAATCAAGATGGTTTTGGAAATTTTGATATGGCTGAGAAGGTGGAGCATTAAAGGCTTGTTAAGGTCTTTAGACTTGAAATCCTAGAGCGTGTGGTCTCCAAGAGAAGTTAGGGTATTGTTTCCACCTAGGATTGTACGAGTTTGAATATGGATCATTAGATGACTTATCGTACTAATTGTGGGTGGCTCCAACTTCCTCATGCACAAGCTCAAGTAGGGAAGGCACATGTGGGCAATTATAACTGGTGTGGGAAGGATCAATGCCAATGGCACACACCTCTGAACATGCTACTAGCTACGGGTGTTGTCCTAAGGACAAGATCTGATCTAACTTTTGAGCGATGATGTGCAGGGTTGGCGCTAGGTCGTGGGTTGCGGCCAACTCATAAACTCCCTTTGGTTTAGAGGTATATGGGTTGGGGGCTCTACGAGTAGCAATAGTGTGCTGCTGAGAATTCTGAGCTAGGTTCTCAAAGAGAACCCATGCCTCATTTTCGTGCTTTATGATGAAAATACCTCTGCACGATGCATCTACCATCGACCTATCTCTCTTGGCCAATCCTTCATAGAAAATTTGGACTAATTGCCATTTAGGGACCTGATGATGTGGGCATTGATGTAGTAAGTCCCTAAAATGCTCACAGGTCTCGAAGAATAGTTCCGCACGCTACTGAGAAAAACTAGTGATTGCCCTTTGCAACTAGTTAGTCTTCCAATTTGAGAAGTACTTCTTTAAGAATTCGTCATGCATAGTGGCCCAAGTGGTCACCGAGCTTGTGTCTAAGGACGTCAACCAATCTTTAGCCTTATCCTTCAGAGAAAATGAGAATAGCCTTAGGTGAAGGGCATCATCATCAAAATTATTGATGCAGATGGTGGAACATATCTTGAGAAATTCATCGAGATGCTAATAAGGATTTTCCATGGAATCCCATAGAAAGTGGGCATCATCGAGATGATGGAAGTTTTGATCTCAAATTGTGTCACCTGTACATCCGGGAATTGGATGCAAAACGGTGAGGTATATGCATTAGGTACAAAGTAGTCCCGAAGAGGCCAAAGTTGTTGCTCTCCCACCATAGGTAGACAAGGAGCTCTAGGTTCCAGGATTTGATCAGTGGGAACCGGTGGTCGTTCAGCCATGAGTTTCAATTCAGACAACTCAGCTATCTCAGGGTCCATAGGACGCAGACAAAACATACACAATTTAAGCTCAAAGAGTTAAGACTTCAATATATAAACAAGAAAAGAAAAACAAAAATATATACAAACAAAGCAACAATATTCTAAATGATAAATTGGCTATCATACCCTAGTCCCCAACAACAGTGCCAATGTAATGATTCCAAAAAAAACAAAACAAATTAATTAATTAATTAATTAATTAATCAATCAAATAAATAAATAAATAAATTATTAATTAAATAATATATTATAATACAATAATATATTAATATAATATAATATAATAATATTATAATATATATATATATATAAGCAATCCAGGAAGGATTCAATTTAATTCATCCTAAGAGACCCCCCCAAATTGCCAAGAGCTCTCTTTCTCTCTTCAGCTGTCTCTCTCAACTCTCTCTCTCCTACGTCCAACTTTCTCTCTCTCCTCAATTTTTTGGCGAAACGTGCGTCGATTAAAGAAGGGAAAATATCCCTAGGTTCCAATTTCAGTCACCAACGTTTTAACCAGAGTGGGTTTGTTGTTGAGATGTCGTAGGCACCACTCTTGAGATAAGGTAAGGGGAATAAATTATGTCAGACATTTTGGAAATTAACTGATTAATTTAAAGCATGGGAATATGAAAATATTGTAAATGATTTTCTGACTTATCAGGCATATGAAAATAGTGGTTTTGGATTATCATATATTTTTTCTAGGCAATTATTATATTATGAAATATTGCTTAACATTTGTGCGACATAAGAAATGGTTTCACTATTGTACAATAAACATGTGTGTTAGCTTTGGTGCAACCCTAAGAGGGGGGTGAATTGGGAATTTAAAAATTATCATCTAGGTCAATTGGTTTAACAGCAGTATTACACAACCTAGGGTCAGTCTATGCAATCAATGAATAAACATACACATGCAGTAAAGTAAAGTGCGGAAAAAGTAAATGATACATGCAATATGTTATCGAGGTTCGGTCAAAGTGCCTACATCCCCGCCTTGGCTAACAAGCACAAGGATTACCACTATAGGCTCACTTAACGGGTGGAGTGGCACCTAAACAATTGGATCAATTAACACAAGACTGACCTCAACCTTAACAACCAAGTCAATTAACACAGGGTTGACTTCAACCTACACAATCCTTTTAGGCTGGATTATTGCCCCCTCAGGCCATGCCTAGAATACAACAGATTTCTCAATAAAATTTGTTTACAACAAATGTGTTTCTCAACTAAGCAGATATGTACTACAATACGCACAGTATAATCAATACACTACCAAAAGATAGGATTTGATAAGCTCAGTGTAGTCTAGGTGTCTACTCTCAAATAATTATTCAAATATTGCAATCAGTGTGTGAGAGTGTAAATGATATGATCTTTGTGTCAAAAAAGTGATTTCAATCACAATGCACAAACAAAGATCACAAGTACACTTCAAATATCTCAACAAATAATTTGTCTCAATATAAACCACAAGAGATATTCAAAAATGGTTTGTAAAATATTTATTTGATCTTTCTAATAAAATGATAATATTAATCAAAAGGAACAATAACAAAGATCTTTTTGCACTCAAGAAAATATCGCAAAATATATATTTCTCAAATATAAGTACAAGAGATATTTTGAAAATGATTTGTAAAATATTTTAGCAATCAAAACACAATATAAACTCTTGAGTATTGCAATGAAAATGCAAAACTTAGAAGCCCTAAGAAGTTTTTCTATGGAATAATTATTGTTGGCCTTACAAGGCTTAAAATCTTGTTATCTTGTTTTGATACTAATAAATAAGTGAAATTTAATGTATTTGTGTGAGTAATGTTATTTCAGGGCTCACATATGAGAAAGTAAGGTAAAAGTGCTCACAAGGATCAAATGAAGCTTAAATGAGTCAAAGCATGGATTTAAAGATGATATATGAAACCTTGAAGAATATGACATCAATGAGTTGTTGAAAGCCAAGGCATATTAAAGTCCAAAGAGCCAAAGAAAGGCAAAGTGAGAAAGCTCAAAAAATATGGAAGCTTGAAGAAAATATGAACTCAATCCAAGGACAAAACATGAAGACTCGAGAACTTAGAATGTTAATATCTTAGAAGTCTTTATGTAAGTGCTTTAATGTTTAAAATATCGTTTGAAATATTTTGAAGCTCATAGGTTAATTTATTAGACCTAGATACCTTTTAAAATACCTGAAAAATATTTTTATAAGGTCAAAAATTATTTTAAAAAAAAAGTTAGAATCATTTTTGGAATAAAAAGCACCAAAAAGAGTTTTCCCAAATGCTGTAAGTTTTTATGCAGCCGCATTGAGGTGAATTTTTCTCTATCAAAAACTCATTATTTTAAAAAGTGGTAAACATGAAAGTTGTATGATTTTCTCTTAGCTTTCTTTTGACACCAAGAACACCTAATTTGGAGTTATATAGAAAACTTTATGGTCAAAACACTAAAATGAGGTCACTACTATCAAATATCTGAACACTGTTCAACGGGCAAATTTTTTAAATTCTAATATTTTAAAATATAGCCATTTGAGCTCCAAAATTTCTAAAAAATTGGGACACTCTCCAAGGAAACATTTTCAACATGGAAACAAGTTTTAAAGCCTATAAATACATGGTTTTGCAAATCAAAACTCATCCAAGAATTGAAAAATCTGCTTGTAAAGCTAAAAGCACTCTTGTTCTTCCAAAGCTCTCTTGTTCACTCATTGAAAAACTATTTTGCTGAGATATTCTGAAGTACTAATCCTTCCTCCTCTGAATTTCAACTGCTAATCCTCATCTAAGAAGGATATTGGTGAATTCTACACTTGAGTTTCATTGTATTTCATATTGATATTTTACATTCAAGTGTATAGTGCTGAAATTGTACTAACTTGCTCTTTAAGAGAGTATACTTGTACGCAGATCTTATCTTGTATTTCTTGTAGTTCTTTGACGTTCCAAGGATTGTTTGAATCGTTGGCTAAGCAAGGGGATATTGCTTAAAGATGCGGGCTCTAGCCTAAAGGAGTGACCGAACGAGGGAATATCGTTTGGAGAAGGCGAAGGGCGAGGACGTAGGCTGGGTATAAGCCGAACCTCGTAAAAATCTCCATCTCATTCTCTCTTTCCCTTACTCTTTATTTTCAACATATTTAAATTGCGTGGATTGTTTATTTGATAATCATATATACTACGTAATATTTGGAAATCAAACAAACTTAAGGTTTAATTTTAATTTGGGTTGCGGAAACCAAAAGGGAGTACGTTTGTTACACCATATCTTGCGGAAACCTTACGGGAGTACGTTACTTGGTTAACATCCCAAAGATTAATTTACTAAAACTTTATTTGAGTTCTAAATATTTGAAAAGAGCGATTTGATTCATCTATACAGGGCTTTACATCAACAAGCATAAATTCTCATTCACTACAGGGCTTGGTTCAAATTTGGAAAATATAAACAAACAACCATCTTGAGTTGTTATATTACATAAGTGTTGTGTATTGGCTTGTTTGTTTACTTTATAATTTTAGTTGATTTGGTTTGGTTGAATGATTAGATGTTTATATGGTTAAAAATTAAGTAAAGAAACTAAGTTCTTGAGTGCTTAACAAATTAAACAAATCAACCACGAATTGGTTAAAAGAAATAAAATAAGTTTAAGAATTCTAAAAAAGAATTAAAAGAAAATTTAAAAACCAATTCACCCCCCCCCCCCCTTCTTGGGAAGCTATTCCTAATTTCACTTATTTACGAAACCCCCTAGAAAAACTAGAAGCTTACTCTCTATGAATAATAAATCTCAATCTTAACAAGCAAAAGAGAGTATAAGCTTGGTGAGATGAATACAATAGCACTCTTACTAAGTAGTATTATCAATATGGATAAGTAAGAATGGGAGTATATAACTTGAATATGAAAAATAGGCTTTTGAGATTCAGAGGATATTTGCTAAATGTTTTGCTAATCTCGTACTAATTTTTGCAAACAAAGGAGTATATATAGAGTTCCCCAAAAATATAACCGTTCAGGACATGTAGGATATTATTAGGATTGTTTTAAACCATTTTAACCTAATTAACCTCGTTTAAAATATTTAATAGCGGTAAAAATATTGAGGCAGCCCGAGAGTACCGGTCAACCGAAGGCAAGGTTTAGTTGATCGAGTTGTACAAGCTTGGTCGACTGGGCAAGATTTGAACTAAAAGTTCGGTCGACCGAACATAGTGTTCCAAGGCGATTTTTCTTTTCCACGTGGTTCAGTCAACTGTGAGGTTTTGAACTAAGTAGTTCGGTCGACCAACCGTTGGCCTGACACATATGGGAACTTGGTCGACTAGGTGGTTGGCTTATGATTTGGGCTCGATCGACCGTATGGTCAAATGGTTGACTCAGAGGGAGTTCAGTCAACCGGGTAGAATGAACTAAGCATGGCTCAGTCGACCGAGTAATGGCCAAACAGTTGACCCGGTGACCGATTCGGTTGACCGACATATTTGTACTTATGAAGTATGGTCGACCGAACATGCATTTTTAATGCATTTCGGTCTTATTCCCTATGTATATTAACCTTATTCATATAATGATTAATGTTTAAGACTATATGACATATTTATAAATTATACGGAGTCCTAAGGTCAGTCTAGGTCTTCTTTAGGACACGAAAAAAATCCAGCATCGGTCAAGTGATCCCTAAGGTTATGTGGCCCCCTATGATCAGTCTATGGTTACGAGCTTATCAACCCTATCATGCATGTAAGACATTAATTATTACAGATCATGTTCCTATTGAAAAGTAAGGTGTAGTCCCAAGAGGGTGGGTGAATTGGATTTTGAAACTTTCTTTTAATTCCTTTCTAGAATTCTTAAACTTCTTTTATTTCTTTTAAACAATTCTTGACTTGTTTGTTTAACTCTTTAATCACTAAAGAACTTAGATTCTTTTATCCAATTAACTACACTATTGCTTAGCCAAACAAGTAATCAATCATTCATACGAACCAATCAAGCACTATATTTAAACCAAACAACCAAATGATTTTTCAAGTATAAGTTAACTGCAGCACTATTTGATTAATGGAAGATTCAATACTCTTTGAAATATAAACACATTCCAATCAAGTCACACTTTAAACCATTCAACAACAATATATTAGATTCAATTTTCAGCTTTTTTTGTCAGCCCTAGATATGTAAATTTGAATCAAGCCCTGTATATATTAAACGGTTTCTTTAATGCAATCCACAAATCAAATCCTAAACAACTCAGAATTTAAATAACCTCTTGGTTTATTTTTCTTTGGGTGTTAACCAACCAACGTACTTCCTTTTGAGGTTTCCGCAAAAGTTTGATCAACCAACGTACTCCCTTTCGGTTTCTACAATCCCAAATCAAAATTAAACCTTAAGTTTATTTAACTTCCAAATTACGTAGTTTGCATGATTTAGATATTTAAAACATCCACGTAGTTGTATATGTACTGAAAATAAAAAGAGTAAGGGAAAGAGAGAGTGAGACAAGATTTTTACGAGGTTTGGCTTATACCTAACCTACGTCCTCGCCTTTGGCAAACCACCAAAGGATTCACAAAACATGTTCCTTTAACGGGTGGAACAAACCTTTACAACACTCCTTGGTTAAGGTTAGAGCCCACCTTCTCCAAACAATGTCCCCTCGTTCGGTCACTCCTTAATTAGGTTAAAGCCCTTCTCTCTAAGCAATATCCCCTTGCTTAGCCAACGATTCAAATAATCCTTTGAATCGTCAATTTACAAGAAACACAAACAAAATATGTGTACACAGAATATGCTCTTAAAAAGAGCTAATTAGTACAACAATTACAACACAATACAATACTTCAATAAAATTCAAAATATGAAATTCAAATTTGAAGCTCTAGAGTTGTATCATCGTATGATTCTTTCAATAGATGAAAGAAGTAGTAATTGAAGCACAATCTCAGTGAGAATCAGTAAGACTTTTAGCAACTTCATGCGAGATGTGAGCAATAGCGCACTTTTAGAATTTTAGAATACTTGAGAGAGACTTTTGAATGCTAAACTGATTTCTTGATTTCTCTTCTTGTGTTGGTATTTAAATCAATGGAACTTAAGGATATTTATAGATGTAGAAAGTCATTTAGCCTGTTCCCCAAGTTTACTTGGAGTAGGGTCCAAGTTGTAAATTGGTTTGGGCTTCAAATAATTTAAATTTCAAAAATGTGCCTGTTGGAAATTTTGAAATCTACCACGAGCTAGACGACTGTGTAATCACTGGCAGTCGGCTGTCCATGCATTACAACTATAAAATTCATAAACAGAGAGGTGGCAAACGTCTGTCCTCAGGTTGGCAGTCGTTTGTCACCAAAATAATTCAATTTTAAAACACAAGGAAGGGTGGTAGTTGGCTGGCATAACACACACAGATGACTCACCGATCACTGGCAGTTGTCTGTCAACAACTTAACAGTCATCTGTCCAGATTCTGTCCATTTAAATAAATCCTTTAAACTTGCCAGTCGTCTGTCCATAGAGAGACAATTGTCTGTCCATCAAACTTTTCCTTCTTTTAAAATTGTTTTTATCTCTCTCATTTTTGCTTAATTAATCTTGGAATATAAACTTGTTTAACTTTGAAAAAACATGTTCCAAGACTTAAGCTAAGGTATCTAAGTTTGTCTTTGCCTAATGAGCTTCAAAATGAAAAATATATTTGAACCATTCTTAAAGTACTTACAAAGAATTGTCCAAAAGACTCATTTGAATTTGCGTTGCTTTGAATTCTCTTTGTCTTCTTTGCTGAGCTTCAATGATCCTGAAATATATGTGAGCTTTCAAATATTTATCTCTCTTGATCTTTCATAAAAAATTTTAAACTTTGAGCTTCATTGTTCTTTGAGTTTTCATCAAGTTCTCTTTAATCCTCATGCTCTCATGATCTTCAGGTTTTATCTTTAAATCCATACTTCAAGCTTGATATAACCCTTATTTGAAGTACAAGCTCTCATGATCTTTAACCTTGCATTCATTATTGAATCCTGAAAATATATCACTTAAATAAAGCATGTTAAGTTCTACTTGTTTGTTAGCATCAAAACAAGATATTAAGTCTTGTAAGGCCAACACCTATGTTACTATTACAGACCCAAATAAAGGATTAAATTACAATACAACATAAAATAATTTTCAGGGTTTTCAAGTCTTCACTTCATGTGCCATGTGCGGGCACCATATGATACTTCCGATTGGTCCTGCACACAAACTCATCAACCATTAAATATCAGAGTATTTGTCATAATCAAACTGGGATATGACCTATAAGGTCAACAATGTGGGAATATTTTATAATAAAATATGGTTTATAGTGGTTTATGGGAAATATTAAAAATATGACAGATATTGTGATATGATGAAATATGATTTTATATTAGAATATGTGATAACAGTTTTATACTAAAATACAGACATGATATTTTTGATACTAAGATATGTGATGACGGTATTGTACAGAGAAATAAAATGACAGAAATGACAGTTTTTATACTGAGATATGGAAATGAGAACCCTGATGGACCAATGATGTACATAAGAGCACGGTACCGTTGCTAATGAATGAGTTAGTGTAACCACACTACTTAGGGAGAGTGTTGGTATTGGAAGTCAATTGGGCCTGCGAAGAGATGTTGATCGCCCCTGGGTCCGGACTAGGCTGTGGTAGGCCAATTGTACTACAAACGCGTACAATTTGACTTAGCCTGGTAGGCCAACCATGGTTAAGTCCCGCCTTCAGGCCGCATAACCCGGTCATGTGGGGTCATTACATGATGGTGATATAAGATTGTCCACTCAGGTTGGTTGCTCATTACAAACATAATGATTCTACATTAACAGACATGTTGTGTTTCGTGCACAGAGAAACTTATTGAGCACGAGCATTTTTTTTAGAAAAATATATAATTGCAAATATATATATATATATGGTTATGAGTACAATTTTCATGATTCCTTAGTTAAATTAATTATTAAATGAATGTGTTATGATACATTAAAGCTTATGTAGCCACACACTGACAAAAATTTATTTTGTCTTACTGAGAGGTGTCTCACCCCTATAATCTTAACATTTCAAGAGATACCAAAAATCAAGCCTAGGGAGGTCCAAGGGGAGATCTAGAGGTGTTATTTAAAGTAAGTACCAGTGAGATACTATTATGTATATAAGCATATATGTTTTGTCTAGAGGATATGTAAAAATATTTTTGGGGAGTTAGTTATGTAATTATGATGGTATTAGAACTCTGGTATTGTGTTTGGTATTATATGTATATGTATGTTTCCGCTGCTTAGTTTATCATGAGAGATGGAAAGGTCACCCCGGTACCCCATTTCAGGTTGAGTTGTGGTTAGGGTATGGTATCAGAGATATATGAATATTATAAAAAAATTCAGGGTGTTACGGCCAAAATTTGGTAGGCTCGCCAAGGCTTGGGTCTTCAACTACCAAAAATAATATTTATAAACCTAACTTGATCCCAAGTTTAGTAGAAAGTGGGGAAGTCGGGTGTTGTTCCACAGGGACTAAATTGTGCAGTTATAAACCCTTTCTCAATTAGTCTATTATTGCCTCATGTAAAAGAAAGTGAAAAAGATGGTATTTTGCAATGAGTATGCTAACAACTACTGAAAAGCAGATAAAATCTAAGTTAACCCTACTCTTACAAAGCAATGCTTAGATATGAATCAGACTCAGGACGTCATGCCTCTGACTATGCTCGACCAGTTATACGCAGAAGTACTAACCCAAGAATCTCAAGTCAAGCAGGAGAGGGTCATTCGAGGGCACAGGGTAGCAAGGGTGCACCAATTGTCTAGAGCACGGTCAGGAACTAGAGTATGCCCTATCTCAACAATCACACGAGCACCTCCGCGGTATCCGTAGCCAACTACTTCTATTTGGTGGAGACTATAGTAGTGTTTATCCTACTATGCCAGACTTCCTCATAATCAAGGCATGTAAATAGAAAGCGTGTAAATGAAAGCAAGGGAAAAATGGTTTCTTATTGCAAATGGATTCTTTTGTCACTAACGATCAGAAATACAAAAGAGAACCACAACAGGAATATAAATGAAAGCAAGTAAATCTATCCTAGGGTTGGTTCTCAATAGCGTTTTAGGTTTGTCACTAACCCAAAATTGGCCAAATAGGAACCTATTGCTCATGTTCATAGCAAATATTTATAGGTCTAGCGTTTACAAGGTTTGATTTTCAGTTTAGGAAAGTTTGCAGCAAATCTCACGCAGAATTTCGTCACTGTTAACCAAGTCGCTCCCATGCTTCCTGTTGACTTTTTGAGTCCAATCCTTGTTTTGATAATGACAAAGCGCAAGTTACTTATGTGTGTATTCAATATGGGAATAGGTTTATAATTTCGCACACACGTAAGGGATCATAAAATGGAAGCCAAGATAGAACTTAAAGCGAATATAGCTTGGCATATTCCACAATAGATTGAAGAGCAAAAGAAAACATATTTGTTTTATATTGTATTGCATTTAGTTTTTGATTTGGTATATAATAAATGCATTTCATGCATGATATGATTGGGAGCTCGGGATGACCATGCACCGATCATAGGGAATCAAAACATGACCGTAATGACCTTAGGTCCCAAAACCTTTCATGAAAAATCCCTTAACTTAAATGCCATACTCATACATACAAGGGTGAAATTTTCAAAGGTCAAAATTATGGCTAAAATTGAAAATTTACAAAGCTCGTTTGACCGACCTTTCGCATTATAAACGCTTCAGTCGACCGACCTTGGCCAACCAGCCCATTATCAAAGGCTCAAGCACAGTCAATCGGCCTTCATATTTGAACCGGTTTCTTTAACCGGTCAACTAGCACTTAGTTCAAATATGCCATGGCCAACCAACTTGCATGAACAGCCTACCGGCCTTGTGCCCAAGTTGACCAAACCTATGAAGGGTTCAAAATCGCCTTCGGTCAGCTAACCTGCGATTTCCTCAGCCAGCCGAGCATCTTACAAAATTCAATTTTTTGACTTGGCCCGGTCGACTATTGAAGCCCTAGGTCGACCAAACCTCTTGGGATTTTAAAATTTTAGTGCTTAAAATGTGCTTAATTTTAATTAAACAAATTTTAAAATTCCTAATATGTCCTTAATGGTCAATTTTTTTTAGAATTTTATAAATACCCCCTCTATAAGCATATTTAAAAAGATGATTAGCCCAAAAACTCTCTCTACTTTTTATGCTTAATTTTTCTCTCTTTCCATTTTCTTTTGGAAAATCATACTTGAAAGAGAGCTTTGATTATCTTCTTTACTCTCTTTATTAGCAAACTTATTGCTCTTGAAGATTGGTTAAGAAGTCATTTGTTTGGGTATTTATATTATTTTCAAAGCATGTACTCTCACCCTTTCTTTTGTTCTTGAATATCATTTTGCAAGAGTTAGCTTAGAGTTTTTCCACTTATTTTATTGATAAATATTTGTGGGATAAAACTCATTATAGCTTGTGAATCTTTGCACATTCATTGCAAGATTCCAAAGCTCATTTTTGTTTATTGCAAAATCTTGTTGAGCACATACCCTAGCTTTCCTAAAAAAAAAAAAAAATTTAATATCAGTTTTTAAGAAAGCACTTGGGTTATCAAGATCTTTGAAAAAGGAATTTATTTTCATATTTTATTTTGTCAAAGATTATATATTATTATTTGGACAAAAATTTGTTGAGAGCAAAAATCATAGGTTCTCCTTCACTCTTATTGAAAAATATTTTTGGAGAAATATCTATTAGGGTTAAATCTTTGAGTCTTTATCATATATATTATATTCAAAGATTGCAAAATCATTTTAAGTGAAAAACACTCATACTCACATTGAGCTTTCAATTCATATCATACGTGACTGCATCTGACTTAAAAGTTGTACATCTCTGCTTTGTTTACAAGTATCTATTTAAACGAAAAATTTTATTTGATATATGGTGTATTCCCGACGTGTGGTATCGAAACGTTTTCCTGCGCGGGGCGAAAAGCACCAGTGATGGTGTTGCATAGACTTAAACGTTTTTGTAAAATATCGTGATGGCTCATATTAGTGTATCCCTATTCGATGAGGGACGTTAGCTTCCTTTGATCGCGTCCTGGTCAAGACTCGCGGGAAATTAGGGATTTGAATCTTCAGCATCTTCAACTAAGTCACTCCATAGGGTCTTGCTAGTCGAGTTGATGGTCGAGACTTGCAGTATCTCGATCTTTAGGAAATATCAAAAACTCGACGTAGTCACCCCTCATGGTCTCTCTAGTCAAATACTTTGTCAATACTCTCGATAGTTTTGGCTTAAGTATACTTCAGTATCTCGACATAGTAGCCCTTGAGTCACTTGGTCGAACCTTGCAGTAAATCTTCTTTAGTCTGAACCTTAGAATTTGCAGATGAGTTGGTCGCCCTTTATGTTGCTAGCCGCACCACTTGGTCGAGCATAGCCTTCTTTTCCTTTGATGATCTGAAGCTTTAGGAGCTTTGGCCGAACATCTAATTTGAACTTTGTGGACTTCCAAAATCTCCTTTAGCTTCTCATATGCCTAACTCCTTAGTGTTAACTTGTTTTTCCTAAAAAGACCAACAAACCTTACATAGTTCCAAACAATGATAACAATAAGTAAATACATAATAAAGTAAGGATAAACAAAGGTAGATGAGGGTCTAAAACCATGCATTTTAGGGACTTATCACAATTGTGCTACGAGCAGCCTCCCATCGGCTATTGAAATAATGTGCAACGCGATAAAATGCTAGTTGCCCAAGGGCCGTTATTAGTAGACTACAAGCTCCTTTTGGGATAGCGTTGAAACATTGCACAAGGTCAGTGGTCATGTTCTCATACCTTTGTCCACTGTTGTAGCACTGAGTCCACATATAAGGAGGGATCTACTTGAAAAATGACTTAACTGGTTCTCCACTCTTATCGAATATCCTCTCCATCCACTTGACAAAATTTCTTACCTAATGCTCCCTTCCTTCTCGCTCAGCCATATGCTTCAGATTGACACTCTGTACTTTCGTATTAAAGTTGCTGACCATGTGTTGAAGACAGAATTGGTGGTAGGCATATGGTTGTTGCCAATCAGGTTTTTGTTGCACTGCATCTAGATTCCTAGATGTCTATCAGTAATGGAATGAAGACAACATAGAAACCAATTCCATGTGTCCATACTTTCCTCTTGGACAATAGCAAATGTAAAGGGAAAGATTTTCCCATTTGCATCCGAGCACATAGCAATTAGGAGTTTACCCTTGTACTTACCCTACAGGTGTGTCCTGTCTATACATATAACGGGAGGACAATGAAGAAAACCTTGAATGGATGCTGTGAACAACCAAAATGTAGATACAAACGCTGTTGTGTTTTCGCAACCTGGAATAGGAGTCCACCTCCACTTGGTTGTAATGCTAGGGTTGTACGCGCACATCGCTTCCATCCACTTCTGCAATTGCCTTCTATTTACCCAACCAGACCTTCTTATATGAGATTGAATAACCGAATGATCTATGAACTCTTTTAATATGCTGATTGATCTCGACGCATCTTCCCTTATTATATTCACTATCTCCCCAGCAATTACAAACGATGTGATTTAGTTATAGTCCTGCGAGAGAAGTTCATTCAAACACATGTGCGGACCACCATATTGGGTGATTTTGAATAATCAATGTTTCATTTGATACATTGCACAGACTCCCCATCCACAATCGAACTCCTTATACGTAGAAACCCATAACAATGGGTTCGACTGCACAACGTAGAAGTCATGGTGGGTTCAGGCGTGATAAATCCGCACTGCCGCTATCAACTAATCTTTTGACCCAAATAGCGTCCCCCTACCTAACTCAGATGATTCATCCCAACGAGTCACCCGTATAGGAAGCTCCTCTTCACGTGACAAGTCTGCATCATCTATGTAAATTTAAGCATACATTGGAGGTTCGTCCATAAACTAGGCGTTGTAGATGACATCATTTGTTTCACCAGGGTGTGGGTTCACATCATCGGTGAACTCATTTAACCCTTCACCCATTTCCTGCTCGTATGTTTCTTCATCTTCTAAATTAACATCATTTGTAATATTCATCTCCTCGTTGAACGCAACGTTCGCAATGGAGAACAACAATCCTGGACCTTCCGCGGAACTTCTTCGCAACCTCCCTATTCATCCATGTGAAGATCAGGTCTTTCATATGTCGGCGGCTCGAACGACGATCCTAGACCTTCGTTGAAATCCACCGCATGCGTCCCACCAACCTCTGCACTCATGTATGTTCCAATACCTTCATCCGCAGTTATTTCATAATGACATGTTTCTTGGGTGTCTTCCTCCACCTCAACTATATGTTCAGCAGGTGTCCCCATCTACTTATCCACGGCAACACCCACTTGAGGAATGATTTCCATATATAACTGTACAGTTATATATATCGGACCTACGTAGTTTGCATCCAACACAATGCGTAGACCATAGTCATTAATTACGGGAACAACCTCATAGAGGACTGTATCATTGAACCCTTGCATAAGGTATCTTGTGGTGACCCGCAATGCATATTGATTTGGATCAATATGCAAATATTTGTATATCTTCACATACAATTTATTTAATTTAGTCCTATGGCCAATTCGAATTGGTCGAACTAGCTTAATACTATAACTAACACCTTCTACTCCGGTGATAATTTCCTCCCTCCCTATATACAACAACACCATCACCGGAACACTATTAAGCTTCCTGCCATTTAAATCGACTCTCAGCAACTAGTAAAGACCTACAAAAAATAAAATTGTATATATAAGCGCATGGCGTAACACCTCTTTTCCAAATTTTAGAGATTCCTCTTCTTTAGGTTAAGCTTGATAAGAAAACAATTTCATCTACAAAAAATAGATAAATTGACTTTTTTTATGACACTCACATTTTATACAATCAATTATATTTTCATTTTTACATTAAAAAAATATAGTTTAAGTTTATTTCCTATAAAATTACATAAAATCATTAAAATTTTAGACATAACTTAACCAAATAAAACATTGACAACTCATAAATTTAATAATAGTGTTCTTGTAAAGTGACTTTGAAATATAATAATTAAGTAAAATAGTTATAATACTTTTAATTTCTTACAACATATTTTATAGGTGAGTTCCCTTTTTAATTAAATTAGGTGTTGTAATGATTATTTTCTACTTAATATAATTCACATTATTACTTTCTAATTAACAACATTACATATCATATATGAATTAACATATGATTATGAAATTTTTTTATAATATTTTAGTAGTTTTAATTATTATCCTTATAGTTAATATAATTCATATTATTTTTTTTAATTAAAAATTATATATTATGATGCATATTTTTTTGGCCAAATCCACTAGAAAAAATCAAATCAATTTTTGAACACACCCTTAATTTTCAAAACCAAATCAATTTTCTTAAGATATCTAAAGAACGCATGTAAATTTTTCAAATTCAATTACAAATAAGGAATTCAACCCTAAAATACAATATATATATATATATATATATATATATATATATATATATATATAGACACACACACACACACACACATTAATTAATAGAAAATCAACCTCACATTAAATGACAACAAATTAACACATTAAATATATAACAATTACACATACACAATATCGTCTAAAATAAAATATATATTAATTACAACATACTTTAATTTTTTTTCAATAACAATTACACATACAGTATAAATAAATTAAACAATTTTTTTCTTTCAATACCAATTACACATACACAAGACAGTGTAAAATAATTTTCTTTTATTAACAATTACACATACAGTATACGTTTGCATGAAATAAATTGCAGGAAATACAATATCAAATTCAAGGAAATAAAACACAAAATCATAATAACCCTAACCTCAAAATTGGGGGGTTCTAGGAAATGCTTGCAATCAACAAATTGGAAGTGCTACATACTAATTTATTAAACACACTAATGAATATTTGGATCAAACTAACAAATTTTCCACAAAATCAATAATATGAACAAGGGTTGAAGAAGCTACATACCTCATCTCCCCCTTTTATACCTTCTCCCAAATGTTCGACGAGCAATGTTCGGCGAGTCCTCTCCAATGGTCACCTGCTCTCTTGCGTCCAATCGTCCTGTCATGCCCCGAACCCCGAAAAGGGACCCAAGGATGAATATGTAACCTAACATGTCCTCGTATCCAATAATAACACCCAAAGATACAAAACAATGGATGAGGGTCCGACCCCGTGGGGTTCCCAGGCACCCTAGACACATCCAAACACAATTATATACGCAGCGGAAAAAGTCATCTATATACACATATGCAGTACCATACCAGAGTCTATACAAGAGCAGAACATGGTTTTATCAAAACGTACAAACTGGGTGCCCAACACATCCCAAAATGGCAACCCACCAAAATTATAGTCCTAGCACTTACCCAGCGCTAAACGCAGTACACCAGCCACTACGCTCCCTACACCAGGACTCTAGTTCCGGTTACTTGAAGGACCTGTAAAAATGTACATACAGCAAGGGTGAGACACCTCTTATTAAAGAAGAACACAGGTTATATCGGTGTGTGGCATTTGAGTGTTATCATGATACACTACATGTATAAATCTATAGTCAAAACTGTAACGACCCGGCCCTTTACACGGACTCAGGTGTCATTCACATACATCAAATACCTATACCTGTTCAAGATATGGAAACAACCCTCCCTAAACAGGGACATACAGGTGTAAAACATACATAATCATGATGTAAATGTCGCGAAAAAACATAAACATCCATTGGGATTACTACTAGCCTTATACTAGAGTTCACTAATACATCCATAATTTACATACATTCGGACTTAGAGTAATCGTCATATTACAACCCTCCAAAAAGGACTTTCATCAAGTTTAGTACAAAAATTTAGATGCTTACGTAAGCTAACCAAAATAAACTCCCTAGTCCTTTTATCTACTAGGACCGACGCACGGATGGACCTGAAAACAAAGGTTGTAAGATAGGGTGAGACACCTCTCAGTAAGGAAGAAGGAGTTACAACAGTGTGTGACTGCATACATGCATATTTTCATTCAACATCTGGAATATAAATCAAATATTTTCAATACAGTAATGCATCAGGTATATCATTATTCATATTACAAAATTCCCACATCTGTCTTTCGACTATTTAATGATTTATCAGATGACCAACAGCAAAATATCCCTATAACCAGTTTTACCCCGTGGCTCGGGTTGTGCACTGGTACTCGTCCAATGCCCTGTTCGTGCAGACACTGCCGAGTACCTACATACGATCCGACTGCCTCCATTGGCCCAATATCAGCCAATGGTTTCACCCTGCTAGCCGACCATCTTGGTACCCACATCGTTTAGTACGTGTGGTTGCACGTGTACATCTAGCTACGATATCGTGCCGTATCATATAACAGTGGTTTCATTTCACCCTGCAAAGAAAGTATTTTTCAACCCTCCCGGGACTCTCAAGCTGTGGTTCTGTGTATCATAAATTCAATTTATACAAATATGATTTTATCTCCCATAATCTATATCAATAGTATAGAAATAATTCCAGCGGGTTCAAACCGGCGTCTTTCCACCTGGTTTACCCCTCTTTGTTTACTGATGCGGCTCGGTGTATCACCAGCCTCTGTTTATCACATTGTCAGTATAACAAATTGGAATTTCATTCCCATATTCTATATCAGTAGTATAGAAAATACATTCATTTCCATTTCAACATATATCACACAAGTTTAATACAAAAACCCGCTAAATGATAGAAATTCAATATACATAGTTTAACTAAATAAATAAAGGAATCGAGCCTCTCCTACTATAGTATAAACACAAATAACGATGTTTGCAAAATTTGGAGATCATACGTCGAAATCCTTGTTTTTACCAAAAACCGTAAAATGGTCAAACCGGCATCTATGTTTGGTAGAATTTCACAAATAAGCAGTTAAATCATAAATAATAACATAAACTAGCTTTTTAGAGGTTTAGTTTTCCAAAATAGCTGTTGTAATCAAGTTCCCCTTACCTTATATTCAAAATGAAACTTCGTACGAAAATGGTCCAAAACGACAACTCAAGATCCCGAAAACCTAAAACCACAGAACATAACCTTACTATGTTTTCTACTGCTATCCAAATATCCAATCAAAATTAGGATCAGATTCCTACCTCGATTCTTGGGAAAACCCGAAACTCTCCGAAACGACGATCCGATCCACTAAAAGTGTAGAGTTTTCTCTTCTGATCCACGCAGTACCCTCCGTTTTTGGAAACGGATGACGAACGGCGAAGGATCTTAGAGAGAGAGAGAGAGAGAAAATGAGAGAGAGAGAGAGAGAGAGAGAGAGAGAATGAAAGAGAATAAGAGAATTTATAGAATAAATCCTTGTGAGAGAGAGAGAGAGAGAGAGAGAGAGAATGAGAGAATGAGAGAATGAGAGAGGATAAGAGAATTTATAGAATAAATCTTTACTTAGCCCTTAAGTAATCTAAATAAATATCTCCTCCAAGATATTTATATATAAATATCTCAAAATATCTTCTCCAAAATACCTTCTTCTTTTTTTTTTTTCTTTTTTTTTTTTGGGTCGGGTTACTACAAAAACAATCAAAACCGTTCTAGTGTTTTCACAAACCAAGCAATACAATTTGGTGTCGTCACACCCTTCGGCTCGAAGCCGGACTATTTGGTGGTATTTCACACCCTTCAGTAAAAATCGGTGATCTGGTGGTATTTCACACCCTTCGGCTCGAAGCCGGACTGTCTGTGGTATTTCACACCCTTCAGCAAACGTCGATGCCCCCGGTAGCCTGGCATAGTTACAACATTGAACCGGTGCGGATCTAGTGTTCGCACACCCTTCGGCTCGAAAGCCAGCCAATCTAGTGATATTGCACACTCTTCGGCAAAAGCTGGATTTTCACACTTGGAACAATTCGGAACCCCGTTCCTATTTCACAAAGATACAACATATGCATGCTTATATAACCAAACAAACCACACCCATTTGGTAATCTAAATCATGGTTTTCCAAACAAATATAGTTTAAACAAAGTAAAGGCACGGTCATCCCAATATCACAGTATAAATCAACATATACCCACAATTTTCAACAAAACTCAGGATGCAACTCGTCGCCCCCTTTTTCCCAAAACTGTAATAATGAAAAACTCATAATTTTTTCTCGTTAGATTCCCCCAAATAAGTAGCCAAAACACACACAAGATCGTGGACCATAGTTCCACCGAATCCGATTTCAAAAATAACCAATATAACACAGTTTTCCTTTACCTTTTCCCTGAATAACAAATCCCGAACTTCAAGGTCCCTAAACAGCGAATCGAGTTCCAAAACCTACAAATCACAGTACATAATATGTTCACAAGACCATTACCTACAAAACTACCGGATCAAAATTGAAAACCGAGCCTTACCTTGATTTTTCGTCGAAACCCAAAAACCTCCGAATCGAGATTCCGATCTGCAAAAGTTGTAGAGAATCCTTCCACAATCCTCGTGGTAACCTCAGATTTCTAATTCCATCAACAATCAACAACGAAATCTAGAAAGAGAGAGAGTAGGAAGAGGTTTAGAGAGATATATATATATATATATTTAAAGAAACTTAGTGAAGAAGTAATGAGAATTTCCTTTTATAGCCCTTTGACTCGGCCCAATTTCTTCAACGAATCTTTCACTGACTTCATCGAAGAATCGATGGCCTCGTCGACGAATCTGCCATCGCCGGTTTTTCCGAGACTCCTCGGCTTCTCCTCGTCGACAAGTCTTTGAATTTCATCGACGAGAAGAACAAAGGCTTCGTCAACGAAATTTGGCTTAATCGATGAAATTTGCTCTTTTACCAAAATGTCCCTCTCTTAAAATATTTAACCCAGTTTTCACGGTTCAGGTTCTTACAAAACCCTCAACCAACTGTAACGCTCCAACCTGGGTCTGCCAGGGAGCACTGCGTCTCTCCTCCTCCACCTGGACTAGACAACAGGGGGTGGGCCTTATCGGACTAATGACTGGCCCCACATATCAACACGTATCATTTTCAATGTGTTTTGTCCTCACTCACACACTTCCTGAGAAAACTTCCCAAAAGGTCACCCATCCCAAGATTGCTTCAAGCCAAGCACGCTTAACTATGGAGTTTTTACAGGAAAGCTCCTAAAAAGAAAGGTACACCTTGTTGATATGGATAGTAACATCTAATCTTTAAGTCTTTCATCCATGGGGTATCACACGTCCGGCTAGCAGCTCTGCCCTCTGCTCTGCAACGCCGCTCTCTGCTCTCTTTGTCTCTACTCTCTCTGCAATTTGTGAGCAAATGAAGGAGGAAAGGGACATTCAAAATTTAAGCAAAACTTGCTGGATGGTCCATCGAGTTTTGCCACGCGTCAAACGCCAAGTGATTTCGCGTGGCAAATCTTGTTGGACCATCCAGCAAGTTTTGGCAATTCTCAAACAAATCTCGCTGGATGGTCCAGTGAGATTTGCCACGTGTTGAACGCTACTTTTCTTTCCCAAGGAAATCTCGCTGCTCGATCTAGCGATATTTGTTTAAATCTTGTTGGACCGAGCAACGAGATTACGTAAGCATCAAAACGGGCATATTTTTCCCAAACAAACTATTATTTAATATTTTATTATAAAATAAATTTAAAATGGGAAAGAACTCATAAAGTAGGTGCTCCATTTTCCATTTCCTGCTGTGATAATTACTCCCATTCAAGCTAATCATTCTACTAATGTTCACTTCCATGGCTATAAAGAAACCAAACTCTGATACCATTGTTAGGGAAAAGGGGGTTATGGAGGTGATGTTTAAAACACAATGTCCCAAAACATAAACGTTCCCCTGGTCCAATCAACAATAAGTAAAATAATTAATTGTCCAAAACAGGAATACATTGCAACCAAACACACAAAATCAGTCACGCAATCACAAAGATAACTCCAAAATTTACGTGGAAAACCTTTCAGTGTGAAGGGAAAAACCACAGGATCGAAGTCTACTTTCAATGTTCTACTATTTTAAAACAGTAGGTTATAATGGGTCTTCCCTAGTTAAAAATAGAGGCATATATCAACAACAATCATCAAGAATCACAAATTCTTAGCATATAAAAACAATATGAGCCCTCACCATCAAGGTTGAATCAAACTTGAATGAGAAATGCAGAGGTCTCACCCAAAACGGAGGTTATTGTCCAAATCACGAAACTAAAGTTATAAAACTCCAAATGACAATCAAACCGACCACAATGAAGAAGGATAAGTCACCAACAATTTGTCAAAACATCAACTCAATCGAACAAGAAATCACCATCCGATTGTCAGGATATACCTTCAATTCTAAAATTTCAACAAACTATTTTCTTCTCTCCCTCACTCTTTTCTTGGTTGTCTCACGAAAAAAGAAGTTTCATTTCTTGCAGCAATAGCATCCCCAAATTAAGTGTTTATACTTCTCCAAGGGCGGCCCTGCCTTTAGGCAATTGAGGTGCCCGCCTAGGGCTCCCAAATTTTTGGGGCCCTTCAATTTTTTCTTAATATAATAATATAATTTTTGGATCCCAAAATTTTTTTTAATTAAATCACATTAATATTATCTATTATGCTCTATTCCCATTATTGACTTCCCAACTAACAAATAAATGAAATTATATTTTAAAATATAAAATAAATAAAATTTAATTCTTTTTTTTTCCAAGTCTTATACTTCCCAACTAACAACTTTATTGTATTTCAAATTATCTATTACTCTCATCTCTCTCTCTTAGTCTCTCTAAAAAAAATTTTTCATCTCTCACACTCTCACTCTTATCTCTTGGTTTCTCTATGATTTTTGCTCCGACTATTGTGTTCATCATCTTCGAGCCTCCGATTCTTTGTAATTTTCTTCAACTCTAATTTTGATTTCGATGTTTGTATATTATTTTTCTATTATTTTCACTCTAAATTTTTTTTTTTTTCTATTTTTTCTTAGATTTTGGAAACTTTGAGGTTAGAGCGTTGTATCCGAAAAAAATCCAATATCTCTAAAGTCTCGCTCGCCAATCGATTTGCAATAATAATAACAATCAGGTTATATTGGTTCAATCTACTATTTCTATAGATTTATTAAATTTATTTTTATTTGTTTACATAATTTGTCAATTTATAGTTAGTGTTAATTTTGAAATTTAATTATGTCAATGAGAAAATATGAATTCGGATATGAAATTATTCGCCTAGGACCCTTGATTAAATCATTCGCCTAGGACCCCATATTGTAAAGAACCGCCCTGTACTTCTCCAAATATGAACCAACCACCCCCCCCCCCCCCCCCCCAAAAAATCTTACAAAAAAAGTCTCAACAAACTAATTAATGAACTATTCCATTCCAAGACAACAAGTAGGACATAAAACACAAAGGTTTTGACTACCATTTGGACATGGATTTCACTTAGATATTGACTAAGACTTCCAAAGAGGATCATTTTATACATCTACGTCATCCCCCATAAGAGAAACTCAACATAAGTGGGAGGGAAACTCCACATAAGTGGGCCAAACCAGATGGTTCATCTTAAAACAAAATGCATAAAAATTGAAAATATATAAAAATATAGATCTCAAGTCTTTTTGTCTAGTTGGCAGTTTCAGGCTTTTGAGCTGATTGTTTTGGTTTGGTTTGTTTTGTTTTTGGACATTCTTTTTAAAAGGATGAGACAGACGAGATGGTTGAGAATGCAAAAAGTTTATCTTGGTTGGAGGTTTCCATTCATGGTATCATATTGACACAGCTGGTGGTGACCCATCTGCATAATAAGCCTCTTTTAATTGATTAAGAGGCAACAATATTAAATAATTGGCGAAGCAGCTCATGCAGAAAAAATCCATGCCAGGGTCATGTGTTTCCTCCCTGCTTCCTTCCACTACTTGCAGTATGAAAGCAAAAGACACCTTATAGCTTTAAAGACGTTCACTTTTTTGGATTGGCTGCTTTTTTCTGTCTTTAGCTTTTCCTCATTTTATCCATGCGGTTGGAAATGTTGACCCAGCATCTAAAGTTATTCTCTCTCCCTTTTTTCTTTTTCTTTTTTTTCTTGTTTTCACTTTTCACTTTTCACTTTTTCCCCATATCTTTGTTTCATATGCTGCTTCAAGTGAAAACACTAATAATTGCATCGCAACAGCTACAGCTGGATGGTTTAAATAGTATCATCATCATCAAAATGGTGGTGGCTGGTTCCACCCAGTTCTGGGAAGAAGCTGTACTGGTGGGGAAGGGAAAAGATATTCACTAGAAAACTTTCAGATACTGTGGAATTGAGAGGACGTGTATGAGATCATTAGGCTCCATGAGTTGTGCCGGTTATTTCTATAATATGTGCTGGCACACCATTGGGTCAAAACGAGTTGGATTGTTAAAGAGTGTAGGGTCACTCCAGATTAAAGCTAGGAAATGCCCTCCAGTTGGATCCCAAGGGTCACTGTCTCAAGGACCCATAATGCAAGCAGGGGGCATGATTTCACTACTAATTTGCTTTTGTTTCTGCAATTCTCTGTGATCTTTGACTGCTTGGTTTGTTTTTTGCTTCTGAAAGTGCATGCTGGTTGTTGGCATGCTAGTTTTTTTTTTTTTTTTTTTTTTTTTGCAGTGCCAGTAGACAATTTAATCACCTTTTAGACGGGAAACCAAAAAAGAAAAAAATAGTTTAAATTGAGAGAGAGAGAGAGAGAGAGGATGGATGGTTGGGGTCACAGTTGAAACGATGGCGCTTGGCCATTTAACTTCCAAAAGCCATTTGCTGTCACTCATGGACATTAATTTGATTTGATAGTGAAAGTTGGCAGGACCAACCGAAAAATACTAAATCATATTTCCCAGACCTCCTCCGGACACCTCAGCTTGTGGGTTTAGGAGCATTTGGACGTTTTTGTTTCTATTTTCATTTTTCAGGCCTTGTTATTCCATGAATTCTCGGGCTTGCATAGAAAAATTTATTCTCTGAAATAATAGTGTTTAAAATTTTAAATTTTAAACTTCGATATTTTTTTATTAAATACAAAAGAAGGTAAGTAATCTTCCCTGACATCTTTTCATTAGATGCACAAGGTAGGTAATCTCCCCTTATTTCCTTTCCAACCATCCAAAATACAAACTCTGAGAGTCGGAATAAAGTTCAAACTTCCAATTTTTATGTATTTAAATTTACATAAAATACGATACAAAATCATATTAAATTTTATTTATACTTTCTATTAGGTTATATTAGGTATTTCAAACATAATCATTATAATTAAATAGTTTACGCAACAAAATAAAGTATTCTAATTAAATAAATATCAATATAAAACATTTTTATAACTTCATAATAAGTAGATAAAAATGCCTATTCTCAACTTTTACCGTAAAATTATCTACCTTCCTATCATATTCCATGATGAATGGAACAACACAAACTTTTACATGAGTGCCTTATTTATAAATTATTACATCCTATACAACTTCTATCACATGTTTACCATATTCTATCTTATTCCATTAGGTATTTTGCAGACCAAATGCAATGGTAAAGTTGTCCTACCATTACCCGTTCCCTGTTTCACCATTCTCCAAGATTCTCACTCTGCATTTCCTTTATGAAACTATTTATACCTTGTTTCTTGTTCTCATATATTGCATCAGTATTCTGTATTCTGGTTGAACAAATGGCAAAAGGATATCTGCAACGAAATTTAAGGCTTCCCCTTCCCACCATTCTCCAGGATCTTCTCATTCATCATTCCCTCATTTCCTGTTCTTGCAATAATTTCCCTTATGGTAACTATAGCCTGGGCATAGTACCAATAATGCAAAATAACAAATAAATGCAACGTACTCATCCTCATAGTCATAGTCCAAAAATGGCCTTACCATGGCATCCTCACTGCCCCAGTATTATTTAAAACCACTAGATTACAAGAAGCAAGAGTACTCAATTTGCATTACAAAGCCATCGCACAATATACCAAAGTCATTACCAGCATAGCTAACAAGCATGACAAGGAAACGGCAGCTACCTCTGCTCCACCGCTTTAGGTTTATAATGATACAGGGTACATCGCAATGATAAGTAATGATCAGTTTTCAATTATACTGGCTACTGCAAAAATTCTCTTGGATCAGTCACAAAGCCCGTCAAAGCAGATGCAGCTGCAGTGTAGGGGGAAGCCAGATATATCTGGCCTTCTTTGTGCCCCATTCGACCAGGGAAGTTCCTGTTTGTCGTTGAAACACAAACCTGCAATGATCAGCCAACCATAATTATTAAAGCTCCTGGAATACAACAGTAGAGATTACTATGGACATAACTGACCATAAGAACTAACTAATACAAAAGAAAAGATGGCCATTGACATAATAAATGATAAGCTAATGCAAGGAAAATGACATACAATTAGAAATTTTCCAATACAAGCAATTGTAATTTTATGGAAAAGTCAACAAATACATAAGATGGGGAAGTCCATGGTACAAGTAGATTATACAATCAGGGGGATATTAGAATCAGTTAAAACAGAATTTCATATTTCCATACCAGAAAGAAAAAGAAAATGCCGACCGAGTCTCAGCATTATTAGTCATCACATTCACTTCTACGAGTTTCTACGAGTTTCGGCATCCTTATTTATCAAATATGGTGGGTGTAGTAGTTCAACGAGTAACCATATTAGAAGTAAAAATTCATTATCCAGACACCATGGGGGTGCCAACCCATCTACAAGACCAATATCATTTACAAGACTGAAACTTGACAAAATCTACAACATTATGCACATCAAAAGTAATGTGCAAACTGCATCAAACCTTAGTATGTGTTTATCAGAACACAGGTTTTTCATTTTCTTTCTTATTTTTATTTTCTAATCCCGTTCTCCAAGAAATATGTAGAAAACATGTTTGCCTACTGAAGCTGGGAAATTATTTCTCCTACATTCCTGAAAGCTAGTTTCGATTAATTTTGTGATAGGTAAACCTTGAAAGTGAAAATCATACGCATACAACTACAGACAGCATGCAAGTTTGTCCATTCCCTTATGCTTCCTTTTTTGCAAGATACGGCCATAACAAACACAATAATAACCAGTATTTCTATCTTAGATTTCCTGTCTTAATGGATCCATGGAGTCCAATAAATCAACCATAGAGAAATTAGTGATATCAAAAGCACATAATGGAACGGTATCTCAGTGTGAACCTAATTTCATCAGATATCTTCACACAAATTATTATCAATATTTCTATTCTTTTGCTAATTCAGATAAAGTTTTACACTAAACTAATGTGTGTGTCGGCACACAAATGTGTTCCTTGAAGATTTAACTAATATGACATGAATAAAAAAAATGGATTAGGGACCTGGACCACTCATTAGAAAACTGGCTTTCTACTGCTTCGAACTTTTGTTGAAAATTTGGAAAATGACAGTAGTTTTCTACGAGTGTATATTACATTAGAAAATTAGAAAGAATATTTTTTCTATAAAGTGCATCTTTTTAGTTAGGAAACATATTTTACTAGTAATTTTCTCTGTTTAATTTTTTTTACTTTTTTTGGAAAATGGTAGAGAATACGGAAAACTTTCCACAAATAAAAACATGTCCTTAAAGTCTCCAGCAATCTGCTTCTAAAGACAACAGAGAAGTTGCCTCTCCCCCAAAGGCTCTTCCATTCTTCTCCTGCCACACTAGCCAAAAAATCATAAAATCAATTCCAGAAATAACCTTTTTCTTCTCTGTACAACCAAATATACCCCTCTCTAGCCCATAACTGTACTTCCACCAATCGTGAAGCAACCCACTAGATCCCAAAATAAGGCTGGAAGATTCCACAGTAGAGTAGTCAAGTTCCAAAAATAGACACACACGTGCACATATTTCATGAACCTAATTTGCTAAATCATTTTTCTTGATGCAGAAAACAATTGATTTTGTCATAATCCCCTTTTTGGAAAGTTTATGCATAATATGGTGACATGTGAGTATTATAGATCAAGTTTATAATGTTCAAGTTACTTCAACAAGATATCAGTGGACATGGTCAAAAAAATTTTAGCTTCCACTAATTGTTCTACCGTTATCATGCCAAATAAACATATATTGAGGAAGAGATAACTGAATCAGAATGAACAACTGGGTTAAGTTACTGCCTAGAAAAGCTTAAGTGGATTCATCAATCCCCAAGAAAGTTCATGGCACGGCCATGCACTCACTAAACAGGCCAGCACTACCCAAATTTTGTCTTCACTAAAAATCATATTGTCCAGATTAGCACTCAAACTCTTACAGATGCAGAAAGCAGAGTAACGGCTTTAAGGAAAAGGCAGTAAGATGATGCTTAATCCAGTTTTTAATACTGCACAAATTTTACCAAAGCTCATTTTCTTTCTTTCTTTGCCTTCACAGGAAAAAATAACTTGCCTGTGGTTCATTCAGGCGTGCATAGGTGTCTTTAGGGCCACCCAGACAAGCACCACAACTAGGACTTGTGGGTGTATCACAACCAGCCTCTTCAAATATCTGGGAGCAAGTCTTCCCACCAGATCCTGGTACTGGAAGACCATAAACATCCATCCAAACCTGAAATTTTTCCATATAAAATAACATATTTTCCTATTAGGAATCCTAATTGCAGATCAACACTTCAGTTTTTTTTAACAAAAAAAAAATTACAAACCTTTTGTGTTGCAGGAACCAGGAATGTGGGAACTTTGACTTTTTGGCCCTGCACATGATGCAGTAACAATCAAGCTCAAGAAAAAAAAATTATGCCAAAAATGAGTAATGATGGTTATGAGAAAACAACACTATTCAGGAAACGATACTGTGTATCATGGAATGCAAGAGAGCATATGCTTTTATAATGGAGACACACCGAAGCAAACCTTTGAAGCAAATAAATTTACATACCAAAATAAGATCATTGTCCCCAACATGAAAGGGGAAAGTGCGGAGGGACTATTTCAAGGAGGGGTTGTCAGGGTAAATTATATGTAACTTTAAAACAAGTTTCAAATATTCCTATTCAAATATGCAGGGTTCAACGGTGTCCACCTATAGTGGAAGATGCTTATAGAAGTATCTATACCATAATGGTGAAATTAAATAAAACATGATAGACATTATCATGCATATAAAATACTAAGCTAGATGATTGCACAAATTTGGATTAGGTAGATCATTACTCAATGCCTAATCACCTATCCAAGACACCCTTGCCCAGTAGGAACACAGCATATTAAAACTAACAGTAAGCAACTGAATCTGAAGTTATCGGCAGGTAGCATATTAAAATGACTATAAAATGACAGTAACAAATAAGCAATTGAGATATTCAGCTTCTTACTGAGGCAAGAAAAACTTTTGCCGCTGCTAGAAAATCCTCCGTCTTTCCACCAGTACAGGATCCAATGTATACTCTGTCAATTTTCACATCTTTACATTCTCTTGCTAAGGCCCGGTTATCAGGAGAATGCGGCTGCAAAATATACATAGTAACACATAAAGCACCCTAGTTTCATTAGATTGGAGAGAGAGAGGGAGAGGGAGAGAGAGAGAGTAAAAAAGCTGTCTAAAATTGCCTGCCTTTGCCACCAATGGCTCCAGTTTTGAGACATCAAATCTGTACTCAGAGAGAAATCTGAAACCAACATATGAACACTTCAATACATATTTTATCATATTATTTAGAATTTATTCTAGTTAGAAATAATAGTTTTTTCAATTCAGGATTTCTCAGCACATGAAGACAACTAAATTCAGTTACGTAAATAGATATAAAATTTCATTCAATTTCAAGCTCCAGTAACTTACGGCACTAGCCCCATTTTTCCCTCGATGGGGTGAACCAAAAATTGTTCTGATTAAATAAACTTGCACAGAATCATTAGGGGGGAAAAACTGAAAAGAATCGTGGAATAAATTTTATGAGTTAACAGTACCATGCAAACAGCCCTCCAACAAACCAAAAATTTCAATTTACAAAAAATAGAAAAATCATATGTACACTTTTTTTTTTTTTTTTTTTTTTTTTCTGTACTATATGTGCAAGAATGCCTAGTTGTGATTCAAAAAAGTCCTCACCAGTTATAGTGATTAGTAATATTAACAAAAGATATAATTTCAATTTTGCATCTCAGGCGAGGCAAAAGAAGCAAGAGAGTTTGAGAGACGATAACCAAACCAGAAACCTCCATTGTCTCCAGTGTGTTGCGTATCTCCTCAGACTAACCAAATTGTTTGAGAATTAAAGATAGGTAGGAATCTAACTGGTGAAGATAAAATTATGATGTGGTTCCCATATCATGATTCAGTATGGGTTTTCACAATTATTTTGAAGCAGAGAGGAAGATTTTTAATTTGGATAAATTGAAGGACAGCTCTATAGTCTCTACGTATATCAGAGTTTGCAATAAGGCATACTTCTTATTTGTTTCTTGATGGTTAGGAACTGCAATGATTGCTGATTCGGATGGATGCATTTTGATCAGGACCATGTGAATTAGACTAGGGTTGAGGGGGATTAATTTAAAGAACAGGGAGGCTTTATTAGTTTCAGATTGCTGTTTGACGACAAGGTTCATTTCTTGTGTCTGGGGGGGGAAAAAACCTGAAGGAAAGAGGAGCTATTAATTCAGTTTGAATACCAGAAGGAAAATAAGAGTCAGAGTGGGGACATTTTCAGATAGTCTACTTACAGGAGACTCAAGGGAGAGGAGTTGAGGAGAAATCAAGGGGAGGCTTGTTCTGTTGTGATTGTGGTTCGAGGAACTTCGGCAGCTGTGAGGAGTGGTGAAGCCATGTTATCTTCCAACGTCTATCACATGCCAATTCTCTGTGCCAATCTCTGGCAAAGGTTTTCAGAGCTTCTGCAAGGGATCAAGTGGAAATGGTGGTTGGGATGGCTTTGCGAATTGCTAGATTTCAGGGGAGCTTTGACTCAAAGGGAAGAATCCTGTATGGGTGAGGATATGGTGGGAATTTGAATTCAAAGAGATTAAGGGCTTTTAAGTATTGGGCCAAATTGGAACAGGAATAAGTTATAGGCCTTAAGACAGAAGGCTAATGACATTGATGGGCCCATTTAAAAAGGAAATAAAAGTTGGGCTATGAAAGGGTATCATGGGCCTAACCTGAGTAATAAAGG
Organism: Malania oleifera; assembly: GCF_029873635.1. NCBI lineage: Eukaryota > Viridiplantae > Streptophyta > Magnoliopsida > Santalales > Ximeniaceae > Malania > Malania oleifera. The sequence continues at coordinate 38,596,436 of NC_080419.1, forward strand.
CTTGGGTAATAAGGGAGATATTGTGTTGAGTAATAAGGGAGTAGATGGAGTGTATGCCGATAGGCGAAAGAGAATCAACTAGTTGTAGTATCGGACAGCACTTATGCCATTAGCGACTACGGAAGGAGGAAGACCACTAGCTCCTAGAAATATTCTTGGAAAGAGAAGGGGGCCAGGTAACACAAAAGAAGATGGGTCAAAGGGTGAAGTTGGGTCGGGTAAAAAAGGCTTAGATGGGTCATGAGCTGCAGAAAGTCCTCTTGTGAACAGTCAGGAATTCCAGAATCCAAGGAAGCATTTGTGAGACCAGAATGACATTAATATTGAAGCTACTAATACAGAAACAACACCAGTTGCCCAAGTAAGCAACCTGTATAAACTTTTGGACAGGAAATTGCAAAGAGAGCATGGTTTTCATGAAGAGAAGAATCAGGGTTAGGGATTTGTGAAGTGCAGTGATAATGGTAGCTCAAAAAGAAATTTGTGGTTGGTGATGGTACAAGAGGTTAGCTAGGTATTCAAGGCACACAGAATGCTGTCCCAGTTCATCAAGCAATGACTTCATTGTTGTTTAGGTAGTCAAGTGGAGGTCTCTGATTTTTGGTGATGTGACGACAAAGAGTTGTCAGAATCAGAGGTAGAGTTGGAGAGCTCAAGTGAAACGAATAAGGCTCTATAACTAGAACAATTGAAAATATATCTATAACTAGAACAATTGAAAATATATATATATATATATATATATATATATATATATATATATATATATGGAATTGAGGATGAGTGCGGGTTTTTAAGATCTCCCCAAAAAACATAAGTCTACAGATCGCAAAATGACATTTGAGAGATTTGCATTTTGTTTGGGCAGGAGGTGGGGCATGATGGAGAATTCAAAAAGGAGAAAAAAAAAAAAAAGGGATTTAAATTCTAAAAATGGTATTACCCATTCCTAACATGTCAGAAATTACTGATAATAATTTTTGTCAAAGAGAAAAATCTTAGCAATTAACTTGTTGATGGATGAGAGACACAAGTGACTGACAAGAAATCCTTGAGGAGATGGGTATCAAGTTAGATACTCCTTCGAGGAATGAATTGAAGGTGGTTGTTACTCCTAGGACTTATGAGACAGTGAAGAAGGTGCAGGAGTTGAATAAGTTAGCTAGAAATTAATGATGGGAGTTATTTTGTTTTGTTTTGCAGAGTGTGGTGTGTGTGTGTGTGCGAGTGGGGTGGGGGGTGTTAAACTACTTATGAAGATAATAATTGGAACGTGATAGGTCTAGGGGATTCCTCATGAAGAAAGTTTTGCTAAGAAGTGCTCCAAATAGTGTTTTTACTTTGGGGGGGGGGGGGGGGGGAGTGGGTTAGGAATATTTCAGAGGGGAGGTTGAGTTTCTTCCTTCTCAAGGGGTGGTTGGGAATTTTGGTTATATGGGACAATATGCTCATTATGTTTATAAGATTAATTTATTAGGGAGTGTGTGCTAAGAGATTTTCTTTTCAAATGGATAATTATCTATTTTCTTGGTCAATAGGTAGCTCGAGAGCAGTTGCTTGCTTAATTTGGTTCTTGTTATGTGATAAGTGGGAATATGAATTTCCAAATCCTTCTCAAATGGTTTTGTCTAGACAAGTGCCAAATCATTTTCCTATTCTATTAAGTCTAAGGTGGTTAAGTGAGGCGCTAACTCCTTTTTAAGCTCAACATGGGGCTTGATCATAAGTCATTTCACTCTTTGGGGAAGGATAAATGGAGCAAAGAAGTTGATAGGGGTTGAGAGGGTTTTAGGTTTATGCAAAAGCTCAAAAGGCTTAAGGAGGCGTTGCAGTGGAATGTTCAAGCATTTGGAGAGAATAGATAAAAAAATGTATTTTTGGAAGAATTGGATTTGTTGGATAGGAAAGAGGAAGTAAGTCTATGAAGGATGAAGTGGTTAAGAGGGTGGTATTAGAAAATGAACTAGAGGAGGTATTTAGGGAAGTGAAGCGTTGGAGGCACAAGAATAAATTTAAATGGGTTAGGAAGGATAATTGTAATTCTAGATTTTTTCATAGTTTGGCTAATGTTCAGAGGAGTTTAATTAGGGAGTCAGAATTGAGGGAGGGAGAAGTTAGCTCCGACACTGTAGTGATAACAAGCGATATTACTGATTTCTTTCCAAATCTATTTTCAAAGGAGGATGGATGTAGGCCAATAATTGAGGGGTTGGCATGGATTTCCATATCTATGGATCAGCAATCTTGGTTGGCAAGTTGTTTCGAAGAAAGAGAGGTTAGGGAGGTAGCATTTGGAATGCAGAGCAGTAAGGCTCCATGTATTTATTGTTTTCATATAGCATTTTTCCAGGATTTTTGGGATGTGGTTAGTGAATTTAATGAAGATTTTTAAGTTCATTTTTTAATGGAGTTTTTGGTAAGAGCATTAATTTGAATTTCATCACTTTGGCAATAATCAGCCTACAAGTCTTAGTTTGTGTAAGATTATTGTGAAGGTGCCCATGAATAGTCTTAGTTTAGTAATAGGAGATACTATTTCTCAAGCACAAAGTGCTTTTGTGAGGGGCGCAGGTAGATTCTGAATGATATTTTAGTGGCTAATGATACTATCAATATATATATATATATATATATATATATATATATATTAGTGGCTACTGAGGTTGTTGAGGATGTGCATGGGAGAAATGAGAGGGGATTTTGTTTGAATTGGAATTGAGAAGGCTTATGAGCAAGTCCATTTGTAGTTTCTACATAGGGTCTTGGAGAGGAAAGGTTTTGGATATAGGCCAAGGAGTGGGATGAGAAATTGTTTCTCTAATGCTTCCTTTTCTTTTATCATTAATGGAGGACCTAAATTGTAGTTCAGGGCTTCAAGTGGTGTTAAGCAAGATCTGTTGTCCCTGTCTTTGTTCTAGTAGTTGACTCTTTGAATGGATTGATGCATAGGGATGTTGAGACAAAGGATTTCTAAGAGCAATAGGCAAGGCAACTGAGATGGTCATAGTGTCTCATGTTGAGTCTGCTGATGACACAATCTTTTTCTAAGAGGATCACAGGGAGTCCTATTTAAATGTGCTCACCATGTTACAACTTTTTTAGTGTGTTTCAGGTCAAAAGAAAAATTAGAGAAGAGAGGGGTAGCAGTTACAAACTTGGGAATCGCTAGATCATTGGAGTTGGCTTTTTTAATTGTTTGTGCTACCCTAGAGTGGCCTTTGATTTACTTATGAGTTTCTTTCAGTGACAACTGGTAATCATAGGTCGGTGGGTTTTTTGGGCTCCTGTGCTGGAGGTGGCTATGTGGAGGTGGCTAATTTTCTGGATGGATGGGAGGGTGCAATTATTTCTTTAGGTGGTCTTATAACTCCCATTCAAAATCATTCCAGTATATCTTTTTAGTTTTGTCCATTAGTAGAGTTTCTGTAGGGGCAGCTAGGACTATTGAGAGAATCATGAGAGGTTTTTTTCTTTCTGGGCTGGAGATAAGAAAGATCATTTCGTTAGTTGGGACTTGGGAGGTAGTGCATAGGTCATAAAAGAATGGGGGTATGGTCTAAGGAAGTTGGTGTCTAAAATCATTGCTTTTTGACAGTAAATGGTTATGAAGTTCTCCTTTAGAGGAGAACTGCCTTTGGTACAAAGCAATTAAAAGTAAATCTGGCTAACAAGAAAACGGACTGGATACTAATGTGGGTTTAAATCTCCTTTTGAGGATCTTTGGAGATGTATATCAACACCCTATCCACGTTTATTCCTGATACCAAAATTTTGGGTGGGTTGGGCTTTATATTCTTTTCTAGGAAGACCCATGGGTGAGGAATTCAACTCTTCTCTTGTCCTTTCCTCATCTGTTCTTTCTTCGTCGCATAATGGGACTATTTCTTCCCTTCTGCTATCTAATTAGGAGAAATTTTCTTGTCATTTCCATTTTTGTAGGTTTCTGATTAATGGGGATGTAGATAAGCTATCTTCTTCGTTGTGATTTTGGAGGGTTTCCATCCTTCCAATAGAGCGGAAATAGGTGCTGGATTCTTCAGAGGACCTTGATTGCAGATCTTTTTTTGAGGTTCTCATTTGGGAGAACATGTCTTTTTTCGCTCAATCATATTATTTGTGAGGCCAAAGTCCCTTCAAAATTTAGACTTTTATTAGGTTGGTTGTTCTTAATTGTTCTTAATAAAGTCAACACTGACAATCTCTTGCAGAGTAGGAGGCCTTCTAAGGCATTATCTAGAGAATGTTTGCATGCTTTGCTACAATTATTCTGAATCTGCCTCTCATTTTTTTATGCATTGTTCGTTCTCTAGGAGGATATGGAACAAGTAATTTGGTATTATTGGAGAAAACTGGGTTCATCCGGCGCCAAAGGAGGATATGCTGACCATTCATATTTAGGTTTCGGCTATGAGCATTCATTATATGCAATGTTTTGGGGTATATGACTGGAAAGGAGTGTTTGCATTCTTAAGGGGAAGAAGATTTCTTGGTCTTCAGTTTGGGATAAGATTCAATATTTGGCTTCTTTATGGTTAGTTGATGCTGGTTGTTTCCAGGGAATATGTTACGAGGATGTTCTGCATGATTGGCGGGCTGTCTCGTATTGACTATTATTTCCTTTTTTAGTTTTTTTTCAGTTGGAGGATTCGTTACTATCCTTCTTCGTACATTATTTCTTTCTTAAAAATATTTCTTCTTTTAATTAAAAAAAATTAACTACAGAAAGTTTATTCAATGTTAACATCCCAACATCTTGTGGATGAAGCCAAAATTTATTTCTTATGATTATAAGTGAATTTTAAAATTTTAGTTATGAACATTTTCAAAGGTAATCAAGTTTTCAGAATAAGAAACAATCAGCATTTCCCCTCAAGAGCTGCCTATCTCGCTTTGACCTGACTTCAATCAGCTACAATTCCTCAAGTTTAAGCTTTTCAGCATAGTTGATAAGCCTTTTTTTTTTTGCAAATTATTCAGCTTATTCATGACTTTCAAGTCATGGTGGGCAGCATCCTAGGGTGTTGATCATGAGCTTTGGCCCATGCTTCATAGAGGCAGTTCTAAAGGGGTCAATTGGCATTTCGGCAGGCTCATTTCCCAAGTGTTCAACCACGAAAAAGCTAATAATATCTAAATTGTGAATATGTCCAATTTTGGGTGCTTCTAATCCATAAGGCAGTGTCACAATCCCACGTCGGATATATACTAGGAAGATCTTGGACTTATAAGGATGGTTCGGACTCTAACTATGTGAGGCGCATTTTATAGAACAAACCGAATACCTCATCAGAGTTGGACCCAAGACTGTTACATTTGGTATCAGAGCCACCTTAGGGGTATGCTCATATGAATGGATCCTACATAGAGGTGTAAGCCACTCTGATGAGGGCATCAAAGATCAGACGGGAGAGCAGTCATGGTCCCACATCGGATGTGTACTAAGGAAATCTCAGACTTGTAAGGATGGTTTGGGCTCCAACTATGTAAGGCGTCTTCTATAGGACAATCTCATGAGGCTAGTGGGCCAAATCGGACAATACCTCACCGGAGTAAGGCCCAAGACCGTTACACACAAACAAATAAGACAAATGTAGGGCAGGACATAGACTCATAGAAACTGTTAAAAGTATAGTACAAGCATGGTCTTAAATTTCCACAAAATCGTCAAAATTTCTGCTTCAATTTCTGATTTTTGTTACCCTCAAAATCGAAATGACAGTCAATTTCCATCTTACATAATCTCCGTTGAAATTTCAAAAAATCATCCAAAATTTATCAAAATCTCAAAATTTTAGCGAAACTTGTCAAAATTTTAACTATAGAATGAAATGTTTTCAAAATTAAAATATGAGATTTAGGAATTAAAGTGAAATTTATCTTTTAATTTATTTTTATTTTTATCAAAACAAAAGATTATTACAAGGGATTTTGAAATTATATAAACAAAATAAACTTTCAACAACATTTTATTTAACCATTCATGTCTAAATTATCATTATTTGCATATAAATAATATTGAAATAATTTATCAAATTCATTTGTATTAACTGAATATGTTTAATGCACATTATCTTACAAATATTTTCGATACACATTATATTACAACTTTTCCACCTCATACACAATATAGATGTATTTAACTTGTAATATATTAGTCCTAAAACTTACATTTTTATGTATATTATCCCTTTCTAAAGTTTCATAAAAGAATTCAATGTTTTGCTATTGATTTTTGTTACTTTTGAAATCAAAATCGAAATTGACATCGATATCGATATTTCCGTCAAAATTTTCATACTTTTAGAGCTTCAAAATTTGAGTTGAAATCAAAATTTAAGACCGTTAGAACAAGACAGAGCTAGTTGACAAAAATATAATATCATTTTTTAATATAGTATGCATGATAATGCTGAGTTTTTAACATTTGTACAACAATATTTATAAAAACAATTTAATTAAAAAAAGTTCTTAAAGCATATATGCAGCTTCCTTTTCATTTTTAGTATATAAAAATTCTCTTTATCTTTCTTCTTCCATTGTCTTTCTTTTAAAAGACTTGCTCATCTTCATTTGTAAATGTTGAGAAGTTCATTATAACCATCTAATATATATATATATATATATATATATATATATATATATATATATATATATATACATATATTGTAGGTGGTCTTTATAATTAAGATTTTCCATGAATAATTTTTTTCTACAAATTACATTAAAAACTGTCATCGTGTGTTCAAAGCATGTTAAAGGGCATTATAGAAGTGCCAAATGGGTGTCTAAAAAGTGCCAAAGAAGTGCCTAACATTTAAAATACAGTTTAAAACTATGGAAACATATATGTAAAGTCAGATATGTGTCAAAACACAGCACCCTTATACTGGGTAACATAGTCCTTGATCAGTATACATTGAGACTAGGCTAATGAGTTGCTCTTTTTCATCCTAATCTGCCTTTACATCTACTTTGTTATCCTAAAAATAAATAAATGCAAAAGTGAGGACCACCAAATTATAAACACTTAACTCAAAACTGTGTCTTACCATTTAATCATAATTTTCCATGCAGGTGCAATTTTGTGGAGGACAGATGGGGCAGAACTTTAAAGGAAGAAAGAAAGATCTTTTGAAATAAATCCTTAAAAGGATTAGTTTGATCCTGTTTCCAGCTACATTAAGCACATAATTCATGACAAAATAGTCTCGGCAGTGGATCTTAATCAATCTGTTCATTTATTGTCTATGAAAATGATTATTCATGATAGATCAAAATTTTCGGTGAAATCCCACACTTAGGCTTCTATGCTTGGAATAAGTCCTTCAAGCACTGTTTTAAAAGGCAAAAGTGTAGAACGGACATTTTATCCCTAATGAGGCAAGGTATTAAGGAATACGCCTTCTGCCAAGCTAATTTTAAAATATATAAAGAATTAATTATATTTACTACAAAAAAAAAGGATATTATAAACAATTAGGAGAAAATGAAATAAAATTTCTGAACCATTTTAAGCTTACAAACTCACTTATTTGAGACACTGAAACTAAAAAGCAACCCAGATTTCTCTCTAAGAAGCAGCTGATAGGGGGAAAAGGACAGCAAAATTGTTAGGCCTTTAGGACTATCACATGCACATTGAGGCATTTTGCTTTTGCTTCATTCTCCCTGAGAACACTTCTTAAAACATTCTTCTGAAAAAAAAACGTTTCCCACCAAGTGATTAGGAAAACATTTTTCTTGTATTTGGATACATTAGGAAAATAAGAGTGAAGCAAAAGGCACTCTTGGATGGTATTCAAAAGTGGAAATTACTATATCTTCAAGAAGGAATTTTTTTGGATAAGAGAATTTTTATTAACAAACACCGAACATTTTTATAACTTTACAAGGGAAGGAGGATGAGATGAACTCCAGAAAATTTGAGAAGGAATGGAAATTGCTTTCCTTCCTGCATAATCCATTTTCCATTTAACAATGAAAAATATTTTCCATTGATTTTCTTTGGAATCCAAACACATCAAACACAGGAAAACATTTTTGTAAACTATTTTACAATTTTACAAACAATTACAGCTCTCAAAAAACTTACCAAATTTCCTAAAGTAAAATTGTGCTGCTCCAAGAATAGAAGCCCCCGTCTCTGTTGGTAGAGCCACCAATTGCTAATTTTGGTCCTTCAGTAATTATTTTTTTAAAGCCAACCGCACCTAGTTGGACTAAAGGCTTGGTTTGCTGTTGAAATAATTTTTTTTTAAAAAGGGGGAAAAATCCCCCCCCCCCCTCTCCAGTGGGCCCTCAGAATGTATCATTGTTATCTGGGATTCAAGAAAAGCAAAGGAAAATGATAATCCTTGAACGCCTTTTCCCAAAGGAATAAGACAGAAACTTCCTTGACAACTTAACTACAGTTGATCCACAATTTATGAGTGGAATTCGTTTTAAAATTCATGAGTATTGTTTACTGTGCAACTTCTATGATTGGTGGTGACACCTCCATTTTCATATAGGATCAGTATGAAAGATGTATTTAACACTTATAATCTTCAAGTCAACTTGTTGCATCTCCGATAGAGGTTCAAACATTTAGTTAAAGACTGCAATTTTACAGTTAATCAAACCAGTAAAAAGTAGAAATAGGATTAATTAATAAAAAGAATAAGCAAACTTCGAGCACACAAAAATACGGGTCTAAAATGAGGTAAATTATTACAATCTAAGATACCTTGCTTGTTCATCACTGTAAACTGGTTCATAGGGCACAGAGGTCTTGTCCTGCAGTGAAATAAACAAGGAAATAAATAAAGGGATGCAAAGGCTCACACAAGCATATGTGCAAGGGAAAATACCCTAGGTAAAGTTTAATGGTGTGAACTCTCGCATATGCACACGCACACACACAAAATTTCAATCCAAGCACTGATAATAACATATCAACCTCAAGGTATTTCTCTGTTGTACTATCACTAGGAACAACACCATTTTTTCCACCAGCTTCAACAACCATGTTGCATAATGTCATCCTTTCTTCCATCTATTCAGTACATAAAACAAGTAAGACCATGTTCCATTGCAGTTGAATAAACATATAATCTAAAAATGCAAAATGACCACATGAATTCAAGTTGAAAGATATATTAAGTGAACATACAGTTAAGCTCTCAACAGTTGTTCCAACGAACTCCATAGACTTGTATGTTGCACCAGATAGGGAAATTTCTCCAATAATCTGCAATGCAATTCAGCATTTCGTGAAGTAACAAAAATAAAAACAAAGGTCTCGCCCATTCAATTATGTACCAATGATAAATCAACATTGTCAAGTCACTTCCAAATCAAATAACCAGTTGCCTGCCTGAAGCCAGAGCTAGTGAAGCAGGCATTGAATAGGTAACACCCTGGAATGTCCAGGCAACAAAAGACTAGAGCCGGAATAGTCTCCAAGATGTGTTCTTTGGCCAAAACAAAGTTAATAAACACTGCTGTTAGATGCGTAGCACATCGAAATTGGAGTAAATCACCATTGGTCCATTCCAAGGTTATGGTGCAACAATTCTAAACCATTTGATCTTGCAGTACTTATGAAGCATTACATTCAGAAAATTTAAATCTCCTTATAAAAAGCAAGGCGGCTCAAAATTTTTGATAATCCTACATTCAAAATTTTATATTTTTAGGTTGAATCATTAATTTGGGGTTTGGTGCTTCAGTTCTAACAATCATTAATATGCATAAGAAAAGGCTACATGAACAATAAGTGAATATAGATGTGCAAACATGCACCCACACAAATACAACAAGCGCCAACAAACATTAAAACAAAATAAATAAATAAATAAAAAGTCCAAATTGAGGAACAAAAATGGATCTGTGATAAGATCTCCAACACAAATTATGAGGTAAGCTACCTCACAAAATGCAATTGGATGTTTTCACCTTCCCAAACATTCTTCATCTCATACTCCACTTAGGGGACACATGAGAACATGCAGTGCAAGTAACCCACAACTGAAAGAAATATACCAACAATTTGCACATTTAAGATTACAGAAATTTTTACAAAAAAATGTACTTTCATAGTCTAAGACACCCTCCTGGGGGGGCTGGGGGAAAGGAGACAGGGTGGGACAATTATTTGGCTCCTTTTGAAAAAAAGAAATAAAATAAAATAAGAATAAAAAGCTAATCGTGAATGTTTAGCTAAAAAAAACAAAGTAGTAAAATGACTGAAATGTTGAAAATGACAAAAAATGGATGTCATTTTAGTGGTAGTAAATAATGCATTAATAATTTTGTAATATTTGAACAAAAAAAAAAAGGAAGAGGGGACACCAATGGAATTGAATAATCTATTAGGTAAAAAAAATAGAAAAGAAAAAAGAAAACTTTGTTTTTTTCTTTTAATGGCTTCAAATTTGTAACCTTCAAAAGCTCCCCAAAATAGGTTACCTTTGGTTTGCTGAAATTCCTATTCCTAGGAATAATTAGTTATAATAGGTTAGTTAAATTAATTATACAATAAATTATGTTGTTAGCATAAAGCAAATAACAATGTGAATCCATAACAAGGAATATACAAAGAAAAACTATTCCCAAATTTCACCATGGGAATGTCTAACAAAGAATAGACAAAGAAAAACTATTCCCAAATTTCACATGTTGAATGAAATAATAAGGAACATAGATGGAATACCTATTCCCACCATTCTCAAACTTCCACTATATTTCATCTTATTCCATGGAATAGCTATTCCGCAAACCAAATGTAACCTTCTTGAAAATCTTAAAGAGGTTTTTTTTTCTAATAAGTTGCACCCATGCTTAAAATGGGAGCAGCTCATCCAAAAAAAAACAGTGGGGCAAAATTCCACTATATTTCATCTTATTCCATGGAATAGATTCTGCAAACCAAATGTAACCTTATTGAAAATCTTAAAGAGGTTTTTTTTCTAATAAGTTGCACCCATGCTTCAAATGGGAGCAGCTCATCCAAAAAAACAAAATCAGTGGGGCAAAACTCACTCTTAGGCAATCCCTACAAAATACCAATCTCCTAGGTGCCACCTCATTGCCTCAACAACACTTCAACCAAGTATAGCTTATTATAGTTCTAATATATTCAAAAAGGGAACATTATTTGCCCATTCAAAGGAATCAAATGTGAAGAATAGAGATCCAATGAATCTTACCTGCAAAATCAAATCCTTCGCCAGCAAAAAATCAGGCATTTCACCATCCATGACAAACCTCAATGTTGGGGGGACCTACAAATAGATATTAAGGAAATATAAAGTGAATGACAAAGAGAACGCACAAAATCGTACACACATGAGAGGAAGGTGATTTATTGACAATAAGAAGTAGAACATATGCAGCTTCCAGAAAATTGCGAACAGTATGGTTTACAGATATCTTTTTCCGTTTGTTCTCTAATTTTCAAAATACAGATAATAGTTTCATTTTTTTGCATTTAATCTTAAACTTCAAGGATCTCACCAATTTTTTAAATAAACTGAACTTCAAGGATTTTGCTAATTTTAATGAAAACAAAGTGATAAAGAATAGCACGTGTAGCAGTTAGCAAGGATGGACATGGGCAGGGAAGGTGGGTTTTGGGTTGCCCATGAACAGGCTGGGTATGCAAATGGACATTAACCCTTTTATGCCTCATTTAATAAAATTACTTATACCCCTATCGAACCTAAACCCATTAATCTATGGCAACCCCGACATACCAATTAAACCCAATAATTTTATTAACACATTAAAACCATTAACTATAGTACAAAATTACTATTTTGCCCTTGTAACTTTAAAATATATATATATATATATAGGACAGCCCGGTGCACAAAGCTACCTCGTATGCGGGGTCCGGGGAAGAGGCGGACCACAACGGGTCTATAGTACGCAGCCTTACCTTGCATTTTTGCAAGAGGCTGTTTCCACGCCTCGAAACCATGACCTCCAGGTCACATGGCAACAACCTTACTGTTGCGTCTAAGCTCCCCTTCTGCCCTTGTAACTTTTAAATAACAAATTTACCTAAGTGTCACCCCTCAAGACAATGGACTCCAAACATATTTAATTTGATCACAGAATGAATTTTTTTATTATGGTGATCTCCAGGCCCTTTAATATAAAAGAAAATATACTTGAATGTGTGTAGAAATATAGAATACAAAAAGAGGCACCATACCATATTATTTTAGAAATAGGCAAAAGCTCTCACTCTATGCATCAGATCCACAAGAGTATGGCCCACGCTGAAGAAGCACAAAATCATAGTTTGTCAAATGGAAGGTGAAGCTGGTGGAGTATCAATTTCACTGCCCAGAAAAATGCATCACAGGGCTGTAATGCTTCTTCAACAGTCATCTGCTTATGCAATTAACACATGAAAAGATCATGTGCATCATGCCATCGTCCTGATGATATATGGAGTACGATCCCCTGTCTATAATAAACAGGGTTGGAAACAAATGGTCTGAATTAGTGTGCATCAATACCCAATAAAGCCCACTTCCAGATGGGCATAAATAAGTTGTGACACGTTTTACCCATTTATTAAATGAGTTAAACTGATTTGATATGGGCAGAAATGAGCAGGTAAATGGGTTGGGCAAAATTTTGATACTTCTAATTGTTACTGAACTGTGGTATGGGTGCTGTGCCCAGTAATGACCCAGCTCACTTTTTGAACTAAGTTATGAATTGGGTCGCTTCCTTCGATTGTTTTTGTATCCCCAAGGGTGCAACATTTAGTAGTTGCTTCTGGGACCCAATGGTGGAGATTGCACGCATCTTGGAAGTCTAGATACCTTTCTAAAGGCAAAAATCTTGTAAAGCTTTCTTGCCAACCTACCTGATGTACTCCTCCCCATTCTCTTAGTTACTCTTAGTCCTAGGGAAATGAGAAATTTCTAAAAAGATCCTTCTGAAAGGCAATGCCAAATCTACTACTAGGTAACCTTAATATTCTGGTAATTGATCAGGGAGGATAGGGTTTAAGCTTCCCAATCCAAACCTACTATTCCTAAATATTTTTCTGTGATGCAGATTTTAATCTCAAAGAAACCAACATGCAGTTTCTGCATATTTGAATTTCAATGGAACCAACATGCCGTTTCTACCATGAATTGCATTACCAGTTCTAATGACTCCAGGATTTAAAACTCAAATCTGACACCCAACTCCTTAAAAATGCATCCTTAGAGCATTTGAAGGTTTCATATAGTCCTACGGAACAGTTCTTCTCCCCCACTCTCTCCCTTTCTCACTCTTGCGAAACAGTTCTTCTCCCCCCCTCATGCATACACTGTGATGAAGACTGGTGTAGGTTATGATGAGCCGAGCGATTCAGATCTTTGATCTGCATTTGTACAAGGGCGAGGGAGTTCATCTTTGCTTGTGGTCAAGAAGAATGTATTTAGTAACAGATGGGTTAAGTTATCGGAAGAGGTTGTATCATGGTTCGTTGATCGGTTGTCGGTTTTTGGTTAGATGGAGAGGGGTTTTTGAGCTTCCGCAAGGGTATTACAAACTACTGGCTGTCGATCAGGTGGAAGAAGGTGGGAAAGTTCCTGGAGTTGGGGTTGGGTTGGAAACATAGGAGGTATCATCAATATATATATATATATATATATATATATATATAGTCCCATGATATATGCAGCCTATTCTTTACCTAATCTCAAAGCAAATTTGGAAAATAAAGATGCTCTCTAAATCATAATCCGCAGGAAAATCATCAAAATTAAGAGACAGCAGCACATTGACATAAATGAGACATCAATGCCAGAAAGAATTCAGTTACAAACCTTGAGCAAAAGCTTCCCAGCACCCAATACAAAACCTGCATCAGTGTTGCCAATTCCAGTGGCAAACTGACCAAATGCTCCTGCAGTGCAAGTGTGCGAGTCTGTCCCTAGAAGGACCTGAAGGCAAACACAAAAGGTTCAACAGGTAGAAGAATTGAAGGCATAAGGAATCAAATATATTTTTATATAAAAATAAAATGTTCATTTTGATAAGAGAAATGCACCTCTCCAGGCCTGCAATGACCTTCTTGTGCAAGAGCAACATGGCAAACACCTTTGTAATCCGGGTTAGCCTGCAAGATCATTCAGTAGTTATCCAATGCAATGACAGTAAGCTCCTTGTAGCCAAACTTCATTCAACAATCATACCTTAAAATTTCCAAGATCTTTAATATCATAAAAGTACTTGATATTTTGCTCCATGCAGAAATCCCTCAAGATGTCCACATTACGATTTGCACGCTCATCACTTGTGAATATATAATGATCAGGTATAATGACAAGCTTTTCACGGTCCCATACCTTTAATTTAAGACAAAAATACAATTACAGATCTGCTTTGGATTACCAAAAATTTATCCACCACCCCCCCCGGGGGGCGCCCCTTGTTCCCTATATACATACAAAGGAGCACATTCATGTATTCTTGACTTTTATTAAGCTTTATATTCAAAACATGGGAACAACAAAGTGTTTTTCTTCAAGATAACAAAAATTTCTATTAAAGACTGAAAAATAAAAAAGATGGAGATGGTGGATAAACATTCTTCACAAGTCAAATAATTACAATAACACTGACTTCCAGTACCTTTAAAGATTGGACAGCGATAACCCCCCAAAATCCCAAAATAAGAAAATTAACCCTTTCCCAAAGCAAAAATGGAGAAGTCTTTTGATCCTTGAACATTCTCACATTCCTCTCAAGCCATAGAGTCCAGAAGATTGCATACACTACACAAATCCATAAAGCCCTCCCTCTTCTACTCTTCTCACAGCCCAAAATCTCACCATCAGAAAATCCTACTCATTTTGAGGGGCCACCCACGCTTCACCAAAATAAAATTTAAATTTAAAAAAAAAAAGCGCATTTCATAGATGTCTCGCCAACCAGCAGTGAAGGAAAAGGAGCATATTAGTCTCGTTTGGCTCACAGCACTACACGCATATATCTAGGATGAGGGCCTCATGAAGTCTCCTTATTTGTAACAAGTCATTCATATTAATCTTATTGAGAGCTGAGAGTTTGAAAGCCCAAATATTAAAAGGAACCTTAGCCTTCCAACCTTTTCTTGCATTATTTTGCTACGGGGAGTATGTTTGGTTTCTTTAGAAGGCAATGGGTTTGCCCAAGTTCTTGGACACTTTTTTTCTTACTTCCTTTGGTGTTTTGGTGGGACAAGGAAACTAAGAGGCTGCAAGCTTCTGCTTGGTATGCTTGGTTGGAGACGAATGTTCAAATGTTCAAGGGTCAATATTTGCCTTTGTATCTTCTTTAGCAAGCCTTCTTTTTCTTGCTTCCTTGGTGGCATATACATCTATGGCATCTAGGGGTGTGTTTCACTGACCTCCAGAGTTTTTGTCTAGGTGTCTATGTTTCTCATCAATATTTTCGCCTGGAGAATGACTCATCCTCCTTTCAGTATATCTCACCTCTTAATTAAATTTCTTTGTTTTTAAAAGAAGGGGTAACGAATATTTGATTTTGAAGAAACATTATATACTAGTGCAGCCTTAAAATCCATTAACTTATTATTTGGGCATCACGTACATTATCGAGTTCACTGGTTTGACAAACATATCAGTTTTCATAGGACTTTCTATTAGAGCAAGGACACTTCAAATTTTCAAAATGACTTCAATTCAGTTTCAATTAGTTGTTTAAGGTGATGCCCCCAATCAAGTTACATACAAACTTAAGTTCTTGAATGATATGTCAAAACAGAAAGATTCCATAAGTTCAGCATGGATGGATACTAAAAGACTTGTCCAATGTAATGAACGAATTAGTAGCAAAATAAGTAATAATCAATGTGCATAAAATTGTCAAAACCAAGGATTGTAAAATGGTGTGCTAATGATGCTATTAAGCTACAAGGATTCTGCAGTATACCTTTGCATTTTCACCAAACTCCTTCTTAAATATTCCTATGGCGCCGGGGCCACAGACATCATGGGTCATCAAGACATCGACATTGACCCAAACATTCTCACCTGGGCTCAACTGGGGCTTCTCAGAAGCCCTGGCCATGATCTTCTCTGTCATCGTCATTCCAGTTTTCACCTAAAATTAATCAATTCATCAAAACCCTGCTGCTAAAAGGAGTAAAGCCCTAAATTTTTTCATATCTATTAATCTCCATTCAATACTTTGAAAATATTACAGAATATGAAGGAACCCATATTTTCATGTTTAGTTATTAAGAAAAGTAAGAAAGAAAATAAAAAATATGTCAAATTTATAAATAAATTTTGATTTTATACACTACTAATATTTAGTTTTCTAGTAATACTAAAATAAATTTTTATTTTAGATAAAATGGGTGAGAAAAATAAAAGGGAAAATGAATTTCTTCTTTCTGTTTCAATCCTTTCCTTTCCCCAAACAAAACCCTCAATTCAAACAGACCTTTAATAATCAACTCAATGGAAAAATAAGGGGAAAAAAAGGCTGTAAAGGGGAAAAGGAAACCGAACTGAACCGGTGGTACACGGAGGGCGTGGAGATTGCTGCGGTGCCATGACCGAAACAATTTTCGTCGAACTCCTCTTGTTGCATTTCTGAAAGGAAAATGATGAGGACGACGATGATGAGAAAGCAGAGAGACCGAAATCCTTCTGGACGTTACATGTGAAGGAACCAGGGTTAGTGAATTTTACAGCGAAATTTTTGGAAAACAGAATAGTCTTTTGTGAAGATGATGATAGATTATACCTTGTTGATGAGGGGTGTGGAGGTGGGAGCAATCACAGAGGAAGCCATGGATGGATCCGCCAGAGAAATGTCAACGAAGTGTCCAGAGAAAAATAAGGTTTTGTTTGTCCGATGTGGGGTGGCTGCTCCTTTTGTTACAACAGAGGAAGGTGGCGGCTGTGAGCCTGTGACCGTGTGTACCACGCGACACCCGACGGAGGACTGGTTTTCTACTGGCCTAGTTTGGACGTGTACGAATGCACTATGCAACGTGGAGGACTTCTCCACGATCATGTGGATTGAAGCCCATTGAGCCTGGCCCATTCATTCATAGGCATCTCTTGAATATGTTTGATTTGCAATTAAGGTAAATGTATTATTATAAATAAAAAAAAAATTGATGACTTATGTAATCTAAATATGTTGCCATTGCAATATTAAAAGACACTTATTTCACTTTGGGATTTGACAAAAAAACCTTTCAAACTTTCACAAATTCTTCATGAGGTTTTGTGAAGACAATGCAGACCTTTTCTAAATTTTTGGAAAGATGTGGACATCGTGAGGTTTAACAAAAAATATGAACCTCTTTATATATTTAGCGAAAAAAAACAAGTATAGTTGTCAACACCTTTTGTAGGCTCACCTCAATTGAGGTAAATCTTTGAATCGCCTCGAACACGTGTGGTGATTTCAAAATATGAATTAGTATTTGGGGTTGAGATGTGAGTCAAAAATAAAAAAAAATGGAATCGCCACTAAGTTACTTTGTATTAGGTGAGATTAGAATACCTATTTAATCACTACTGATTACTTTGGTCAACTAACTGTCCCTAGAGTCCAAGCAATTGACTATTAAAAGTCTACAATCCAAAGTCCAACTTTGGGAGCATATTTATATGGTAGGAAATTATTAACACACCTTATGCACTCGTTTTATAAACAATACCCGCTAAAGTTTATATAATCACCAATCCATCATCATTACTATTTATTTTCTTAAGATTATTTTGTCATTAGTTCTTGTTTCACCTTATATTCTCACAATATTCCAATTTAGAATGTAAAGTGTCCCTCACCTCAAGAAAATTAATATGAAGTGCTATTATGTCCTCCTATGACATTCATCATGGAATTATTTAAATTAGGATTTCTTTGTATTCAAATCAAGTACAATCAAAGTAAGCATAAATTCAAAAAGAAAAATAAAATAGTTAAAGTACAGGATTTCAATTGATGGTGCCCTAGTAGATGGGAACCCTGGAACTAGCATGGTTGGCATGAACAGCTGGGCACTCGTTCCTAGGCCAGTTGTCATATTAGCTGGTTGAGATAACAGGTGTCCGTGAATGGGTGTGAACCTTGGTGGGTGTTGTGATATGGATCGAATAATTAAGATGCATAGTAGAATAAATACAACAAGTAAATGAAACACAGCCAGAATGTAATAAATAACAAGAACAACAATAAAATTTACGTAATTCGGCAAAACCTACATCAACGGAAGCAATGGTATAAGAATTTCACTAAGAAAATTACAAAGTACACAATACACTTTTCAAATGATCACTCACACTGTTAATACACGCTCAGAATGACATATATAACAGTCCCTCAAAGATTTCCCTCCAATTACCCAACCACCCCAACATTCAAATTCAAATTTCAAAAAAACTGCTCGCAATCCAGGCGCATTTGTAACGCCCCGATCCGCCACGTGGGGCCCAGGGTGCTACTTTAATGACGTTTGTGTACCTAATATCATATTCATTATATAAATGCAGCAGAAAAAAAATGATACATTTTTCCAAAATACATTACTAGAGTTCTAAACTACCTTTATACACAAAAGGTCTCCAAATATCCATATTACAGACCATTATACAATACAAAAACCAACTCAGTCCATACAACCATTATACACATCCGAGGACATTAGACCTAACTGAAATACATTAGAGTTTTTGCTGACACTCACAAAAACTAGTTATCACCCCATCCCGAAGCTTGCTAAGTTCAATCTCGAGATGGTCTTGAAAAATGATTTGTATATTGGGGTGAGACACTTCTTAATAAGGCAAATTAAGTTAATATCAGTGTGTAGTCAACATGAGTCTTAGTATATACAAAATATCATCAATTGTTATTAACCACAGTTATAAAATCATTCTCAGACCATATTTACACACACACACACAATTATTTATAAGCGAAAGTTTTCGATGATAGAGGAGATTACACACCCATACATGTAACTCCCCTCTACTCTAATACGTTATGCAACCTGGTATGATTACAACTGATACCTTTCAGGGTACTCGCTTTTCGCAGTAAGCTCTTGGGCTGAGAGTTTACTTCGCCATAAATATTCATGCATTTTAATTTTCATACGAGTACTCACACCTTTACAATTGAAAAATATACATTTACCTCCTCGGTATAAACCAGTTCAATAAATAATAACACTATTTACATAAATTAGCATATATGCGTAAAAGACACTCCCTAGGACTAACGACATGCTAAACCCCCATGACGGGTTGTGCAGACCAAAGCCTGGACTAAATCTTGGGGGGTCAACTCAGACAAAGTCAAAGTAACCATCTGCTAAATACGTTTGCAAGCATCCACAACTCAATTGCAGGTCCGATTGTCTTACCATTTCCTAGTCCGGACCCCAGGAAAGGTACAACCTCTATATAGGCCAATCAGCTGAAACCACCCTACACCTCTCAATACAGTGTGGGCGCACATGGCCAAATAGTAATTCGCTAACAACGGTACCATGCTCATAATACAACTGGTCCTTAGAGTTCTTAAATCATATCATGCAATTTAAGCAATAAAAACTATTGTAAAAACCCATTTCGTATAAAACTTGCCATTTAATAAAATCTGACCCCCGACTGTCAAATAAAACTCGGCTTCGATCGTTAAATATAACCCGGCTCACAACCGTTAAATATAACCCAGCTCACAACCGTTAAATAAAAACCTAGTCCCTAGTCATCATATCAAATCCTAGTATTTTGCAAAGGCAGTTCCAGTATGTTTCACAAACAGTTCAGTATTTTCACACTCATACCCAAATTCGGTTATACAATAAACCATACGATTATTCACCTGCCACACGATTTTTGTATTTGAACATAGTCATTAAAACACCCAAGAAACACAATATATGAAGCTCATACAATAAAACCAAGCTTTCCACTGTTCATTTTATTCAAAATACCATATTATATATCCTATGTTTGTAAAGTCCATTTTGAAAAGTTGGTTTTCGAAATAACCTTTGAAATCATAGCATACATATATTTAAAGCAGTTTAATCGGTTCAAACTGAATAAAAACCTTACTTAATTTAATCTCCTTACCTATTCCTAAAAAAGAAATCGATTTCGTTCAAAAAATGGAAAACCCTAGCTTTTCGATTCCGCTGCCAAAAATGAACCGGCAAGCCGAGAAAAGAGAGGAAAGTGATTGGAGACCGAGCACGACTCCGGGTGAGCCTACGGGAGAGAGAGAGAGAGAGAGAAAGAGAGAGAGAGAGAGAGAGAGAGAGAGAGAGAGAGAGAGAGAGAGAGAGAGAGAGAGAGAGAGAGAGAAAATATTTGAGTTATGTTTTAAAATGTGTTGCTTAGCTTTTAAGTAAGCAAACTCGTAGGAAAACTGTCGACGGTTTTCCCTACACTCACAAAATTGTCAACATTTTGGCAGTTGACCCTCCCAGTTGACTGAAACTGGCGACGATTTTTCCCAAACTTTATAAACCATCGA
The DNA here is from genome assembly GCF_029873635.1 of Malania oleifera. Classification (NCBI taxonomy): domain Eukaryota; kingdom Viridiplantae; phylum Streptophyta; class Magnoliopsida; order Santalales; family Ximeniaceae; genus Malania; species Malania oleifera. The sequence goes on from NC_080419.1 coordinate 38,616,947, forward strand.
CGGTTTGGGTCTAGCCAAACCAATTTCCTTCTTTTTTCTTTATTTCTCTCTTCCTTATTTATTTTCTTTTATTTTCTGGATTCAAGTATCTACAATATCCCCCCTTATAAAAATTTCATCCTCGAAACTTGCTAACTGTTACTGATCATGATCCATCTCTATAGAAAAGTTGGCAACCACCCATATAGTGGCCCCGTCCTAAGTTTATTAACTACTCTCACTTATAGCGAAGGAATATCATAGTTACACACGATGTCTCGAGAGATTACAATACCATACAAAACTCTCTCAAAGACCATCCATATACGAAAATCGTAAACAAACCAATAATACTAAACAAACCTACCTTACACAACCTGTATACAAAACCTAACGCTTACCTGTGCTAACAAACTTACCTGACTATCGCTGAGCCTCTCTGAAAAGCTGTGGGTACTTTTGACGTATTTCTGTTTCTAATTCCCAAGAAGTCTCCTCAACTGCATGATTATGTCACATCACCTTCACTAACCGTATTTCCTTAGTACGCAGCTCCTATATTTTCCGATCTAAAATCTGAACTGGTACCTCCTCGTATGCCAAAGCATCTCCCATCTCCAAAGGCTCATAACTTATCACGTGCAAAGGATCTGACATGTACTTCCTCGGCACTGATACGTGGAAAACATCATGAACCCTAGACAAAGCTAGGGGTCACGCCACTCGATAGGCAACTAGACAAATCCTTTCCAAGATCTCAAATGACCCAACGTACCTAGGACTCAACTTGTATTTCTTCCCAAATCTCATCACCCCTTTCATTGGAGAAATCCTCAAAAATATCATATCACTAATCTCAAACTCTAACTCCCATCAGCGAGTATCCACATAACTTTTCTGCCGACTATGTGTTGTTTTAATCCTCTCCTTGATAAGCTCAACCTTTGCAAAGGTCTGCTAAACTAGTTCCAGCTCCAAAATCTACCGCTCACCTACCTCATCCCAGTACAATGGAGATCGACATTAGCGACCATACAAAGCCTCATATGATGTCATCTCGATACTGACCTAATAACTGTTATTATAAGCAAACTCAACGAACAGTAGATATCCTCTAAAATATGAATGGTCCTTTCGAACTGTCCATCCATCTGCGGGTGAAACGCGGTACTGAAAGTGAGTTGGGATCCCAAGGCGTCCTACAAACTCTTCCAGAACCAAGAGGTGAACCGTGGATCTCAATCTAAAATAATGGAAATCGGGATGCCATAAAGTTGTACAATCTCCTACACATAAAGCTCAGCCAGCCTATTCATAGAATAACTGACTCTAATTGGAACGAAGTACACAATCTTTGTCAGCCAATCCGCTGTTACCCAAATGGCATTCTGTCCATGCATCGCTAAAGGCAACCCCGACACGAAATCCATCGAGATGTGCTCGCACTTCCACTTAGGGATATCAAGTGGTTGAAGTGGTCCTGCTAGCCTTTGTTGCTCTGTTTTTACCTGCTGACATGTTAAGCACTATTCTACAAATCTGGCAATCTCCTTCTTTACGTTACTCCACCAGAACGATTCTCGCAGATCACAATACATCTTCATGCTTCCCAGATGAACAGTATATAGAGAGCGATGAGCCTTTTCCAAAATAGTTTTTTTAATCTTCGCATCGTTAGGTACGCACAACCTGGTGTGAAATTTGAGAACTTCATCCTCAAAAACATTGAAGTTTGTTTGTTGCTCACTCCGTACTTTTTCCACAATTTCCATCAACTCCGCGTCTCTCATATGAGCGGCTTTAATTTTCTCTTGTAAGGTTGGCTAAATTATCAAACTAGAAATGAATGCCTATGAATTCCCTTCTACTAACTCTACACCCAACCTCTCCAGGTCCATCTTGATCTGATGCTGTACAACAACCGCTGAAACTAATGCACCCACCGACTTCCGACTCAAAGCATCAACTACCACATTAGCTTTTCCTGGGTGGTAACCAATGGTATAATCGTAGTTCTTAATCAACTCAAGTCATCTCCACTGCCTCGTGTTCAATTCCTTATAAGTGAAAAAGTATTTAAGGCTCATATGATCAATAAAGATCTCGCACTTTTCACACCATATAGGTAGTGCCTCCAGATCTTTAACGCATAAACTACTGTTGTCAATTCCAAGTCATGTGTCGAATAATTCTTCTCGTACTCCTTAAATTGGCAAGAAGCGTATGCAATAACCTTTCCTTACTACATTAAGACACACCCGAGTTCTTTCTAAGATGTGTCACTATAGATCACAAATCTCTCATCTCCTGATTGAATGGTCAGCACTGGGGTAGTGACTAGTCATTTTCAATTTCTAAAAGCTCTGCTCGCACTCACCAGTCCCCTCAAACTTCATATTCTTTCTCGTAAGTTGCATCAGAGGACCTAATAGCCTCGAAAACCCCTCAACGAACGGGCAATAGTATCATGTCAGACCTAAGAAACTTCTAACCTCGTGCACGTTCTTCAGCCTTGCCCAGTCAACTACCACTTCAATTTTGCTCGGGTCCACTAAAATTCTCTCCTAAGACACTACATGTCCCAGAAATGCAACTTGTTTCAGACAGAACTCGCATTTCTTAAATTTAGCAAATAGTTTCTTTTCCCTAAATACCTGAAGTACTAGTCTCAAATGGGCTTCATACTCCACCAGACTCCTCGAATAAACTAGGATGTCATTGATGAACACAACCATAAACTGATCTAAGTACTCATGGAACACCATGTTCATTAGGTCCATGAATGTTGCATGAACATTAATCAAACCGAACGGCATAACCAAAAATTCATAATGGTCATACCTAGTAAAGAAAGTCTCATGATCAGTCGGGTCAGTCATCTCAGATTTGGAAGTTACAAATTTTGCATCTATTTAGTAAGATAATCTAGTATATTAAGTTGATGACTTAAGAAAAAATTTAGTTGGAAACCATCAAAGTTCTTTAATATATGGAATTAGAATTCAAATAAACGAGTGCACATATATAGTGTGGAAACGAAACTTCCATAGAAGAGTGTCAGATTGAAAGAGAATTCTTTAATTTGCAAGTGGAAAAGTTTGGATATGATGTTTTGTTTGTCTGGAGGAGAAAACCCAGATTTGTAGCTAATGGGAGTTAGATTCCCTTAGTTGGTGGTTAGATGGATTTGGGAATGTTTGCCTTTGCATTTGGAAATTGAAGAAAAGTACTCATTACAAAAAAAAAAAAAAAAAAAAGTTAGCGAGATAAAGATTAAGATGGGGATAAAAGAAAATTAGAATGGTAAGCTTATAAAGTTGGGTTTACAAATGAATAGCAAAAGTTCTTGCAAGAGTTACTGGCGATTGTGGGTTTAGAGAAGACGAGTGTAGTTGTGGTTCAATTTGCAAACGATCATCCCGAGGATGGAAGGAGGTCATATCCGATTGTTCAGATGGTGAACAGTGGGGGGTAATGTGGAAATTTTGGTGGTTCTGAATGGGTATCGCTCTTTGTGTAGGAGCAGTGTTAATTATAAGAGAATCTTTCCTTTTGGGTTCATTCAAAAAGAGGTCGGCCAGTGAGAAAAGGTAGTAGAGGAAGTTGCTATTGAAATTGTTGAACCACTGCATTTGGGGTTCAACCCACAACATGTTGAGTTAGTTGAAGAAAAGAAATAGTTGTGGTCTTTGTTATTCATCTTTTGCATTTTAAAATTTGAGGTTCAATTCTTTCTAATAATGGGAAATAATGTAGTTTGTTACCAAGAGATTATTATTAACTTCTTGATGTCAATGGTATATTAAGTTATTTATTTATGGTGATTTTATTGGGAGAAAATCTCCAGAATTCTAGGATACTATTGCTTAGGAAGCAAGATTTTAGGTTATTTAGGAAATTGATATTTTGTTTAATTGGTTTGCCTAATTCAATTTCCTTATCTTCCAAGCATAAGTCTATGAAGGTCCACATACATTAGTTTTAAGGGATTGTAATGAAGAATTAAAGTTATTAGACAATGATCATGTATTACTGCATATAGGAAATTTTCTTTGCCTTACAATTATGTTTTCATATTAGGGGTTTCCAAAATCTTTAGTGAGGTGATGCAAGATAATGAAGGCTTCGGATACCTTAGTTTTGGTAAATTTTCTTTTCATATATCCTTAAATCTAATGTTACAAAATGAAGCATCTATTATGAGGATCATGGAGGTGCACCATTTCCTTATGCTTCAAAAGTTCAATTGGAAGTTGATGATAAGGTTTTGGTTAAGAGCTATTTTGCAGATAAACCAATTGTACTGAGAAAGACTATATATGTGGACAGAATATGCAGACATGCATTTTAGATATTGGTAGGAATGACTTCCTAGTCGACTTATTATATGGATATTTTGAATTATGATGTAATCCTATAAATGGAGTAATTATCTATTTATCATACACTTAGTTGATTGTTTTCAAAAGAAAGTAGTACACGGAGATCCAAATGGAGTGATGGTTTCTTTCCAACTAAAAGGCTCTCATGTTTGATATCTTAAATGTAATGACCTGCTTAATTTCCATATTTTTTTTTATATAAAATCAATATCATAAATCTCAATTCAGCAGATCATAACCCACCTGGACCCATGGGTACCAGGGATACGTCAGAACACATAATGGAAGTTTAAGCAGTAGGAAACATACAATCACAATATAATAAATACGAAAACATCCATCACATTACCACAAATACTAGAGTCACTATATCCACTGTATTTCAGTATATACATCCCAAAAACAAAATCTAAGAACAGTTCCCACAAAATTCAACTGTCCCTACTAAACTTACCCTTCAAAGAGGGCAGACAAATAGCACGAAATCAATGGGGCTTTTCCCGCTCTCCTATCTGGGGTTCCTGAAAAGTTTATAAAATTTTAGGGTGAAATACCTCTCAGTAAGGGAAATAAACTAATATCAGTGTGTGACAACATGAGTATTCTGTGTTATACATATATCATACAGGACATATTCAGTAACTGTTTTGTCAAATCTGGGAAAACATATATATCATCAAAACATGGCATAACATATTGCATTTTCATAAACATATTTCATCTCATATAATAATAATACAAAAACATTCCTGGAAGGTTAACTGGCTGTTGTCATGTATTAGCCCCACATGACTGGGTTGTGTGGCCCGAAAGCGGGACCTGATAATGGTTGGCCGACCACTGTCAAGTCAAAAGTACAGTCTGTAAGTTTGATGGGTCTGCCAAACTTGGTCCGTACACCAGGGGCGCTCACACACTTCTTAAAACCACATCGACTATCCAATCTCACACCCCTCCATACAGCGTCATTAACACCAATATCATGATCATAATGACCATGGACACATAGCAACGGTACCATGCAAGTGCTAGCCTAAATCAAACCAACCAAATTCTGATATCATATAACACATACTGAAACTATGATACATGGATATTTCATATCATTAATTATCAAATCAATCATATCATTTTGCATATTTATGTATATCATGAAAAATCATCGGCCCATAAGCCGGCAAATCATAGCACAACCCGTACGCTGGCAAATTATTTCCATAACTCGACCCGTATGCCGGCAAACATATCCATAGCTCAGCCCGTACGCTAGTAAATCATATACATAGTTCGGCCCGTACGCCGGCAAATTATACACATAGCTCGACCTGTACGCCGGCAAATCATACACATAGCTCGATCCGTACGCCGGCGAATATATCAAAATCTCGGCCCATACGCCAGTTTTTCATTATAAAAATCCGTATCATTAACACATTCCCAGAAAACAGTATTTAATAACAATTTCTACTTATGCCACACTAACAGGTTTTTCGCATATTCAACATACCATCATTTTCAACAGTATTTTCTCAAATATATGAATCATAAATAAATATATTTATTTTCTGAAATCAAATGCTATAACAATATACGTATTTTCATAAAATACTAGTTTAGTTTATCTCCTTACCTAATTCTTGGAAAGCCCCCAAGAAAATATGTCCTGCACCCGCAGGGTTCCCAACTCAATACCCGGGAAATGAAAACTCCCAATACTAAATTTCGGTATTTTCACATGTATATCATTTCCTATAACTGTTAATTAACCAAATACTGAGTAGAAAGTCTTACCCTGGATTTGGGATGGTTTCCAACTCAGCTCCACCGACGATCCGCTCCGGCAGACTTGCAGAGAACTTTCCCAAGAACGTTGTAGTGGCTTCAGATGGTCGAATCGGCAAAAATCTGGCCCGAAATCGAAGAGAGAAAGGGGAGAAACCGTATGGGGAGAGAGAGAGAGAGAGAGGGATTCGGTGCAACAAAATGAACTAAAAATCACGTTTAACCCCATTTATACTGCGGGATTCGTCGACGAGCCACGTCATCTCGTCGACGAGTCCTTTAATAATTTTGTCGACGAAACCCACTCCTCATCGACGAAATTCAAACTGCTCAAAACCTCTTTCAGTATTTTCTCATCGACGAATCCTAGCCTCGTCGACAAATCCTCTATGTTCGTCGACGAGGCCCTGATAATTTCTCTCGATTATTCCTTCCAAAATGCAACATCGTCAACTGCCTCCTTTTGTTTCCAGTTTCCACTTCCCTTTCTTTTATTATTTAAATACCATTATTCTTCGAGTCGTTACATTGAATGCTTGTGAAAGGATGGAACTTGGGCACATGTCTAGGGTTTGTAACAGCAATGAAAGAAAATACACAAGTTAATGAAACCCAAACTTCTTTACCCATTGGTGATGAATTTCTAGATATTTTTCCAGATGATTTCTTGGGGCTACCTCCAAAAGGAGATTGAATTCAATATTGATTCGGTGCTAGAAACGGAGCCTATATCGACTACTTTATATAGAATGACATTAGCTGAACTAAGGCAACCTAGAGTGCAACTAGAAGATCTTCTCAATAAGGAATTTATTCGATCTAGTGTATCACCATGGGTTGCACTTGTGTAATTTACTAAAAAACATAATGGGTCCTCAAGGCTATGCATTGATTATTGGAAGTTGAATCACGTTACATTAAGAACTGGTATTGACTTCCAAGAATTGATAGACTATTTGATCAATTGGCAAAATGCCAAAATTTTTTTAAGATTGGCTTATAATCGAATTATCACCAATTGAGATTTGGGAATTAAACATCCTAAAAACGGAATTTAGTACACAGTAGGATCACTACAAGTTTCTTGTGTTACCATTTGGGGTTACCAATGCACCTTACATTTTCATGAATATGATGGATTTTATTTGGAATTATATGTAGCAAATTTCAAGGACGAAGTTTTTATAAGGAGGGGAGAATATAACGACCCCAAAAATAATATGTGTGTAAGTGTAATCCAAAAAAAAAACTTATTTGAAATAAAGATATACATACATGCATATATATACTTTACCTTTCTTGAAGAATCAAGAAGGGTTTAATCTTGAAATTGAAACAAGGAAACCCCCCTTGGGTTCTCTCGCCACTCTCTCTCTCTCCTTGTCGAATTCTCTTCCTCTCTCCCTCATCAAACTCTCTCTCTCTCTCTCTCTCTCTCTCTCTCTCTCTCTCTCTCTCTCTCTCTCTTCAATTTCTCTCCGTCTGTAAGCCAAATCGAAAAACAAACATCATATCCGAGTCCTTGCTCAGCTCCTGAACACTTTAACCGGAGCGAATTTGCCATTGGGACGTCATAGGCACCATTTCAGGGCTAAGGTAAGGGGAATAAATTATGTTAGGTTTTTATTAAAAATATTCTCGATTAAATTTGAGTACGTGAATTTAATTAAATCTGTGTTATTTGAAATATGCCCGATTTAAATTGAGTATGTGGAATTAATTATATCTTTGTTCAAATTTCATTTTAAATATGTCTGAGTTAAATTAAATTGTAGGGATTTGATTATATCAAATTTTTGGAGAGTATTTTGGAATTAAATGAAAACTGCAAGGATTTGATTTTATCAAATTATCAGGAATAATATATGTGTTTTCTGAGTATTCAGGCTCGTGAAAATGGAAATTTTGAATTATTATTGTTATATGTATATTTTTGGGAAATGGGTATTTTGAGGCTGAGTAAAGCCCTAGAGATGATTACACCATTATTTTTCAACAGGAAATACAATTATCCCAAGCAAAATATTATATTATGAATTATCACTCAAATTGTGTAGCATGAGATTAATACAGAATAATGATATAACAGTGTTTTTATACAGAATTATAGTATGATAGAATTTAATAGAGTTATAGTATGACAGTGTTCTATACAGAACTACAGCATGACAGTATTTTATGTATACAAAATTATAGAATGATAGTTTGTTACAATCATATGAATGATTGGAAACTGTACATCTACCACTTACGAATACATTTAGAAACTCTTACACACAAATTATATAACCTAAATCATTCAAATTATAAAACATGAAACATATAATCATAGACCATAAAACATATAACACACAAATTATGCTTAGGACAACCAAAATTTGCAAATAAAATTACATAACGAAAACACTCACCGAAACATACTAATGTTTGTTATGAATAACTAATTGGGGGATGGTAGTACGAAACGTCTCAATCATAGTAAGTATTTGTTAAGAATATCTAGTTTGGGGGATGGCGATACAAAATGCCTCAAATTCAGCGAGTGTATGTTATGAATAGCTGGTTTAGGGGAAAGTGGTACGAAACGCCTCAAACTCAGCGAGTGCTTAGTATGAATAGCCTATTGGGGGAGAGCGGTACGAAATGCCTAAATCATAGTAAGTATTTGTTATAAATAGCTGGTTTGGGGGACGGCGGTGCAAAACACCTCAAACTCAGCGAGTGTATGTTATGACTGGTTTGGGGGACGATGGTACGAAACACCTCAAACTCAGTGAGTGCTTAGTATGAATAGTTGATTGGGGGACGGTGGTATGAAACACCTCAATCATAGTAAGTATTTGTTATGAATAGTTGATAGAGAGACGGTGGTATGAAACGCCTCAATCTTAGTAAGTGTTTGTTATGAATAGCTAATTGGGGGACGGCGGTACGAAATGCCTCAATCACAGTAAGTGTTTGCTATGAATGGTTGATTGGGGGACGGTGGAACGAAATGCCTTAATCTCAGCAAAGGTTTAATATGTGTGCAAATCATTTGACTTGTAGTTTTAATGTATATGGCTTTTGAGCCGAATTATGAACTGAAAAGAGACGTGCTATGAAATTGTATAGGTATGAGTATAGTTTATTATTACTATTTCATTTAAGTTAATTAAGAGATGAATCATATGTATACTAAAACTCATTTGTCACACACTGATAATAATTTATTTCGTCTTACTGAAAAGTGTCTCACCCTATGATTATCCAATATTTTTCAAATGTCATGTATAGTATAATAGTGATCAGAGTAGCGCAGTGAAGCGCGAGTAGGATAGAAGGTCTTGTTTAGATTTGTTAATATTTTTTTGTATTGTGATGAGTTCAGAACTTTGTTATGATATCCATTATTTGATAAGTTTAGATCTTTAATGTGATATTGTGATAGTTTAATACTCTGATAATTAGCATTTGAGGACTTCTGCTGTCTTTATCAATGATTATTATAATATGAAATATTCAAGTTATTACAAGTGGTATCTGAGAAATTGAATGAAATTTTTCTAGTCGTCACAAGTTAGGTTCTACTTTTTCCTTCCAAATAAATCAAATCATACTTCTAGAAAATTTAACTTTTTAATGAACTATCCATGATGCGGCTATTGGATAGATTAAAAAGTCTCTTTTCTAACAAGTAAAATTAAAGTTTTCAAGTTGATTTTTATGGTTTTCCTAAAAAAAAAAAAACTGAATCATTCAAAGTTCAAGATTTTTCATAAAATAAACCAAAAATATTTTTGAGATTCAATTTGAAAATATTTTTTGGGAACTACAGTTGGCTGGATTCTTCTTCAAAGGATATATAGGTAGTTTACTTTGTAGATCTAATTATACCAACCAAAAAACCAATAAGGCCATTTTCTTTCTTTTTTTCATTCTCCCTATTTTCAATATTTATATTAATGTATGTACATTTCATAGAGGCATAAAGTAGTAAGGTTTTCATGAGGTTAAGTACTTTGCATAGACCCTACAAAAGTCTTTTCCAAATGAGTTAACAGGTAGAAAATTTCTAAAAAGAACTAACGAAAGAAAGAAATTTGCAGCAGGTGGTCAATGGCTAATGTTGCAACTTGATTTCTTATTTTTAACAATTTTTTTCAAAAAAATTGCTTTCAAAAAAGAGAGATACACACACAAAAGATAAGGTCGGCAATCATTCATAGAACAGGTACTATATGGTGCTAGTTCTTTGGATTCCATGTAATTGAAGGAACTACCTTCCCTATTCACAATGGTACTCAAGAACCTAATCTCTCTTCAAAAAAAATTTTCTTTTATTTTTCTTTCTTAAAACTAAAATAAGGTGGTGACTCCATTTTCTAAAATAAATAGGCAAGTTAGAGAACTAACAGTTTGGTTATCCATACTACTTTAATTTTTAAACAGCCACCAAAATATTGGCAACCAAAATGGACCACCCGAGCCCGGTGCCAACAATGCTATAAAGAGGTTCAAGAAGTGTTGAGTTCAAAAGTTGAGCTTATGGTTGCCCAAGACAAGATGAACTTTACACCCTTGCTCAAAGCTCAATACTTTGATACTACATAAGAGAAGAAGTTGAGGCATCATCTTTAAACTTTGTGTCCCAAGGTTTTCGAGGCAAAAGTGAAAATGCTCGACTATGAGAATTTTGTTTGCTGGCTATAAACTTGTCTACCCTTGCCTAGTAGGGGAGAACTAGAATAGGTTTTCTTTTAAACCTGGGATGTATGGATTTTGTGGTTTACTCCCAAGAACTATCCAAATTATTTATGCATTTAAGCTCAAGTAGGCTAAATAGAAATATTCAATTTGGTCATCTATTTTTGTGGCCTCATATGGCCAACTATGCAGTTGACTAATTGTTAGATTAATATTCACTTCAAGTAATTTTGCACTAAATTGAATATCACTGCAAGTAATTTATTCTAAGTGATCTCATCTTAATTCTTCAAATGAGTACTTCACCATCGACGATCTCCTGATAATTCCTAAATGATTGGCTATGGTTCACCTTACCTAAAAAATTATTTTTCTTATGCCCATGCAATACCTTAGGTGACTATATTAGTTGGGCAATCATCACCATGCTCCAAGAGGTTGCACCAAAGATTGCAGAAATAGGAGGTTATGAATTTTTTTTTTTTAATGCAATCTTGGTAATCTATATCATATTATGGTCATTTCAAACATTTCAAGTAATTTATAACTTTTTTATCAAACACTAACACTAGTGTTCTTTTCAACAACTCCTTTCTCAAGGGGCCAAATAGCTTTTATAGTTACTTGAAAAACTTTTATTCACAAGTTCATTTTAAAAAGTCAGAAAGTCCAAACTAAGCCCTAATTTTGATGTCTTCTATTATTGTTACAACATTAAATTAGTAATTAAATGGTAAACAAAAAATAATAATATTTAACAATCAATGTTCCAACATTTTTTGAGAAAAAAAAAAAAAAACAATCTATGAGGATTACCAACATTTTTAACATTAAACAACAACAAACCCATCCTTAAGTCCCATTAAGTAGAGTCGACTATATAAACCGTTTTCTATCAATTTATGCGATCTAGACAATTTTTTTTTAATAAATTTAGAAATATTAAATCATTACTATATCATTTCAAATTATTTTAGATCTACTCTTACTCCTTTTTATTGCCCTGCCCTTCACAATAACAACCTCACTTATCCTCATTGAAGCATTATGTGACCTATGTTGCAAGTGCCCAAATCATTTATCTTCTACAGGAATTCCATTGTGTGAATACATTCATGTCTTAATTTATCTTTTATACCACTCGTCTATCTATACATTCTCATCTCAACAACTTTTATTTTTCAAATATGATATTTCTTAGTTAATTAAGATTTTAATTCATATAACATAGCTGATATAATAATTATCTAATAAAAATTTTATTTTAATTTTAAAGATATTTTATGATGATAAAACATTCTTAAAACACTTTTCCATTTTATTCAAATTGTTTTAAAATGCTAGGCAGACTCAACAAGGGAATGGACGGTGTTACACATGGTGGGATGTCTAGAGCACCAGAGTGGCTGAATGGGCTCGGCTCCAATCCCTCTCCCCACCATTCTATACCTCCACTCATTCAACCGATCAGTGGCCTCCGCATATCTCTTCTTCCCCGTCTCGTCCCTATTCCCCGACCACAGCGTCTCCGCCATCGCCGCCGCTCTCGGCCAGATCCGCGCATCCAGCACTGTCGGATCCGCCTGCTCCGACCACAGAGCCACCTCCCCTCCCAAAACCAACCGAGCCTCCTCCTCGCTCAGCCCACCGGTAATATCGTAATTATAAATAGTCTGCCACGTTTTGAAGGGCCCACACCAGGACCCGCCGTTACCCGTGTCACCTTCCGTCACCTGATCATACTGGCTGTCGTTACCCACGAAGCCCCCGTGCCCGCAATCCAAATAGTAAAAGTCCGCGGACGACACTATGACCCGGTACCCGGATCCGACTAACCGTTTGGTGTTGGTCGGGCCTTCGTTCCACGTCTGCAAAACGACGCTGTCTTTGGGAAGAACAGTGGGGTCCACGCTCACGTGCTCATCCAACAGGACGTCTTCCCAGTACACGACGGTGCGATTCAGGGAGGCGATGTAGGGCAGCGTGGAGTTCACGAAGATCTCCAGAAGTTGGCTGAGGGTTCCGTTGTTGATTAGGAAGGTTTGGACCGTCGGATCGGTCTTCCAGCAGCCGGGGACGACCTCGTCGGCGCCGGAGTGGTAGAAGTGGTCGGGGAAGAGGGCGGCGACGTCGCGGATGACGTTTTTGAGGACTTGATAGGTTTTGGGATGGAGGGGGTTTAGCTGGCCGGTTCCCGGTTCGGATGCGAGGCGGTCCGCCCATTCGACGTCGGCTGGCCACCAGAACATGTCGACGCATGCCACGATTTCTGGGTAAGCTTCGGCCCACGACCCTGTATGAGCTGCACTTAATGAAATTTTTGCATGGCTTAGATTTTATTACAAATTTACACAAAATAGAAATGGATCTTAATATTAGAGACATTGCATCAGTCTAAATTTTTTTATTTAAATATCTGATCATACTACATAATATATTATCTCATTTTAGTAATTGTGATAATATATATATACATGGAATAAATATATACATAACCTTGTAAGGAAATTCCATACATCATTAATATAAATAATTTCAAAAGTTGCACTAATTTACAAAATTAATTACAATAATATATATGACGTAGAAATGAAGTGGAATAATAAGAGAAATTGGGCAAGAATTATAGTAGAAGTTCAAAAGACTAACTCTCCATCCAAAATAATTTTTACAACTTTAAAAAAAATAAAAATAAAATAAAATAAAAACACTATATTGTAGTGCCAATCTACATTTTTTTTTTTTTCAGGGTTAAAATACTATTTTTGCTAGTAATCACTCACATTATTTTTTTAAATTATTTTTATTTGTGAAATTTTTGTTTCTAACTAGAAGTAGATATATGACTATTTTTTTTTTATTTAGCTTAGAGGAATTTCTAGAGTTTTATATAAACGGGAACATATTTTAGAGAAGTATTCTAAAATTAATAAAAAAAAATCTCAAATTCTTTCACTTTCTCTAGCAAATCCAGGATGCTCTTATCAGAGGATTAAGTATGGAATTTAGATCTTGAAAGGATAATGTATAGAGTTTCTTCTAAATCCATATCAATCCAAATTCAAACTTGTTCTCTTTTCTCTGGGCGCACGATATTATCTTTTAGTGTTGGTGCGTCGATTGAACCTGAACGTGTTTCAGGATTTCTTGGTCTTCTTGATGATTTGGTGTTCGCTCAGTATGTTTACATTTTGATTGTTAATTGAAGATTGTTTTGAAGGTTGAAAGCTACTGGAGCAGGAAGTTGAATTGAAGTTCTGGATAATTAAAAGGTGGAGAGGTTCGATCAATGAAGATTGATTTGTAAAAGGCAAGTTCTCTGAAGAGTAATCTGCTCATGGAATCTAATTCAGAAGTGAAGATGCATACGGGAATTGATATTGATCGGATATTAATCTAGTTTGAAAAGTAAAGCTCTTTCACAGCAGGAAGAGGCTCTGGTAGGGCAATTCATAACCAAGGCTCCTCCATTTTCACATCTTCCATCGATTAAATTGAAAAGATTTGGAAGAAGGGTGGGCAAGTTGATATTTTCTATTCCTCTACATATTCTTATATGTTTAAATTTTCTAATTTGAAAGATAGAAAGAGATTGGATGGTTGAGACTTGGTCCATAGAAAGTAGTCCTATGTTTCTGACATAATGTAGTCCTACTACTGAATTGAATAAGATAGAGTTAGAGAAAATTCCTTTGTGGATGTTCAATAAAAAATCTTACACCTCTTAATAGATGATGCAAATTTAGTTAAGTGTCACAATCCGACCATTTTCACACCCTTGTGAAGGGCCATGCGGCGCTAGCTAAAGTACTCTTACCTAACTAGTCAGCCTATCATTTACCAACATTCATCTACAAAACACTTTCATTAGCATTCATTCAAATAGCAGTATAAACATAAATCAATTCATGAAAATCGTGACAAGCAAGCAATAAACATTGAAGTAAGCGTAATTCATTAACACCTCCGTTGACATTGTGTGCTTAGCGAGTAAACACATTGACAAAAGCTAGTGAGTTTTACTATGACTGATAAACACTCATCGGTAGATGTTGGATTGGTTGTGAATGGACTCCTTGTTGAAATATTAGTTGTAATTAGTTGTCCAGACATTTAGTGTATAGCTTGATTTTAGGAGATTGATTATACGACCCATCTATATATATGTACAGATGATTTCATTGAAATATATCATAAAAATATTATCCCTACACTCGAATTTTAAGTTGGTACCAAAGCCAAGTTGCTCTGATCTTTGAATGCCAGCTCCTCGCCATCAAAGCACAACAATGATCTTCGAACACCAGCTCCTCACCACTGCAGCTGCCGCACCATTATTCTAGCAAGGAGGTGTAGGTGCTCCATCGCCAAGCAACAACAACGATTCTCTGACAAACTGCGACCGATTTCATCATCTCCTGATTAAAGAAGAGTTGCACCATTGCACGAATCCGAATCCGATTGAAGAAGAGCTACACAAATATGAGTCCTCTACAGCCAGAAAATCTAGATCTATGATGAGCACTACCAGCTTTCGCAAGTCCTCCACCTCTTGATTCTCTGCCTCCCTCAAGAACCACCGTATCTCCGCCCCCTGGAAAAGGCTCCCACGCGACTCCGAGGATGAAGATGACGGCGCCGACGACGATTGGAGTTCCGGTCACTCCGACAGATTCTACGTCATCTGCTTCTTTCTCTCACGATATGCAAAATCTGAATCTACATAATCCGAAAAATCTACCAGGTTTGAATCTCTGCAAACCCAAGATTCCTGTTTCTGTGTGAATCTTCAATATTTTCGGCATCGAACACGTCGATTCCTGCGAAGTCATCAATCTCTGATTGTTGAACACCAATCACAAAGCCCCCTTCGACTTTCTCTCTGTAACTTCAACAACCTGCTCAGACAAACAGCCGTTGCATTCCGACGAGATCGCCATGAAAAGTTGTTGCACTTTGGCGTCTTAGTTCAGCTGAAAATGATCTGATATGTTTACTATTAATCTGATTACGTAACTTTCTCTTGATTTTGTGAAAAACACCCCTACACCTGCACCTCGACCAAAACTAGTCCTGCATCTCAGCCAGAACCAGAAAAAAAAAAAATCAAAACCTGTTCCCAACACCATGAGCAAGTTAGATCGTCAATCTACTCCTATCATTGTTCAAATCGAAGGTTCATCCTTCAACACAGGGATTATACTCAATGAGACCAATTATGATGCATGGTCTCAACTAATGGAGATGCATATTGCAGAGAAAGAGAAACTCTCCTTTATTCGTGGAAACTCAAAGAAACTCTCTTTTATTCGTGGAAACTCACAACCACCTACCGAGAAGGATGATCAATATGAAAGGTGGTACACATACAATCAAAAGGTCAAGCGATAGTTGCTGATGTGTATGTCTGCAAAAATTATGAAGTGATACATTCGCTTAACCACTGCGCGTGATATTTGGAAAGCTCTTACCAAAGCATTTTATGATGGAGCAGTTGAGTTACAAGTCTTTGCTTTAAATCAAAAGGCTTTCTCTGCCAAACAGAATGGCAAAGTACACTTTGTGCATTACAGAGAGACAACCGATATTTTTGGTGAGTTGGATCATCGTGATAAGGTAATTATGGAGAGTGATGGTATCAAAGCTTTGAAGGCGGATGGTTCTCCCTTGATGCAAATTTGGATTGGTCATTACAACAATTTGAGTACTGTTGTCTATAGTTGCAGACTTGGATTGGTCATTACAACAATTTGATGAGAAGAACGCCTTTCTACATGGCGAGTTGTCCGAAAAAGTCAACATGGATCTCCCACCAGGAAGCATGATACTAGAAATACATAGTCAGAAGGTGTGCAAGTTAAAGAAATCATTGTATGGGTTGAAACAATCTTCAAGAGCATGGTTTGGCAGGTTCACAAAGGCTATGATAACTTTTGGCTATCATCAGAGCAATTCAGACCATACTTTATTCCTAAAGAAACGACAAGATAAAATCACTGCACTTGTCGTATATGTAGATGACATGATAGTCACAAGAAATGATCCTGAAGAAAGGAAAACACTACAAAGGTACTTGTCCAAAAAAAAATTGAAATGAAAGAT
The DNA here is from genome assembly GCF_029873635.1 of Malania oleifera. Classification (NCBI taxonomy): domain Eukaryota; kingdom Viridiplantae; phylum Streptophyta; class Magnoliopsida; order Santalales; family Ximeniaceae; genus Malania; species Malania oleifera. The sequence goes on from NC_080419.1 coordinate 38,633,878, forward strand.
CTCAGTCCCTTGAAATTCTTCCTTGGAATTGAAGTGTTCTGATCTGATAAAGGGATCTTTCTCTCTCAAAGGAAATATACCTTAGATTTGTTACAAGAAACTGGTAAGTTAGCATGTCAATCAACTGATACACCAGTGAAAGAAGGTTTGAAATTATGTATTAAGTATAATCAAGCATTAGTCGATAAAGGGAGATACCAAAGACTTGTAGGAAGATTGATATACTTAGCACACACAAGGCCTAACCTTGCCTATGCATTGAGTATTGCCAACCAATTTATGCATGATCCTGGAGAACACCATATGAATACTGTTATGCATATTTTGAGACATCTAAAGTCGGCTTCTCAAAAGGGAATTTTGTTCACTAAAAATAAAAATTGCCAAAGCGTGGAAGCATATACTGATGCTGATTGGGCAGGAGCAATAGATGACAGGCAATCTACTTTAGGATATTTCACCTTTGTAGGTGGTAATCTCATTATATGGAGAAACAAAAAACAAAATGTTGTTGCACGATCAAGTGCAAAAGCTGAATTTAGAGGCATGGCACTTGAAGTTTGTGAAGTATTATGGCTAATTTTTCTCTTAAGGGATTTGGGATATCCTCCTCGGGAACCAATTCGACAATATTGTGACAATAAAGCAGCATGTGATATTGCTCATACTCCGGTTCAACATGATCGTACAAAGCATGTAGAGATAGACATATTTTTCATTAAGGAGAAATTGAATGAGCGAATTGTGGAGTTGCCTAACATTCAATCAGAGGATCAGCTAACTGATATCCTCACCAAAGCAGTTTCAAAAAATCGAGTGTTCTTAAAGTTTCTAAACAAGTTAGGCATGTGTGACATCTATGCACCAACTTCAGGGGGAGTATTGAAATATTAGTTGTAATTAGTTGTCCAGTCATTAAGTGTATAGCTTGATTTTAGGAGATTGATTATAGGACCCATATATATATATATATATATATATATATATATGATTTCATTGAAATATATAGGAAAAATATTATTCCTACACTCTGAATTTTAAGTCTCCTTATGTCAACTCTCATAAAAAATGTAAGGATGTCGATATAATAGTACAAATCATAAAAATCGAAGGAGAGAGAAACAAGGAAAGTGAAAAAACTTAAATTAAAAGAGGTAAGGAGAGATAGAAATGGAAGAGACTAAGGGGAGAAAAACGTGTGAGAGAAAGATTTAAACAAATACAAGGGGCAAAAGGTACTGGGGCTTGTTTAACACTAGGCTACTACACAGAGTTTGTTGAGTTGAGTTGTAGATCCCCTTGTAATAACCATTACACATAATTATGGAGTCAAAACATATATTAATTCTATAGTTACAGTCAAACATATATTAATTCTATAGTTACAATCATAAATTGAAAATAACAAATCCTAATAATAAAGGAAATTTATAAAACATTTTAAATCTAATAATAAATTACAACCGTTTCATAACATTAAAGGTCCCAATTATTATAGGTGATATGTTTGCCAAATGCTTATTCATTTTGTTGCTTAATGATAGGCAACCTTTGCCTGATGAGATAGGCAACGATCGTCGTAAAAAAATTTGAGCGAACTTCAACTGATGACATATGCAACCATTGGTTAACTCTGTTTTTTCTCACTTGGGGCGATTTTTGCCTCGCATGCGGTGTTTGACTTGCGCCTCCCCTAGGCAATTCTTAACTTCATTACTTCATTGATTAGGCGGCACGTGCCTCACCATACCTTACCAAGATTAGCTCTTTTCTATGACAACTATCTTAACTAAATGATCACCATCACATTCCAAGGAATTGCACAAGAATGGTTGTCGATGCCCATTTTGACTAGGTTTCCTTAATTCCTTAACTTGGCAAGTGTAGAAGGAGTGTTTCATAAAATTAAAGGTCTAAATTAATATAGGTGGCATGTTTACCCAATTTTTATCCGCTTTGTCACTTAATTATGGGCAACCTTCACCTGATGTTAGTAGACCGTTGTTGTGAAATATTTTGGGCGAACTCCGAATGATGATATATGTCATTAGCATCACATATTAACTCAGTGTTCTTTATCACCTCAGTGATAAGCATTTCTATTTTATAGGCAATTTGTGTCTCGTTTGAGGTGTTTGACTTCTGTCTATTCTAGGCAACTCTCCACTTAGTCACTTTGATGATTATGCAAAACATGATTCACCTTGCCAAAGTAAGCTCTTTTTTATGGTAACTATCTTAGATAAACGATCGTCACGACATTTCGAGGGCTGCTTAAGGATGACACAATTAGTGGGTTAAATTTCATAACATACCTTTAGTATATTGAATAGTTGAAAGTTTGAGCTACATTGCTAGTGTCGTTGGAAAGCCTTTGTATTTCGATTTAGTTAATAAAAAAATGAAAAATATGGCTTTTGCAAGAATTTATATCAAGATTGACCTAAATGATGATTTACCTTATTTCACTGATACTAGAATTCCTAAGGGAGAGCTACTCACTATAGATCTGGAATATGTTTGGATCACTGCTAAATGTGAGATTTGTAAGGTTTTTTATCATACTATTAGAAATTGCAATACTCATAAAAAGTGGATCCCAAAGGAAGGGAATAGAAATAATGGTGATATAGATAAAAATGTTAATAATCAGATTGTTGGAGATAAGGTGAATGTTCAAAGAAGAATGAGAATCTCGCACATAAGGTGGAGAAGGAGAATGATACTCGTACTCATAGTAATTCTTCTGATATTCTTAAGAATATTGGGGATGTCACTTATGTTATTGCTGAGTCTATCTTTAACAGAAGATGGTGCTAAAACCTCAATGGCAGATAGAGAAGATAAGAAGATGTCTAATAATGAGAGAGAGAGAGAGAGAGAGAGAGAGAGAGAGAGAGAGAGAGAGAGAGAGAGAGGTAGATATGATCCCTTCATCTGCAGAAGGGGATAGTAAAGTTAAAAATAAGTTGAAGCTCACTGCTAATAATTAAACTCCAACTAAGATTTTAAACTACTGTGGTAAAAAAAGTCAATCTCTATCTAAAGTAGCTAAATTTGAAAAGAAAAGCCAAATAGAGATCTAAGGAAGAAAGAAAGGTCAGCCTCCATATAAACAGGTTTTACTTGAAAGAACTCCTAACCCATTGTCCAATGATTACCATTGGAAGTTGGGATGTTAGGGGTCTAAATGAAGGAGAAAAGCAAAGAAGATAATTAGATTTATTACTCTAAACAAACTGCAAATGTTAGGTTCATATGAAACTATAAAGAGTTGAGTAATAAGCTGCAATACTAGACTAGATAATTTTCTATACGATGGGCTAATTTTTACTTGGTCAAATAAAAAGGTTGGGGATCATATGCTTAGGAGGTTGGATAGAGTGCCTGTTTCTCATAATTCTTTTAGCAGCTTATAGAAAATGGTGGTAAGCTTTTATTACCTATCAGAGTTTTTTATCATTATCCTATTTTAATAAAATTTGGGGATACTAATTATGATGGAAAGCAGAGTGCTCCTTTAGATTCCTTAAATGTTGGGTTATTTTATGAAAAACCCAAATTTCATGGCGGAATATATTTGTGTAGGATCAAACTCACAATGCAGTAAATGATAAATATACAAAACAAACCACAACCACAGCAAGTAAATGAAAGTAAGAATAACAAATAACACAAGGAATTATGTGGTTCGACAATGCCTACATCTATGGGAACAAACGGCAAGGATTCACCATCTTCTTGTCCAAATTACAAGAACAATACATCAATCCTCTCAACACTACTCTCAACCATCCTCTACGAATACACCTAAGAAGACATATAAATAAAATTCCTAGAGGTTTTCCCTCCAAACCCCAACCATATTAATGTCTACCTTTCAAAATTTGAAATCTGCACTAGGTATACTGAGCCAAACCGTCAACAGTTTCAGACAAAATGTAATTTGTCTAAAATATTACTCCAAACCATCGACGGTTAGAGCCTTACCGTCAACGGTGTCCCATCCTGTTGCTTGATTTCCTTCATGCTTTTGCTTTGTGTATGCTTTCCACTCAATATACAATCTCCACCTTGGCAAACATACGCCCCTTAAGAGAAATCGAAAACATGAAACTCGCTGCTCCATCTTGAACTTGGAACAATTCCATGGCTCAAGCTCAGCTTGAACACAAAACTACAAGCTTGGGCTCAAACTGTTTAAACTTGCCAGAAGCTTGATTTTATTGGTCCATTTTGACTTTTTATTGATTAAGAGAACTTTGAAACTATAATTATTTAAATTAATTATACCATGGATCAAAATCCAAAATGGACTTCCCATTCTGTCAAAGTTGGCAAAGCCCAGCGCATTGCCCATTTACACAGAGTAAGGTTCCATATATAAAGATGAGTTGGCTTCTCAGTGCAAGGCTCCATTATATAAAGACAGGTGCTATTGACTCCTACAACACTCGAGCCTAATTTCTCTCCGCTCTCTCTCTCTGCAGATATCTTCTTGTGTGTGTGAAGTGAAGGAGAGGGAATTTGTTTCTTGTCCCACATTGGATCGAAAGAAGGGAATAGTCGCCACCCACCTTTATAAAAAACTTTTATTCCCATTTGAATTATTTATCTAAGTTCGCTATTGGTTTAATTAAAGTTTTAACTAAATTAATAATTAATTTAAACCAAGCCTATTACTCTTAAGCTTATATGGCTTTATGAACAAGCATAATCTGAACTATTAATAGAGCCTAACCAATCTACCCACGAGCCCAAACAAGCAAAGTCTATGTATGTTTAGGTTCGACTCATTTATGTTTAGGTTCGACTCATTTACTAAACAACCTAAAAATTGAACTTGAAAATCACTTATTTATAAAATAAATGAGTCTAAAAAACTTTTTATCAAGTCGAGCTCCCAAACCGCTTATCAGTGGCTTGATTTGTTTGTATCCCTTGGTGTCATGACTCTTAAGCAACGAAGAGAGAGAAAAACAAGAATCAAGTCTTTCTTTGGAATGGCATTAAGAAACATATTTTTTGTTGATTGGATAAGAGGTATTCAAAGGTCATTCAGATATCCTACCAAACAAATCCAATCTCTTAATTAAAAATCGATTCAGTTAATCTACTTTATTTAAAGCCTGTTTAGTACAAACAAATGCCACCTAAGTCAGAATTTTTCAATTCTAGAATTCAATAAGATGTCAATAATGCTATTCTAGAAGACCTTCAAATCCAAGGTTAGTTGCTAGTGAAGTATTTGGGTTTGCCTTTGGTAACAAAAACGTTGTGCAAAGCTTATTATGATTTACTAGTGGATTTCAAGTAGGATTCATACTTGGACCCACAAGTATTTATCTTATTCAGGAAGATTACAATTGATAAAATCTATTTCGTAAAAAACATATATGACTATTGGGCTTATGTTTTATTTCTCCCAAAATCTATTTAATTGATTTGTAGAGAAAAATCAAAGCTTTCTAAAGAGAAAAATGGCTTGGATGACCCAGGATGTACTTTGCGAAATCATTCTAATGCCTAAGTTAGATAACTTGAAAGGATTATAAGATCACAACAGTAAAGGAGTGAATGACAATGAAATGAGATGCCTTATCTTCCTTAGGAGGTCTTTTTTATAGGCATTCGAGACACCTCCTTATTGATTTCCCTACTAATGGGTATTTATTTGGATCACAGAAGTTACATTTTGGCTATGGATATGTTACTAGGGACTAAAAATTGATGTGCTAACCTCTTACGTTAATTAATGGACGTTACCTCCTTTCGATTTATCCCTTGACGTCTTTTTCATTTTTTGTCTAACATAAGTTAATAACGAATTTAATATTGGGATTTTTTTAGGTTATATTAGTTGCCCCCTATTCTCGAGTCTTAAAGTTACCTTTTTAGCTCAAGAGTATATTGTATTTTCTATAAGTCCTTTTACTATCACGAGATTCGAATTAAGTCATCATATGGGTATTTTTGGGTCTTAAGAGCGGTGCTCATTAAATGGGTCAATACTCCGTTGATTAGTGCCTATTTCTTGTCACCTCACTTATGGGTCAATACTCCGTTGATTAGTGCCTATTTCTTGTCACCTCATAAGTGACACTTATTGGATGAGCCTATACTTTGCCAAGCAGTGTCCTCCTTTTATTGTCTCATGAGCAGTGCTCATTAAATAGACATTATTGGGTCTCATAAGCAATGCTCATCAAATGGTGCCAATTTTTGGTCGAGCAATGTCTATTTCTTGTTGACTTATGAGTAGTGCTCATCATATGGGTATTTTCAAACCTCATGAGTGATGCTCATCAAATGGATTTTTACAAACCAGTGCCCATCTCTTGTTGTCTCATGAGTTGTACTCATCATATGGGCATTTTTGGTCCTCAAGAGTGGTGCTCATCAGATGGTGTCAACTTTTTTAAAGTAGTGACGGTTTCTTGCTATCTCATGACCGGTGTTCATCATATAGATATTTTCAGGCCCCATAAGCAAATGGGTATTTCTGCGCCTCATGAGTGGTGCTCATCAAATAGGTCATATTTCAACAAGTTTACTTTTTTGGTAGATTTTCCCAGCATGATTTGCATCTTATGAAGCCTCGTAGTTCATGCCACCTCCTTTTCTCCTATAAATAATCCCTTTCTCCTTCTCTTATTCTCTATACTTGGAAGGGAAGTCTTTACTAAAGGTATGCTTCCTCACTCCTCCCTCGACGATTTCATCAGTCTCTAGTATGTTTTCTCTTCAAATTTGACCTGCTATTTTTGGACTCGCAGCATTAGCTCTCCTATATATCTCATATCAACCAAGGATTTATTACTTGTGAAATTCAAAAAGTCACAAGGATGAAAAGTTACTGTCAAGGCAGCTACTGTAACCCCATGGTCTAAGTTTCTAATCCCCAAAGTTGCATTGATAAAATGGCACATCAACTCTTTCAGTGTCTCTTCCTCTCCTTGAATAAGGCTTGTAAGGTGGGCTGAAGTCTTCACCTTTTTCTATCTATTGATGAAATGCCCCACAAACTACTGCTCCATCTTAAGAGACCTAGTCGAGTTGGGCTTCAAAGTTCAATACCACTAGCATTCCCCTTCAGGGTTGTCATAAATGCTCGACACATAATGACATTAGGTGCACCTTACAATTGCATCGACATTCTAAAAGTGTCAAGGTGTGTTGTCTAAGGGATCTAATGACACATCATATCCTTCTATGTTAGGCATCTTGAATTTACTGAGTAGAGCGATTTCCATTATTTCCTTTAGAAGAGGGGGGATCAGAAGATCTACCTAAAGTTTTCCCTACTAAGGGTTGGTTATGAACTTCTTTTACCAGCTTTTTCAATTGATCAATTTTCTTACTAGGACCGTTGCTTATTAGTGCCTACATTGTTACCTTCTTTTACTTTCTTTGCTGAGTCTGAAATTTTCAAGGCTGCTTCATGGTACCACCGCCTTGCCCCTAGGTGTCTTTTCTACTTGAACAGCCCCTAGACCATGTTGTACAGGATCTTTTTTCTATTGTAAAATCATGCTAAATGTGTCTTCCACCCTGCTTAGGAAGGACAGAAATTGGTCTACAGGCACAGTTTATATTAATTGATTTCAGTAATTAGTTGTTTTGTTTTAGTAGGAGCCTACCGCTACTTTCTGTGAATTTGACTGTTGCGGTATCTGTATTATAAGAATGTCATTTTATTTTTAATTTAAAAAATATTTACAAAAATTTGCAAGATATAATTTCTTTTGAATATTTTATTTCTAATATACCTTTTGAAAACATGAAAAATAAAGTATCTTTTTTTGTAATTATTTAAAAAACTAAAAAAATAAAATGCAAACATTGTTTTCCACTATTAAAAAGTATTTTATTTTTACCTTTTTAATACAAATATTGAGAAACTAAAAAATAATAAAATATTGTCATAATTGTTTAAAAAAAGAAAATAAGAAAAAAAAATTGTTTTCATAAGCTGCAAACTCCTCATTTCTTTCATTTTATGTCGAGGAAAAATTATGTAAAAATTATATTGGAATTTGTTTGAGGAAAGATCATATTGTTTAATAAATATATTTACTTAATAATTAGATAGTTTTTTTTTTTTATATTTACTCATTGTTACACACATGATTTCAAACTAATAAATTTACTAGGAAGAAAACATGGAAGAAGCATAAGAAAATAGGACTTTGAAAGCCAGACCCCTAAAAGTGGAAAAAATTTTGGTTCTTTAAAAAGACTTAAAATATTCATGATAGGGTCACTATTTGGTAAGTGGTAATTTTCATTGAATGGAGATGCAGGCATAAGTCGTCCTAATTTTTTCTCCTAAAATTGAGACCAATTCGAACAGGCCAAAATTCTCTAATACTTGGTCACCTAATCGGCAACCCTGAACGGGTTAGCAGATGGTTCACTAAGTAGCAGTCCATTTTCAAAGCATCAACAAAATTCATTGCACAATTAAGCAGGTGATTCGATGGAGAGGCAGAAGTAGAACCACTTACCCGGTGTGTCGATCTCGGGCACAACCCTGACACCATGTTGCAGCGCAAATTCCACTATTTGACTGACATTTTCCGGCGTGTAGACCATGTTCGGACCGTAGGCTCCCTTACCGGCGAGATCCGGCTCCGACGGCAGCACCAGCGGAAAGGAGTGCGAATCCGTGATGTGCCAGTGGAACACGTTGAGCTTATTCCCGCTCATCGCCTCGATCGTCCTCAATATGTCCTGCACTCCGTAGTAATTTCTCGATGTGTCCAACAGCACTCCTCGGTGTTCGAAAATCGGCGCGTCCCAAACGCGCAATCCCGCCGCTACCCGCGGCGGCTCGCCCCATACGAGCTGCGAGAAGGTCTCCAGCCCCCTCATGGCGCCCCACGGCGTCGCCGCCCTCAGATCTGCCGCGGTTCCGGCGGCGGGTATCGCGAGGGTGTAGGACTCGTCGGCGCCGTGCTCTAGAGGGGCGGCGAGGTCAGCAACGGCGACGATCAAGGTCTGCAACGAGGGCGAGGCGGTGACGTTGACGACGGGGGCGAGGATGGGGTGGTGGCGCTCGGAGCGGATTAGGCTGAGGTAGCGGTGGACGGCGGGGGTGAGGTGGGCGTGGTTGGGGGATGTGATGGTAAAGTTGGTGGCGAGGAGGGTGACCTGTGGATGGGGCCACGACAGGTTTCTTGGCTTGGGCCATACGTTGATTTGGTAAGCGGAGGAGGAAGGCGGAGCATGGCAGATTAAAAAGCACAGAAGAATGGTAACAGAATGGGAAGGAAACAGAAGTGGAAGAATAGTTTTGGGCCGCATTTTGAGATGGTTCTTTCGGCGTAGGAAAGAGCTGCGGAGACGGTTCGTTTGGCTTGTTTTTAAAGGGCCGCAAAAAAAATTCATTGTTACTTGTATCAATAATTATAAATTTAGGAGTTTTTTTATCTATTTAACATTCATATTTTATACAAAGAACAATAAATATTCAACTTTATAATTTTTATTTATGAAGTTTGAATTTTGAAATTTTAGTTTATATTTTTTCAGCATTATGGTCGATTAATTACTTGAATTTAAAAAATATTAAATTCTATTTTATTTGTTTTACGATGTGTTTAATTATTAATTTTTTATAAAATTATATTAACAACTATTTTGTAATATTATAATTATTAGCCATTTTATGATTTATTAGTAATTTTTATTTTCATATATTTTAAAAAAAATAAAATAATAATAAAATTATTTTATCATACTTATGCCAATTAATTAATCCAAAGCGATCGGCCAACAAATTGTTCAATTCGAGAATTGGTTAGGTTTCTAATTCGTTTATTCAATTTTCAAGACATTACACTGACTAAGTTTTTAATTTAATTATTTAATTTGATATTATTTTATTTTTATTTTTATTTTATTTTTATATATTTTTAAAAAATTTATAGAATAATAATATAATTATTTTGCCTTACTTATGTCAATGAATTAATCTAAAGCAATTGGACCGGTAAATCATCCAATTCAAGAATAGGTAAAATTTTCAATTCATTTATTTATTTTTCAAGACATTACATAGGTCAAATTTTTGAATTTAATTTGTTTAAGTCAATATCATTTTAAAATATTATTTTATTAAGAATATAAATTAATTTTTTATATATACTTAACTGTTGACTAACGGTAAACTAGCGGAAGGTTCATATTATCAATAAATTAAAATTTCAGTGAGTTTTCTAGTAGTTTTAAAAAAACACAAGGGATGGAGTATCATATTTGAAAAACTCAAAGAATGTTGTTAGATTTTACTTTGTTATGTGTGTTAACTTCTTTTTCAAGTATACGAGATAGAATTTCACTTTTACACGGTCAACAATGATATTATCAAATTTTTATTTGTTAGTAGTCAAATAAAAATATTATTAAAGATAATGATTTGAGTATAAAAATAGTACAATTATGATTATTTTAAAATGCAAATATTTTGCGGGTTCAATGTAAAATTAAATTTTCTTCATTTTTTACAAAGGTAATTTTTCTCTCTTTTTAAAGAAAATTAATAAAAAAAATTTCACCATTCAATAGTAGGAATCATTTTTCTTTTAAAAAAATTAATTTTCTTAAAATAAATATTTTTTTTATCAAAAAGTATATGCTAAAAATTATTTTTTATCTGGCTAATTAGAGCTAGTCAAAAAAGGGGAGAAATTAAAAAACGGGATTATGCATAGAGATCGAAGCTATGAGGGGGGCTTGGAGATGGAAGGGTCACAAAAATTATTAGATACATTGAGTCTATGCATTGAATCTAATATGATTTTATCATGTGTATGTATTTTAATTAAATTAGATAATTTATTTTCATTTAATAAAATCATGTTAGATCCAGTGCATACATTCAATGTACCTAATATTTTCTCGAAAGATCACACCCCTGCCATTGCACTAATACATGTATGTGTATTATTCAATTTTTTATATTTTATTGTTATTTTAGCCCCTCTATTTAAAGGTGGCAAAATGAATTAATGGGCTAGTTCAGGTGGATCATAAATGGGTCGGGATTAAACGGGTTTGGGTTCGAATTAACCCATTTTCTAACATATAACTAATATGTAAATTCAAACCTGCTCATTTAATAAACAAATTATAAATAAATTATTCGTTTAAAAAATGAGTCATAATAGACAGTATATATATATAAAAGCAAGCTGCCAACCAACTATTCACAAATAACAAGGCCAAAAGAGTGTAAAGGGTTCATTTTTGCCGAAGAAGAATTGAAATAACTAATGTTTAAAAATATTAAATAAATAATAAAAAATTGAGATAAGAAATACGATGAGTTGGGGGATCCTTTATTTATTTATTTAAATATATATTATTATTTGTTTAATTTGATATTAGACTAAAACAAAGCCTCTCATCATCTTCTTCTTCATCTCATCTTCTTCTCTCCTAGCTTCATCTCTCTTTCTCCATATTTCTTCTCTCGCGAGGTTGCGGCCACCGCTGCCGCCTGCCATAACCACCACAAGTCTGATGAGTCATCACCGTTGTCGCCGCCGCTTGCCATGGCCACAGCTTCCGATCCTCCTCTGGTGCTATCACGCAACCTCATTGTTGCCGTCACTTCTTCTACGCACCAGTGCATGGTCATTGCCCCCCTCATCTTCTTTTCTCCCCACTGTACTAGGTGAGGTCTAGGTGTCTTCCTGTCCGGGTAGAAGGGAGAGTATTGCAGCAAAAAATCGAACAACTTTCACAATCCCTTATCACGACATCCTGAAAAAAGATAAATAAGTAAGGCTTTAAGAACCCGAGGTGTACTTCGGGGGATCTCTCTAATGCCTAAGTCAGGGATTGGCTTGAAAGGTTTTTTATGCAGCAGTACAGTAGAGTTTAGAATGAGATACCTTAACCTCTTCTCTGAATTCTCATTTATAATGATTGAGTTTGACCTAAGGGTGATGTGTCATTTATTAGTAAATAATGGCGCAAACGTGAATCACTCTGCTTGTTATAGCGTTGGCGTAGATTGCTCTGATCATCATAGAGCTGGCGTCAATTGCTCTGACTGAGCAGTTGACTTAGGTGGTAATTGCCCTCATCAATGCTGGGCTCTCGTCTCCTCTATACTTATACTAAGTGATATATTTGGGGTACATCAGTTGTCTCCCCTTCAATTTTGAATTTTTAAAGTTGACTTCCAAAGTTCGAAAGTTGTTATTATTTGTTTGTTTTTTTTTTTTTTTTTGGTCAAATAGTTATTCTTGAGGCATTTTGGGCTACTTGTGGCTTAACAAATCGTGCTTACCATTTCTGACCTAATGAGTTGTGTTCATATTTTGGGCTATTTAAGAGCCTCACGAGCATTGCTTATCAACTGGGCCAATTCTTCTTTTCCTAATGAGTTGTGCCCATTTTTTGGGCAGTCTTCTGGCCTCACAAGTGTTGCTCGTCAATTGGGCTAATTCTTCCTTGCCTAATAAGTTGTGCTCATTTTTTGGACATTTTTCTAGCTTTATGATTGTTGCTCATCAGTTGGGCCGATTCTTCTTTGCCTAATGAGTTGTGCTCATTTTTTGGGCAATCTTTTGGCCTTACGAGCGTTGCTCATCAATTGGGCCGAATCTTCCTTGCCTAATGAGTTGTGCTCATTTTTTGAACAGTCTTTTGGCCTCACGAGTGTTGCTCATCAATTGGGCCGGTTCTTCTTTGCCTAATAAGTTGTGCTCATCTTTTAGGCTATCTTCAGTAACATTTTGGTAATTTATGATGTCGGGGTGGTTGTTCAATTCAACAGGTTTCTTGCAGTTTTGATTTCATTGGGGTTAAAGATGTGAGTTATGGTATTTTCAATATCAATTAGGATTCGAAATCGGTTCGAGATGGATTTGTTTCAAAGGGTTTGGACGTGCATGCACCAAGTGTTCGATCATTTGCGGCAAAGGGAACTGCAGGTGAGCGTGCAGTGTTATAGATTTCGTAGACTATTTTCATGTCATCTGTGTCATCTGTGGGGTTTATAAACTCAGATTATTCGATTGTATCCCAGTTGATCTGGGAGTCCCACGTTGGATTTTTTGGACATAGGGTTGTGAGTGCAGTAGCAGATTGAAGTTTGATATTGAGATTTGTGAGATGTCTACCATTGACGACGGTGATTTTGTTACTGTTTTGATTATAGTGTGGATTGTTCAGTTGTTTGGGCTCCAAGTGCTCAACAGAATGTCACTAAGGAGCTTGGTTTTGCTGTTTGGGGTTTTTTCCATTGTAGTTGCTACAATTGTACAATTTCAGTGTGCGTTACAATTTCAACTCAAATTTTCAATTGCAATTTCAAATTCACTATTCAGCACACATGAATGTGCAAGAGTCATTATTGCCGACCCCATGGTGCATTCGGCCAACCCATTGGAATTTTAAAGTTTTGCTTTGTTTATTTGACTGGTAGTGTAGTTGTCATGACCCCACTATTTTTGGTGCATAGGTCATTGTTCAATTAATTAAATAACTTGAACATCCTATTAATGATTATTAGCTATTAAGGTGGAGCTCTTCAAGCATTGAAACTGTGGTATCTATTTGTTTTTTTTTTTAGAATTATTATTGTATGATGGAGAAAAAATCACACCTTGAGAATAGGCACGTTGGCTACATAAATCTTGCGCATAGAAACATCAATTGTAGTCAGATCCGCATTAGATCTAAAATTTCCCAATATCGCAAGCTGGGTCCCGGTTATCCGTTTGTCAATTTTCTTACTTGGCTTCTTCAACAAGAGCAAAGCGTCATTGACGTGCTTAAACGTAATAAACTCGTACCCTTTACTTTTCTCAGTGACCTTGCAAAGGATCGCGACGGCTTCTTTAAGGTCACCGTAGGTGGAGAAGAAATTGCGGAGGTTCCTAATGGTAGTGTCCCATACAACTGGGTAGGGTCTCGATCAACGATGGATCAGACGGCGTCGAGTACGTCTAGGATCGGACGGCGGCATTTCGGACGATCTCAATCGAGCAAATGCATCGACCTTCAATTATTTGATGCAGTCATGATCAAGAATTGAAAGAGAAAACTTGTTAAGAAGTTCCCACAGACAGCGCCAGTTGTTGCAGCAAAAAATCGAACAACCTTAACGATCCCCAATCATGACCTCCTGAAAAGAGATAAATAAGTAAGACTTGGAGGACCCAGGGTGTACTCCGGGGGATCTCTCTGATGCCTAAGTCAGGGATTGACTTTAAAGGTTTTTTATGCAACGGTAAAGTAGAGTTTAGAATGAGATACGTCAACCTCTTCTCTGAATCCCCATTTATAGTGATTGTGTTTGACCCAAGGGTGATGTGTCATTTATTGGCGAATTATGGCGCAAGCGTTAATCGCTTTGGTTGTTATAACGTTAGCGTAGATTGCTCTAGTCATCATGGTGCTGGCGTTAATTGCTCTAGTAGAGCAGTTGACTTAGGTGGTAACTGCCCTCATCAATGTTAGACTCTAATCTCCTTTGGACTTATGGTAAGTGATATATTTGGAGTATATCAGAAAGGGTAGGGTTAAGTTTCATTTTAAATTTTTAGTCAGAAGAACTAGTACCCCACTCCAACGCATGGGTGGAGTCTGAGTTAATTTGTTTATAAAGGAATCAACTTGTATTAAAAAAATTTAATAATATTAATATTACACTCTTGAAAAATATTAATCCAACAAATGATTTACAAAAATATTTAACACAATTTATAAATATTATATATGATATTTAATAAACAATTAACTAGAAATATGGATTCTATTAACAAATTTTGGTCCTTGGACTTTTTTTTAAATCATCAAATTAAGTTTTCTTCTATTTTATCTTTTCTAATGGGTATTTGTTAGGCTGCTTATGATTCGATTAACTAAATCATTTCTCGCAAAACCATAAACTGGATTGAAATTTTATTTTTATTCGAAAATATGTATCAAAACCAAATCATTTCAAACAATTAATTGTATCGAAATTTTGACCAATATCCAATAGTGAACTAAATCGAACTTTGAATCTAGTTTAAACTTTTAAAATTCTACAAATTAATATTTTTTTTCCAAAATTTTAAACATCAATTAAAGCAATGCAATTGTTTTTTAAATTTAAATTGTTAAAATTTTATATAATGTTAAATACAATATGTATTTTTATATACTTGTAATATATTCATTTTTTTCGTTAAGCATAGTATTTGAATCGATCAAACCAAAATCAAACCTATAATAAAAAATTAAAAATTTTAAATCAAAATCGAGCTGAAAAAAATTAATTGATTTTTTCTCTCGCACATAAAATTCTATTGCATGCTTGACTTGTGTTTAAAAAGATACATTTCAAACTTTGAGTTTAAATTTATATAAAATTAGATAAAATATAATATAAAATTATATACATTTAAAAAAAGGTAAATAAATATATATATTTAAATATTAAAATTCAAATCAAATTTAATACTTTCAGAGCACTATAAAATTTGGTGTAGTCTGGTGGTCCATGTTTATATCCATGAAATGGGATGCTTGAATGGAAGGCACTGCATCATCTGATCTTCTGTGGAAGGGAGCAGCCATGGCTCAAATATTTTATCTTCTCATCCACTTTGTAATCCTAAACCCACCCCTCCCCCCACTTTGCATAATTAAATTTTAGGAGTAGAATTACATTCATGTATTTTATTTTTACGAAATTAAAAGTGAAATCCTATTTCAATTGCAATTTCTACGAGAAAAATTTTATTTCAATTGGAATACAATTCCTATGAATGGGAAATCGTAATTCCAATCCACATAGATTGGAATCAATCTTTATTCCATGAAATAAGACTCACTTTATAATAAAAAATATTATAAAAATCAATAAATACTAATAATACTAATTATTGTTACTGTCACAAAAAAAAAATAATAATTGCAATAATAATTGTATTTATTATTACAAAATATATTAACACATAGAACAGTATTAACAATAAATTATTATAAAATAATAAAATATATATATCAACTAATAATAATTACAATAAAAATAATATTTATTTTTATAAAATAATAATAACAACAAGAACATTAATAATAATAAAAAAAGCAAAATAATAATCGTTATTATTTTAAGAATAGTAATTATTGTAAAAATAATAAAAGCAATTGAACATATAGTCATTTCATGTTACTAATCAAATGCAATAATTACATTCTAAAAGTAATTTCATTTTTGCCTTGATTCCAATCCTCTCTCCTTTTCTTTTCTACTTTAATTTGATTCCACAAACCAAATGAGAGGTAAATTCCTAATGAAAGACACAAGAGAAATACTAATGAGTAGTAATAGGATTTGGAAACTAATAGTTATAAAATGTTGTGTAAGTGAGAGAATATGCTTTGATATACATATACTAATAAAATAGGCAATATATCATTTTATATTTTAAATATAAAATTTGAAACTTATTAATCATAAGATGTTATATTAATATTTGAACAAATTAATAAAAAATGTAAAACTTATATATTGCCCCAACAATTGGCTCAAGCGCTCGTATGAATTGTAAGGCTTCTTGGTTATAAATTTTAGGTTTGATTTTGAACCAAGGTTACTCTTTGCTTTATCAAGAGGAAGTTTTAGATTGTTCTTATCCTCCTGCATATGTTGTCGCCTAGGAGGTCCAAAGAACTTGTCAAGGTTGGAGTTCTAAATTATCCTTAAAAAAAAATTAAATATGCAACATGGGATTTATGAATATATACCAAATTATATCTCTCACTTATATGAGTCCAAATCTTAGAGGAGAATAACTCCGTACGAGTCTTTGTTCTATCGATTAAAGCCACACCCTCTCATTTTTATAAGTAGTGTCTTGCCTCCTATGATTAAATGCTCACCTTAAAAGGGTGTTTGGTTCATATTGGAGTATGTGGCTTATATTGAGTGGAATATATATACAAAGAAAGCATGCTGAGGAAAAAAAAAAGGAAGTTGGGCTGCAGGAAGAAACAGTCGATGGTTACATCGACAGTTTAGCCTCTAGAAGAAATCGTCGACATTTTGTCTGAAACTGTTGACGATTTCAGTCTCAGTAAGAAACCATCGATGGTTTCGTTCGGCGCTGGTTTTGAATTTTGAATTGGGAATATCAATAGGTTGGGGATTCTGAGGAAAATCTTTCGGGGATTGATACGGGGGTATTTAGGGAACTTCCTAATCCTTTTTTACGTGTAGGGTTAGCATATATACAGTGTTGTAACCCTTGTTTTGAAAGATAGTGAATTTCAATCGCTGCTTGCTCTCGTGGACGTAGGCACAATGTCGAACCATGTTAATTCTTGTGTCATTGTTTATTTGCTTTCCTTATTATCTGTGTGATTTTCTTTTTCAGATTGTTCATCGTTAGTTGCTACATTACAAAATCCAGGTTTGTTTTCGTTGGGCATTAATTTGCATAACAATTTGGTATCAGAGCTATTGGTTACAATGGCTAGGATTTCTTCTGTGAAGTTCGATATCGTTAAGTTCAACGGATCGAGAAATTTCGGACTATGGTAGAGGAGAGTTAAGGACTTGTTAGTGCAATAGGGTATGGTGAAGGCATTATACAGAAGGCAGTCGAAAGGCATAAACAACATAAGTTGGAAAGAATTGAAAGTGCAGGTTGTGGCTACTATCAGACTTTGCCTGACTGATGATGTGATGTATCACATCATGGATGAGGAATCGATGATAGTAGTTTGGCTGAAACTAGAAGTCGGTATATGTCCAAGTCGTTGACTAACAAGTTGTATCTTAAGCAAAAACTGTATGGGCTTAAGATGCCAAAGGGTTCAGATTTGAATTAATATATCAACGAGTTCAATTAGATCATAAGTGATCTAAAGCGGGTGGATATGAAGTTCGAAGAAAAAGGCAAGGCGTTGATGCTACTGAATTCCCTACCTACGTATCCTACGTATGAAAATTTGGTAACAACTATGACATGGGGAAAAGAAACTCTGGAATTAGAGGATATCACAAGTGCATTTTTAGGTTATCATCAAAGGAAGAAAGCCAACTATGAGAATCTACAAGGTGAAGGGCTTGTGGTGAAGGGTAACCAAGATCATGGGAGAAGCAAGTTTCGAAGCGATCCGAGTAACACTAAATCTCGGTCAAGTTCTAGGAAGAGGAAGGATGTATAGTTTTTTAGGTGCGGGAAAAAGGGGAACGTAAAACCATATTGTCCAGAGAGGAAGAAAGCGAATGCAGAAAATAAAGAGGGTTCATCAAAATATGCGAATGTAGTGGAGAAAGGAGACTCAGAGAGCGGTGATGAGGATATACTTTATGTGTCATCCGGTTCAGATCGTCTCATGAATTCTTGGATCTTAGATTTTGCGTGCTCCTATCACATGACACCAAACAAAGATTGGTTCACCACTTACAGGTTGGGAATTTTGGTTTTGTTTAGATGGGAAATGATGTTTCATGCAAAATTGTCAGAATAGGGAATATTAGAATCAAAATGTTTGATGGCATTGTGAGAACGTTATGTGATGTTAGGCATATACCGAAGTTAAGGAAAAATCTGATTTCATTGGGCACTTCAGACTGTAATAGGTTTAGTTACAAGTGTGCAAGTGGGGTAATGAAGGTAAGCAAAGGTATTTTAACCGTGATGAAGGGGTAGAAACTACTAGGGAATATTTATACACTGTTAGGTACTATAGTTATAGTTGGAACTGCAGCTGCAAAGTCTGAGTCGGATAGCATTGCCTTGTGGCATATGCGGTTAGGACATATGGGTGAGCGTGGGATGATGGATTTTTATAAGAAAAATCTTTTGAATTTGTGTTAAAACATACAAGCTGAATTTCTGCAGGTATTGTGTGCTTGGGAAATAGAATAGGGTGTAGTTCATGACAGCCACACATAAGATGGAAGCGATTCTTGACTACATTTATTCAAATGTTTGGGGGGCGATAAGGGTAGCATCATGAGGAGGACATATGTACTTTGTGAGTTTTATTGATGATTACTCACGAAATTTCTGGGTGTACTTCATGCGGCACAAGTTAGAGACGTTTGCCAAGTTCAAATTGTAGAAAACTGAAGTGGGAAATTATACCAGGTGGAAAATAAAATGCCTCAAGTTCGACAATGGTACTGAGTACACTGATTTGAGGTTTATGGAGTTGTGCGAGCAACATGGCATTAGGAGACATTTCCCAATACACAAGACACCATTACAAATGGTGTGCAGAAAGTATCAACTGAACTATAGCTGAAAGAGTTCGGTGTCTCAAGTTGAATGCAAAGCTTGCAAAGAACTTCTGGGTAGAGATAGTAAATATGGTGTGTTTCTTGATTAATAGATCACCAAGGACAGCACTAGATGGGAAAGTTGCAGAGGAGGTGTGGACAGGCAGCGCGGTAGACTACTTTGATTTGTGGGTGTTTGGATGTCCAGCCTATGTGCACGTTTCTAGCGAGGAAAGATCGAAACTTGATGCAAAGTTTAGATAGTGCATCTTTCTGATATATCAGAAAGGGGTTAAAGGGTTCAAGTTATGTGATCTAACGGCAAACAAGGTGATGATCAGTAGAGATGTAGTTTTTGATGCAAAAGTCATGTTGCAAAGTACTCAGGAAGAAGAAGAGAAACAAGTGCCCAAAAACTGCAACAACAATGAGCATGTAGTGCAGGTGGAGCTAAAGACTCATGGCAGAGATTAAAATATTCAGAATGCAGGGAGTTCTAGCTCAGGAGACCGGCAGCATCACATTATAGCTATAAACAGGCCCTAGATGCACTATCAGGCTACCCCTAGGTATGTATTTGACGATCTGGTTTCTTATGCACTCATTACTAGCTGCGGGGATCCTAGTACTTTCCAAGAGGCGGTGCACAACCAAAAGAGAAGTAGATGGATGGATTTTATGGTAGAGGAAATGGAGTCTCTGCATAAGAATCATACGTGGGAGAGGAAGAAAGAAGCGGTATTAGAAGAAGAAGGAGAAAAGTTAAAGGTTTGGTTAGTAGCAAAGGGTTACTCATAGAGGAAAGAGGTTGATTATGATGAGATCTTCTTCCTTATGGCCAGATACACTTCCATCAGGGTAGTGTTGGGATTGGTGGCACATTTTGATATGCATTTGGAGCAGATGGACATAAAGAGAGCTTTTCTCCTTAGTGATTTGGAGGAGCTAATTTACATGGTACAATTAGAATGGTTTAGTCAGCTTAGACAGGAACACTTGGTCTGTAAATTAAGGAAATCACTTTACGGGCTGAAGCAATCTCCGAAGCAGTGGCACGAGCGGTTTGACTCCTACATGATCCGGATTGGCTATAGGAGATGTAAGTATGATTGCTGCATTTATGTGAAGAGCGTTGATGATGGTTCATTCATTTTTCTGTTGCTTTATGTGGATGACATATTGATTGGTGCAAGGAATATGATTAAGGTCTACAATTTGAAAACCCTGTTAAGTAGAGAGTTTGACATAAAAGATTTGGATGTAGCCAAGAAGATTCTTGAGATAAAGATTCGCAGAGACAGAGCTTCTAGGAGATTGTGGCTATCTCAGCGAAGCTATGTTGAGAATGTGTTTGAAAGGTTTAGCATGGATAATGCAAAACCAGTGAGCACATCATTGGCGAATCATATTAGGATGTCTACCATCCACTTCCTAAAGACAAACGATGACGTTCATTGTAACGATATGCTATTATTTTCCAGTTATGTTTTTTTTTTATATACTATGAAATTTATAATGCTCTGATACCTACTAGATTAAACCAAACCATCAGCCTAAGCAGTGAGAAGCGGAATTTATATGAACACAATCAAGAAAATATACAATACCAGAGTGCTAAAATGTTCCCAAAATATATATATATGATTGTTTCCCAAAATACCCTCAACTGAGTAACCTTCCTAAAATACTCACTCTACTGACAGGCCTGAACTGTAACCTCCTCTATCTGCGAGCCTAACTGGATCACCTGAAAAATATTAATTTAATAGGGTGAGACAACGCTCAGTAAGACGAAATATGTTATTGCTAGTGTGTGACAAATGAGTTACAATACTATGAAGATATGTTTCTATATGATCATGTATAACTAAATCTATAAATATAATACAAATAATAAAACCACCACCTTTCCGCTATTGCTTAACATATCTGTATTTTAGGTTTCTATACATAATACTTTTAATATATATATATATATATATATATATATATAACATATCTGTATTTTAGGTTTCTACACATAATTCTTTTAATATATATATATATATATATTTATACACGTATATTCCCTGTTTCTATGAAATTGTACATACACAATAATAACTGAAAACTTCCCTGGATGGATAATTGTATGTCATGATATAACCCCTCATGACAGGGTTGTGCGACCCGTAGGCAGGATCTAACTTGGCTGGCCGACCAGGTTAAACCACTATACCCTGTCAATCTGATCAGCCCTCCTCAACCTATATTTGATGGGGAGCCTGTCCACACATGGGCACGATCGACCTACCTACCACGTATTATCTAAATAGGTGGTTGCACTATATTCTGTATATAGCAACGGTATTGTGCTTTGTAAACTGTATCTGTAAGGGCCATCAGGGTCTAATACCATATAATACATCTCTATATACAACTATATGTTTTACCATGATTCTGTAATAACTGTATTAACCATGACGTTGTAGTAAACTGTATCTATATCAACTGTGTTTCTGAAATTATATGTAAATCTGTATGTCATGGTACTGTAAACTGTATAATCATGGTATTCTCTAATTGCTATAAAACATATCCACTGTCTATATATTCTGTAAAACATATTTGTACTATATCTATATTCTCAAGCCGCATAATAATTTAAAACATATTATTCATAATTGTTAATTGCATAAAGTTCTACTATGAATAATAGCCTCATAAAAATATACATTTCATACTGAAAATCATTCTAAATAAGCCTAGCATAACATATTTACCTTACCAGATTTCTGCTAAAATTCCCCTACTATGACGGGTCTTACACCCGCAGGGTTCTTCACTCAACACCCTGAAAACCATATATCCCATAACGAAACATCATTATTTCTACGTCTACTGCATTTCTTACAACAGCTGGAAAGCCAAATTTTGCTTAAAAGACCTTACTCTGAATCTGGGATGAAATCTAACTCCATCCCACCAATGATTTGCATCGGCAGACTTGAAGAGAACTTTCCCAGGAGCATCGTGGTTGCCTCAGATTGTCGATCCGACAACTAACAGGGCTGAAATCGAAGAGAGAAGGGAGAGAAACCGAAGAAGAGAGAGAAAGTAAAGTTTTTGTTGAAAATTCTGCTTAAAATCTGAGTTTAACACTATTTATACACTGGCCTTCGTCGACGAGCCACATCATCTCGTCGACGAGGTCATGAAGAAGGTTCGTTGACGAACACCATCTCCTTATCGACGATTTTCAGAGTTTAGAAAACAGTCTCTCGGTATCTTCTTGTCGACGAAACTTGTCTTCGTCGAAGAGGCCCTCTTGTACCCTCATCGACGAATCCCCTGTGTTCGTCGACGAGGACCTGATAAATTTTCTTGGGTCATTACATCCCAAAGTGTAACGTTGTCGACGAACGCAAAGTGTAACATTGTCGACGAATGCGAAGTCAGCTGCCTCCTTCTATTACCGTTTCCATTTCCCTCCCTCTTTATTATTTAAATATAATTATTCTTCTGGTCGTTACATTCATGACATGTCAAAGGTCTTATACGCTAGTGCAGTGGGGTGTTTGATGTATGTTATGGTTTGTATAAGATCGGATATGGTACAAGCTATCAATGTGGTGAGCAAGTTTCTTTCGAATCCGGGTCAACAACTTAGGATGTAATCAACTAGATTAATAGATACTTGAGGGTACTACAAACTATGGCATCATGTTTAGCAAACAATAGGATGATCCTTCAGTGGTAGGTTATATGGATGCAAACTATGTAGGGAACTTGGATGACAGGAGGTCTACCATAGGGTATGTATTCACCCTTGTGGTAGGGCCTATTGGTTGGAGGTCCATGGTTTAGTCTCTAGTTGTACTATCTACAACTGAATCAGAGTATATAGTAGTGGCCCAAGCTACCAAAAAAGCATTGTGGCTTGCAGGATTGGTCAAAGAGCTGGGTATTCAGTAAGGTGGAGTTCAGCTAGCTGCATTATGATAGTTAGAGTGCCATTTATTTGGCGAAGAACCAGGTGTATCATTTGAGGATCAGGCATATAGATGTGAGGTCTCATAAGATCAAGGAATTGGTTACTTCTGGTGAACTACTGCTAGAGAAAGTTTACACTTTTGAGAAAGTAGCATATATATTGCCAAAGTATATTACCATGGACAAGTTCAAGTATCGCTTGGACTTGATCAACGTCTCCAATTATTAGATGGGAGTTGTCTCAACCTATTGTCCTAGGTGAAGCTGCAGGTTATGTTTTTCATATATCTCTTGAGGGGTGCATATTCGCCAAGGTGTAGATTGTTGGAGTATGTGGCTCATATTGAGTGGAACACATATACAGAGAAAGCATGCTAAGGAAAAACAAGGAATTTGGGTTGCACAGGAAGAAATGGTCAATAGTTTGGTCGACGATTACATCGACGGTTTAGCCTTAAGAAGAAACCGTTGACGTTTTGTCTAAAATCGTTGATAGTTTTGTTTGGCGCTAATTTTGAATTTTGAATTGGGAAGATCAATAGGTTGAGGATTCGGAGGGAAATCCTCTGAGGATTGATACAAGGGTATTTGGGAAACTTTCTAATCCTTTTGTATGTATAGGGTTAGCATATATACAATGTTGAGACCTTGGTTTTGAAAGATAGTAAATTTCAGCCACCGCTTGCTCCCTTGGACTTAGGGACATTGCCGAACCACGTTAATTCTTGTGTCATTGTTTATTTGTTTTCCTTATTATATGTGTGATTGTTTTTTTCATATTGTTCATTATTAGTTGTTGCATTACACGATCCGAATTTGTTTCCGCTACACATTAATTTGAACAACAGTTCACTACATCAAAAATATTTCCATATGATGACATATTCAAAATTTTGAATAAGATGCCTACCTCATGGGACTACTTTTATTTGGTTCACATTGTAAGATTCTTAGAAATGTACATAGGTTACATGTCAATGTTTGGTTCAACATAAGAATCCTGATAGGTATTTTAAGAAGATGACATTTATACCCTTGGCATGTGTGTAGCAGATATATAAACAACAATTATATCTTTAACGATGAAAACTTACAAAGAATACATAATTAATTATATATATATATATATATATCATAAAATTTAAACAATTATAAATTTAAAAAATTTTACTCTTAATAATCTATGAATTGAAGTAATTGATGATAATATAGAGTCTAAATATTAACTATAATATTAAATATGTATGTATGTGTATATATATATATATATATATATATATATACATATATATAATAATAATAATATTATTATTATTTAATAAATTAAAAATTTCAATTAAAATGTCTATTAACATAAATATTAACAATTTTAGTAGTCACTTAAAATATTATCTACTTAAAAATTAATTAATTTTTTTATTACTATATGTAATTAACATTAAATATTTTCAAATTAACAAATTAACTAATATTTATGTTAACTAATATTTTTAATTGCCACTCTCATCTTCTTCTCCTCCTTCCTTCTTTCTTCTTCCTTTCTCTTTCTATTCTCCCTCTGTTCTTTTTATATGCTCTTTGTTCTATACGTCTCTCTCTACACGATTCCTACTTTTTGTCGAACAACAGCTCCTCTTCTTCTCCTTCCCTTCTTTTTATTATTTCTATTTCTCTCCTTAATTCTTTCCATCTCTCTCCGTTTCCAACTTTTTGTTCGTGTCCCACATCAGTATTGCTCATAAGGAAATTCATTTAATTAAATCAAATAATCTTAGTTTTGTATTAAATTTGGATTCATTGTACATAAAAATAAATAAATTCCTTGTCAACTAAATTCCTCTTTTTTTCTTTCTTTTACTTTTGCTTCTAAAGGTGTTTTTTCTTTTTCTTTCTTTCATTTTCCTATATTCTATTCTCTCTTTTGATTTTGTTTCTCACCAACCAAATAGATCCGCTTTCCGAACTTCCTTTCTTTCCTTTCCTTTTTCTTTCATTTCTCCTAATGACTCAATCAAATCCAAGGATTCTTGTTTCTTAAGCCCTAAAAGCATAAAGAAGCTATAAAGATTTATGCGTTGAGGAATCTTGTTTCTTCAATATTCTTGGATTTGAATCTTGAATTTAGATTTGAAGAATTCTTGCAATCCCTTGTTGCTTAAATATTCTTCGAATTGATTTTTGCTAGTGGCATCATAATTTCTTGCATCAAACTTACGTATGATAGTATTTCTTAAGCGGTTGTTGTTACCTTTTTTTAGTTTCAATCATCGATGAGATCTTCTTCTCTTTTGTTATTTCATTTCTTATTGTGATTTTTTTATAATTTTTCCAATAGTTGGTTAGTAGAGGAGATTTTGTGTTTTTGATTTGTAGGCTTAGTATATGCATTTTTGTATTTTTGTGTTTTTCATTTAATTTTTCAAAAAGTACTATTGCATGGTTTTTTAAATTTTAGTCTAGCTTGGATTAACACCCAAAATTGTATGTTTTAACATTTTTTAATGCATTGTATTTATTAATAAATAAATGGAGGTGCCACCCTTTTTTAGCAAAAAAATAATGATAATGCATTGTATTGTGTGTGGTTTCTATTAGTTGTAGGATGTTACTTAGAAAACTGCCTATGTGAAATAAGTTTGGGAAAAAAAAAATGCAAATGCGTTCTTTGCCTATGTAACATAACCAGTCCAAGCTCAAATAAAGGAGTATTGTTGTGTTAGGTAGCTAACATAAAATTTTGTCAGTTGTTATTATTATGAGTTATTAACAAATTGACATAGGTCAAAGGAATAATTGAGCCAGTATAAAAGGGAGATGATTAGTGAGTTGGAATAAGAAACTAATATAAGATTAACAACTTGGAATATAGGTACTCTTACGAGAAAAAAGTATGGAATTAGTGGAAATAATGTTTAGAAGAAAAATT
This sequence comes from Malania oleifera, assembly GCF_029873635.1. NCBI lineage: Eukaryota > Viridiplantae > Streptophyta > Magnoliopsida > Santalales > Ximeniaceae > Malania > Malania oleifera. The sequence goes on from NC_080419.1 coordinate 38,660,016, forward strand.
AATTTAATCTTCCTTCAAGAGAATAAATGGGTAGGAGAAAAAGCTAGAAAAATTGAAAAATTAGAATTTAAACTTTGGCACACTGGTTAAGAGAAACATAAAAACGGGGTAAGTATTATTGTAGATAAAGACATAAAATATAATGTAGCAGATGTTAAAAGAATAGGGGATAGGATCATTAAAAATGAGGATAGCTTTGGGCCGGAGATAGTGAATGTCATTTGTGTGTATGCTCTCCAAATGGGCTTAGCAAAAAATCTAAAAGTATAATTTTGAAAAGATATTTTCTAGTATTTTACAAGGGATGCTAATGTCTGAAGAGATATTCATATGAGTTGATTTGAATGGTCACATTGACAAGGATAATATAAGATATGAGAGGATACATGGAGGCAATGGATATGGAGGTAAAAATAAGGCCAATGATACAATCTTAGATTTTGCCATGTCTTATGATTTGGTTATATTGAATACTTTCTTTATAAAAAGAGAAGAACACTCAAAAACTTTCAAGAGTGGTTATAGTAAAAGTCATAGATTTCTTCTTAACCAAGAATAGGGATCGTCTATCTTGTAAGGATTATAAAGTTACTCCAAGTGAAATTTTGGTTACACAACTTAGACTCTTAGTACTATATATACATATTAAATGATGGAAGATAAGGGAGTTGTATAAATCAACATGAGGACTAGATGGTGGAGCTTGAAGGGAGATAATATCGTAAAATTCAAGGATAAAATGAACAAAGAGTGTGATTGGGCAGTAGGGGTAAGGTTGATGCAAATACTATTTAGAAAAAAAAAAATGGCAAATTCTATAATAAGGATAGAAAAATAGGTATTAAGTAAGTCTAAAGGAAGATACTCAGCTAGTAAAGAAAGTTGGTGGTGGGATCAAGAAGTCCAAAAAGTCATCAAGACAAAAATAAATTGGTATAAAATGTTAAAAAATTGTAGAAATTTAGAAAATCTTGAAAAATATAGAGAAACGAAAAAAAATGAAAAAAAAAGTATAATCAATGAAGCTAAACGTAGAGTTTATGATACTTTATATACTAAACTAAATACAAAAAAAAGGAGAAAAAGACATTTATAAACTTGCTAGAGTTAGAGAAAGGAAATGTAAAGATTTAGGTGATGTAAAATGTACAAAAGACGAGAATGATAATGTTTTAATTAAAGAAAAAAGACATAAAAGAGAGGTGAAAAAGATACTTTGATAAGTTGTTTAATGAAAACCAAAATGAAGTATTGACATGAGGAGAAGACTACAAATAGGAGATTTATCACAAAATTAGAGTCCTTGAAGTGAAGTTGACATTAAGAAAAATGAAAAGTGGGAAATCTATAGGACTAGATAAAATACCAATTGAAGTTTGGAAATGCTTAGGAGATAAATGAATTATTTGGTTAACTAGTATATTCAACACTATTATAAAAAGCAAGAAAATTCCAAAATAATGGAGGAAAAGTACGTTAGTACTTTTGTTAAAAAAAAAAAAAACAAACAAAGGTGATATTTAAAATTGTAATAACTATCGTGGAATTAAGGTTATAAGTCATATTTTAAAATTATCGGAAAGGGTAATTGAACATAGAATAAGATTAAAAACGAAGATTTCAGAGAATCAATTTGGTTTTATGCCTGGGATATAAAAAATATAAGCTATTTATCTTTTAAGAAGTTTAATGGAAAAGTTTAGGAAAAAGAAGAAAGACTTAGATATGGTTTTTATTGTCCAAGAGAAATCTTATGATAGAGTACCTAGGTAAGTTCTTTGGTAGGTATTAGAAAAGAAAGGACTTTGTAGTAGACATACAGAGGTCAATAAGGATATGTATGTTACAGTAGTGACTAGCATTAGGATTGTAGGAGAAGATTCTAAAGAGATCCCAATCACAATAGGTATACATCAATGTTCTACTTTGAATTCTTATCTTTTTACTTTAGTAATTGATGAACTAACTAGGAACATCTAAAATAAGATCTCCTGGTGTATGTTATTTGTAGATGATATCGTTTTTATTAGTAACAGTAAAAGTGGAGTGGAATCTAAGGTAGAACTTTGGAGAGTCGTATTAGAGTCTAAAGGGTCTAAAATAAGTAGGAATAAGACAAGATATATGAAATGTAATTTCGGGATTGTAAGGAGTAGCAATAGAGAGAAGATTAAAGTGGATAATTAAGAGATTAACAACATTGATAGATTTAGATATCTTAGATCTATTATATGAGTTGAAGGGTAAATTAAAGAAGATGCAATACATAGAATTAAGACAAGTTGGTTAAAATGGAGGAGTGCGTGAGGTGTGTTGTGTGATTGTAGAATACCCTTAAAATTAAAATGAAAGTTTTATAAGATGGCTATAAGGCCAGTTATGCTTTATGATTTAGAATGTTAGGCAACTAAGAAACAATATATACAAAAAATGAAAGTTGCTAAGATGGGAATGTTAAGGTGGATGAGTGGTTTAAAAGTAAATGATAAAGTAAGAAATTAGTATATGCATAATAATTTAGGTATAGCATTGGTCAAAAACAAGATAAGGAAGTAGCGGCTTAGATGGTTTAAGCATTTGAAACGCAAACCTAGTATGGCAAATATGAGAAGGAGTGAGTTAGTTATCGTTTACAGCATGAAAAGAGGTAAAGTAGACTAAAATTAACTTGGCATGAGGTAGTAAAGAGGGTTTTAATAGCCCTTAATCTAATAAAGGAAGACACTCTAGGTCGGGTGAATTGGCAGAAAAGGATTCATGAATTTGATCCCACCTAGTGGGACTTAAGGCATGTTATTGTTGTTGTTGTTATTATTTTAATTAAAAATTTTTAATTAATTTCATTAATTAACATTTTTATGTATTTTTTCTAATTAATGTATTAATATTTATGCTATTTAAACTATTTTTAAATTATTCTATTAATAATTTATTATTTTGAATATAATAATAAAGTGTTATTATATTATATTAGAAGGGTTATTATTATCCAAAAGCCACAATAGTAAAGACAATTTGATCTAAAAAGTAGGATTTTCATGAGAATGAGATTTTCATGAAACCTACCCATGGGGAGAGGTGGGAAAAGGATGTCTATATTTTATAGAAATCCTTTCATTTATGAGAATGTGAACATTCTTGTTATGTCATATTTCAAATGCTTAAACAAATGTGAGAATGAGATATTATGGACATCACATTCCTAATAATCTTGAAAATGCTGTCGCGACGTCCCGGGAGCGCGTGTGCCCCGGGTGGCGAAATTAGAATCATTTTAATATTTTCATGGAAAAACATGGAATGTCGGAGTCGCCACTAACCTTTAGTGTGGTTAGAACACGTGATAACTACCCCGTTAGGGATAAAATAGGTCTACATTACCAGAGTTAGGTTCTGGAGTTCGGTTACGCGAGGGGAAGGTACGAGCACCCCATACGCGCCCGTTCTTACAAACAGTACCTAATTAATTTGAAATTATCCCAAGTTAATCTAATAAGTCTTTAAATTACTCTTTTTTATGAGTTTATAAATACATAGGGAAAATAAATAAATAAATACATATATTCCCTCAGAGCTTAAGGTACGTGAAGCTTGAAGGCTCATACCCCCGCATTAAAATCATAGGGAAAAAAGTCAAAAATATTTTTATAAAATACATTCCCATATTTTGAAGATAGTATAAAAATTTTTAGTAGGAAAGTACTAGTATTGGAAGTTTTAATATATGATCATAGGATAATTAGCAACTACTAAAATATTCCAAATGTTAAAATAGGTAATAAAATACCATATATATTAAGATGCTAGAAGAAGTAACACCCTATATATTAATACACTCAAAATATCCCAATAAGTTATATATATGCTAATATACTAAAAATACTATAATAAATAGTCTCCTATATATTCAAATACTAAAGGTCAATGTCAATCAATTATTCATGCTAATATACAAAAGTTACCATAATAAGTAGTCTTCTATTAAAATGCTAAGAATATCAATAATAGTAATAAAATACTCTAATACCATATATACTATGAAAAAATACCATAATAATCCCTACCCTATTAACTAACCAAATATAATGTGAATAAAGTTCTAATATATTAAATACACAATATTGCCAAAAGTACTAAGATACTAAACATAAAATATAGCTAAGATGCAATTATAATTCTAGGATGCTATATATAATACAACTAAAAATATCTAACCTACTAAAGTCCTAACATGCTATTCAATGTGATTAAAACTCTAAAATACTAATGATATGATAAAACTATGATTAAACATGAACCTTAGATATCAACATATATACGATTACCTACAATAATATGTAACATAGAATAGAATACTAAAAATAATATTACAATATAACCATATTATAAACACTAAATATGAATACTAATAACCCTACATGTGGACATTAATTATGACAAAAACCCTAAAATCTAATATTAGAAATAACCCTATTGTGAACCTTGCGTATAACATACATAAACATATGAATATCAAATAATACCGCCCTTAAGTAAATACTATGATAAAAATATTAAACACGCAATGAATACAATGAAACGGACATCCTAGAAATATGTATCGAACATTATGACCAACACACATCTTATAACATGAATATTAATATTTTAATAAATACAATCACCACCCTAATATTAAGTATACGACTTGAATATTATATACTCAAATAATTACAACTGATATTACCACGCTTAAATGCTAAAACATAAATCATAACTTTTAGAACTACTATATCAATGTTATTAATACAATAAGAATTTAAACTTTAACTATTAAAATGAATTTCTACAATAAAATTTCTACAATCATATTTAACATCTAGAAATAAATAAACAAATATCATAAACTGATTAATATATACAATCAAAAGCTTAATCCTGCATGTTAAAAAAACACAACCAATAAAAATTAGTTAACCATTTAATTTATACACATACCTAGTACAGAATTAAACTTTAACTGTTAAAGTGGAAGCAAACTAAACCAAACATATATAAAAAGAGAAAAAACAATGTGAAACACAGTAAACACAAAATAAAACGCGGATGGATGCATAAAATTGCATGTGTGTGTGTGTGTGTTCGGTGCATGTATGGGTGTGTGTGTGCACGAGCAGGGGGGACTTACAGAGGGCGCTGCTGGTGGCTGTCAGCCGAAGAAGACGACCAGAGCTGGGTACGGCGACGGTGAACGGAGGACGCACCGCCGGAGTTGTGGTGGTTGTGAGATTGACGATGACCGGAGTAGTGGACGTTGGGGGCGATTGATGACTTGCTGGAACAGAGAAGAGTGGCCTCTCTGTTTGGCTTTGGCGTGGCTGTGCTGGGCGTGTGGCAACTGCTGCAGCGATGCTCGGGTCCTCGGGTGGCTGTGTGGCAACTGCTGCAGCGGTGCTCGAGTCCTCGGGTGGCTGTGTGGCCTGCTGGTGTGGAGGAGAGCTTCAGGTTGCTGCTGTTCGGCGGCGACTTGCAGCAGAGAGAGGCGGCAAGGGGAGGCGAGGTGAGTTTGAGGGAGATTGAGGGAAGGGAGAGATGGAGAGAAGAGAGGTCTAGTGAGGGTAGAGAATCAGTGAGAAGAGAAGGGAAATTGGGCTGGCGAGCAGGGAGGAGCCGAGTTGTTTTTTCTCTTCTTACGCTGCCCCCCCGGCTGTGTCCTTTGGAGAAAAGCAAAAGGGTCCTTTTATAAAAAATTTTAGAAACCCTAACTCTCTCTTTTCCTTTTTTGGTTTATTGTATTTTTATTATATTTTTTTCTTTTATACCTTTATGGAAATAATATATATGAGTATAATTACTAATATGGTAATAATGATATAATAATAATAATAATAATAAGGTAAAAATAATAATAAAGTGAATATAGAAATAAAGATAATAATAAATGGTAATAATAGCAAGAGTAATAAAAATTAATGATAATAGCCAAATAACAATAATGTTAATAATAATAATAATAATAATAATAATAATAATAAGTTACTTATAACAATATAGGAAAATAATAATAATATAATAATAGTAATAATAATAAATTACTTATATCAATATAGGAAAATAAATAATAATAATAATAAAATAATAGTAATAATAATAATAAATTACTTATATCAATATAGAAAAATAGTTAACAATAATAATAATAGTGAAAAATAAAAATAAAAATAAAAACAATAATAATAGTGTAAATGACAATAATAGAAATCATAGTAATAATAATAATAATAATAATATAATAGTGATAATAATAATAATAAAAATAAGGTAATAATAATAATAATAATACAATGAGAAAGGACCCCTTGTTCCATTTGGTTAGGGCAAAAATAGGGTGTCTACAAATGCTACGAACCAAAAGTTCTCTTAGTGTTTTGGGATGAGTTTTTTTATATTTAAAGGCACCATGACTTGGAAAAAGGGTCAACCATGCACAATCAGACCAACTTACACATTAGTGTATCTTTTCCCAAAGCCTTATTCTTGGTCACTTTCTTTGTTTTGTTTTGTAAAAATCTTTAAGTCACCTCAACCTCATCATCGGAACCATGGTCAATTTTAACAGATCGATGTCATGTTATGGTATAACAAACAAAAAGTCATGATTCATACTTAGCTTTCAATCTTTCATCAATATATTTTGATAGAAAATTTGCACAAGCATCCTTTCAACGATGTGGATATGGTAAGATATGTCGATAATCATTTTTTAACCAGATCTTAACTCAAATAAAGATATCATAATTCAAAAGAAGAAAAAAAAATGGAAAACAAAGTTTTTCACTAGGCGGACGACTGACCCTTTTGGGCGATCGTCCAACCTCTTTCTCTTCCTCTATTGCTTGGCACCACCAATAGGCGGTCAACTAGCCCCTTTAGGCAGTCGACCAAACCTAGTGAAGTTTAAATTTTTGTATTGTCCTCTTACAATTGGTTAGGGAATTTGGGCATTGTATGGTTCTCAATGATGCCATGTCAAGAAATGACATTGACAGTTGGTGGTTGGTTGTTCTTGATAGTCATTTTTTACTCTTCAAAGAAAAGACCAATTTGAATATACAAAAAAATTTAAGGAAAAATATAAAAAGAAAGAAAATTTAGCTGAGGTGGTCAACCAACTCCCTTTTTCCACCACATTATTTGGCACCCTTATAGGCGGTCAACCTGCCTCTATAGGCGGCTGATCGATCCCATCAAAATTTAAAGTTTTAAGTTATTTCTTTGTGATTGGTTTGTGATTTTGGGCATGCCGCGTGCCCCTTTGATGCCACATGTCAATCTTCGATATTGGCAGTTGATAGTTTTTTGTAGTTATTTTTTAAACTCAAATTCAAAATGTGTTTTCCCTCCTTCCATTGGAGGTTTATAAAAAGATGTAGTGATCCCAAAAAATAAATTTAATTAATTAATTAATTAATTTATTATTATTAATTAATAATATAATATATTATATTAATATAATATTTTATATATATATATATATATAACTTATACTTGAAGGAATTTGAATTCCTTCAGGATTGAATTGAAGTAGAAACGGAGAGAGAGAGAGAGAGAGAGAGAGAGAGAGAGTCTGCGCACGCCAACTCTCTCTCCTCGCCTTCTCTCTTTCTCTTTCTCTCTCCTCATTTTCTCTGCAAATTTTTGGCTGATTGGAGAACGGAAAATACCACTAGGTTCCTATCTCGATCACAAACATTTTAACCGGAGTGAATTTGTGATTAGGGCGTTGTAGACACCACTCTTGGGATAAGATAAACTCACACTCTTTTTTCAATTTCTCCTCAATACTCAGCCAAATTAATGATCGGACACCACCACAGGGTCCCAACTTCGATCCTTAGCAAGTTAATCGAAGCAGATTCGTGGTTTGGGGATCTTAGGTACCAAACTTGGAGAAAGGTAAGAAGAATAAATTATGTCAGAAATTTTTATAAATTAACCGATTAAATTGTAATAGGAAATTACAGAAATTATATACACGTTTTTTTTAATATTTTGGCATATGAAAATTGGATTTTGGATTATTATATTTATTATGAATTGATTAAATTGGTGTTTGTGAGCCTAGGAATTTTATAATAATTATTATTTTAAAGTTGAACCGATTGAATTAAAGTATTTGATTTCTGGATGATTATAACTGATTTTCTAAATAAATTAAACGAATGAAATTAATGGTCTTGAATTATTAAAATATGATTTATTATTCATAGACAGTTTAGTAAAGTATAGTTAAATACATAAATCGTGTGGCATGAGATTCTTATTTTATTTTAATAAATTGGTGTTAATTGCTATGGTGTGGGTACTTATATGTTTGTGTGGTTTAATGTCCTTCATGGATATCGCAATATAATGTTGGCAGGCAAAGGAGGAGTTCGTTATATTGTCCATGATATAAGTTGCAATATAACGTTGGCAGGATTATGAAGAGTTCGTTATATTATCATTTATATAAATGGGGCAAAAACATTGGCAAGATGGATAAGGAGTTCGTTTTTGTCGATGTGCTATGAATGGTGTTGTGTGTATTGTATCTGTGAAAGTCCATGTGTGGACCATGTATTGAGATCCGCACGGTACGCAGTGAGAATGATGAATATTGAAGTACTTGTGCATAATCCTTGGTGGGTGTGAGTATGTGTAGCTGAATTGATTACATTATGATTTTGGATATGTTGTGTTGACTTTTTGAGTCCGATCCCATTTTGATAATGACAAAACATAATTATCTCATCTGTGCATTAAGTCTTTTTAGCCAGATCATTATTTAGCACACACGAATGATACGAATTCTATGAAATCCTTGAGCAACTTGAAGCGCATACGACCTGACATATTCCATGAAATTAAAAGAGCAAAAGGATGAAGGTACCTCAGATTTTCAGTTGTAATGTGTGTTTAGTCTCACTTGTATTTACATATTTCATAAGATATAATTGGGAGCTCAAATATGACCTTAGATTGACCATAGGACCTCCAAGTAACATGAAAAACCTTTTTTTATAAAATGTCTAACTTATACAAATGTTTTAAAATGGTCTTGAAGTTAAAAGAAGGCAAAAACTAATTTTTACAAAGGGGTTAGTTAACTGGCCAGCCGACTAGAAAGTATAAATGAGTATTTTTCTCAATCTATAACTTCTTATCCTAACAAGTGTTTAACATGAAAGTTGTGGGATTTTCTCTTAGAGTTATGTTGATACTAGGAATGTCCAATTTGGAATCATATATAAAAATTTATGGCCAAAACACTGAAACGTGTACGTAGAAGAAAAATTCCCTTTATGTTTCTTATGTCACATTGATGAGCATTTTTCTTAATCCATAACTTATTATCCTAAAATATATTCAACATAAAAGTTGTGATATTTTCTCTTATCTTTCTATTGACACCAAGAATGTCCAATTTGGAGTTTTATAGTAAAAGTTACGTCCAAAACATTAAAGGTCGCTTGCATAGAACGTCGGTTCAGTTTGGATACGTGCGGAATTTTCTTGATTAAATTGATCCAACGGCTAGAAGTTAACCTAAGACTAGGAACACCTTTAAATATGACCTCTAAACCCTAGAGCATGAGTTTTTTACTACCTTTTGAGAGTTTTGAACAGACTACCAAACTTTTGCATATTTTGCCTACACTCTATCAAGTTCAAACATCTTTTGGGCATTCTCTCAGCTTCACAAAAGGCATCCACGCACACATCTTGCTAGCACGTTTGATATTGAGGTTTGATATACAAGGTTTTATATTTGGGCATTTAATATTCATTGTAAAAGTTTTTCTTCTCTCATATTTTTATTTAATATTTTATTGAGAGAGTAAGAACCTTAAGTTTCATATTTTTGTTTGAAAAATCTTGTGGGAAAAGTTCATTCTAGGACTTTAAAATCTTTGAAGCATTCTTGATATTATTTTTATTCAGAGATTTAATCTTCTTTTATTTGTACCAAAAGTTATTTAAGAAAACCCTAGATCTCCAACACATATTATTTGAAAAATAATTTTTTAGAGATATTTGCATTGAGTGTAGATCTTTGAGAAAACTCATCATACATATTTTTATATACAAAGGTCATATATTTGATTATTGCTGAAATCATCACATACATTCATTGAGCTTCAAGTTATGTCTTATGAATGTGCTTTAGGAATTTTATTATACTCATTAGCTTGTTCGAAAGCATATGAGTGTTCAGGAATTTTATAATTCTATTGTATTAATGGTTCGGGTTGTGAACCGGAGAGGAGGAAGTTCTACCTCTTGTAAACAGCGGATTAGGAGAAAGTTGTGTCTCTTGTAAGCAGCGGAGTAGGAGGAAGTTATGCCTCTTGTAAGTAGTATTTTGTAACAGGAAGCTCCGTCTGGGTTTAAGGAGCAGATTAGTGGAATCCTTGGGTGTTTTGCCCAAGGTGAAGACGTAGGCCGGGTTTGGCCGAACCTCGTTAAAAATTTGGTGTTTGCGCTCTTTCTCTATCACTCTTTATATTTTGGCACTTATGTTCATATTACACCTTTTGTGTATGCTTTAAATATTGGTATATATGAATATCTAAAATACGTGAGAATAATTGGGCAATACTAAATTAATTGAGATATTCATTGATTAAATCAATTAAATTGTATAATACTGAAATCAGTGTATATCCAAGTTTGTGCTTGTATGTTTGGGTTTTCAATTAGGGATTGAAGTACCAAAATATTTTTAAATACCCAATTCACCCCCTCTTGAGATTACACCTAAGTTAACATGTTGTGTTATTATGAAAAGTACATGTATGCGGATTCTGTGGTATGATTAATGATGAATGTATGTGAGTACATGTATGTGAATTAAAATGCATAAACAAATTACGACAAGGTAAGACTCTCTACCCGAGGGCTTGCTGAGTAAGGCGAGTGCCCTCATAGGTATTAGTTGTAGTCACACCCAAACTAAATGGGTAAGCTTATATAAGGTATCAGAGCAAAGGGGCGTTACATATATGGACGTGTAATCTCCCCAATCCTCAAGAACTCTTGCTTTTAAAATAATGTTGCATATGTGAATACAAATCTATAAGTATTTTAACAGTTGTTGTTGTTTAACAAATAATTATATTTTGTATACACTAAAACTCATCTGTCATACACTGATAATAATTTATTCCCTCTTTACTAAGAAGTGTCTCACCCCATCGTTATCAAATATTTTTCAGATGTCCTGTGGAGAGAAACAGGAATCAGAGTAGCGCAGCAGAAGTGTAGGTGGGGTTAGAAATAGTAGTTTAGATTAATAATTAAATTTGTTATCTATGGTTTATCTTAGAATTTCTAAGAATGTATTTAAATTTGTTATTGGAGATATTCTTGTTATAAAAGGTTTTTAGTACTCTAGTATATAAATATTGAGGTCTTTCACTGTATAATTATTTGGTATCAGAGATTTATTTTTTTATTTTTTAAATAACCCTCTAGATCCCAATTTCGGGTTTGGGGCATTACAAGGTGGTATCAGAGATTAGGCAATAGATTCTACAGACTCTAGGGTGGATTAATACCGGAGTATAGGTTCGAGTTAGGATGAGGATAGAAACAGGCAGACTAGGATAGTGAGAGGAAATTTTGAGTTTTGTTTTGTGGCATAGAGGCAGAAATCCCTTGATGGTCTTCTGTAATTTTCTAAATCAGTCACGAGTTTCAGAAAATCATGGTAAATCCATCAACGGTGATGTTTCTGAGCAAAGAAACTGGAACTTGAAATTTGAACTTAAAGGTTAGTTTGGTTGATTTGTGGAGAAATGTCTTTGAAGGAGAATCTTGGTAATTTAGGTGTTGTGATTTGACGGTTTGTGGTCAAGTTGGATGCTTGATGTTTATAATTGAGGATTTAAATGTTAAGTAACGTATTTATGCATATCTGTGGAGTATATTGAATTTGTGGTATGATGAAGGTCAAGTAATTTTAGGGTTACGTAAAATGATTGATTAGCAAATTTTGAGGATGAAATTCTTTTAAGGAGGGGAGAATGTAGTGATCTCCCAAAAAAATTATTAATTAATATTAATTTAATAATATAATATATACATATATATATATTCCTTCAGGATTGAATTGAAACAGAAACAGAGAGATAGAGAGAGAGAGAGAGAGAGAGAGAGAGAGAGTCTCTCAACGCAGACCAACTCCCTCTCCTCGCCTTCTCTCTCTCTCTCTCTCTCCTCATTTTTTCAGTGAATTCTCGGCCGATTGGAGAACGAAAAATACCACTGGATTCCTATCTCAACCACAAACATTTTAACCATAGTGGATTTGTTATTAGAGCGTCGTAGGCACCACTCTTGGGATAAGGTAAACTCGCTCTCTCTCTTCAATTTCTCCCAAATATTCAGCCAAATTAACGATCGAACGCCACCACAGGGTCCCGGCTTCGATCCTTAGCAAGTTAAACGGAGCAGATTCATGGTTTGCGGATCCTAGGCACCACTCATGGAGAAAGGTAAGGGGAATAAATTATGTCAAGAATTTTTATAAATTATCGATTAAATTGTAATATGAAATTACAGGAATTGTATAGATGTTTTTCTGAATATTTTTGAAAACAAAGGTGTAGACCCAAGAGGGGGGTGAATTGAAATTTAAAATTTCTTTTAAATTCATTTTAATTAATTTTTGACTTCTTTCTTTGATTTAAGAATCACACAAGAACTTAGTTCTGTTTATACAATCCAACACACAATTAAACAATCAATCAACCACGCCAAAATTTAAAACCAATCAATCAAATCCGCAAAATATTCAATTAAGATATGTCATGCAATTCTTTTAGTTTTTCCAAGAATTAAAGATGTTTAGTTTGTTTGCAGCCCTGTAGTGAATGAAATTTTGAATCAAGCCCTAAATTTGTGAAAATTTTTTCTCAATTTGATATTCAACAAAACATCCACACTCTTCCCAAAATTCAGATTTCAAATAAACTCTTAATTAATTTATCTTTGGGTGTTAACCAATCAACGTACTCTCTTTGAGGTTTTCGCAAAGTATTGATCAACTAACGTACTCTCTTTCGGTTTCTACAATCCCAAATCAAAATTAAACTTTAAATTTACTTAATTTCCAAATTTATGTAGTATATAAGATTAAGAAATTAAATCATCAACGCAGTTTATATGTGTTGAAAATAAAGAGAGTAAGGGAAAGAGAGTGACACTGGGATTTTTATGAGGTTTGGCTTATCCTCAGCCTACGTCCTCGCCTTTGGAAAACCACCAAAGGATTCCACTATATCAGTTCCTTTCCGGACGGAACAAAACCATTACACACTCCTTTAGTAGACTAGAGCCTACCTTTCCAAGTGATATCCCCTCACTCGGTCACTCCATCAATTAGGCTAGAACCCGCCTCTCTAAGCGATACCCCACGCTTAGCCAACGATCCAAACACCTTGGAATAGTCAAAATCACTGCAAGACAAGATAAAAGAAGGTGTACAAGATATGCTCACAAAAGAGCTTATTAGTACAAATTCAATCTATATACTTCAAAGCAAATCAAATATGGAAATCAAATTAAAGCTCAAAAAGTGTATCACCAAATAGTTCTTTCAATGGATAAAAGAATTAGAATTGTAGCACAAGATTAGAGATTGAGATTTAGCAAAGCCTCAGTAATTTTCGTGCAAGTTGAGAGTGAGAAAGCCCTTGAGAGTTTGAGAACAATTGAGAGAGATTGAATGATGAATTTGATTCTTGGTTAATTAAATTAATTAATCTTGGGTGTATTTATAGAGTTAGAAAAACATTTAACTTGATCCCCAAGTTTACTTGGAGTAGTGTCCAAGTTTTGAACCAATTTTGAGCCCCAAGCAATCTAATTTTTAAAATATGTCCGTTATAAATTTTAAATTATGCCATGTGGCAGTAGCCTGAGGGGTTCTCGTCAGTCGCCTGTCAATAAATTACACAGTTAAAATATACAGGCAGTAGGGTGGCAGTCGCCTGTCACATTGGGGTCAGGCACCTGTCACTGAATAACCCAGTTTTAAAAAAGAGGCAGAAGGGTGACAGTAGCCTAATGAAACCTTGTCAGGCTTCTCATTTTGCACCGTCAGGCGCCTATCAAGACCTAGACAATAGCCTGATGACCTTCTGTCTGTATATTTTAAAAGCTTTTAAAGTGACAGCCTACTAACTATGTTCAATCAGGCGTCTGTCAAGTAAAAATCCTTACTTTTAAAATATGATTATTCTCTCTCTCTTTTCTTATCTCTTCTTGGAATGTTAATTTATTTTCTTGGAAAAATATGTTCCAAGATTTTAAAAATTAGAGTATGTAGGTCTTTTCATTCCTAATGAGCTTCAAAATGAAATTTCATAATTTGAAAATACTCGAAGTACTTACAATATATTTCCTATTGACTCTCTTCATTTCTTTTGAACTTTTTGTTTCTTGCTGAGCTTCAACGATCCTTTGAGCTTTCATTCTTGAAGCTTTTCATTCTTGAAGCGATTTCTTTAATATCAATGCTCTCATGATCTTCAAGCTTTATCTTTGAATTCATAATCCATGCGCAAAGCTTAATTTGATTTTCTTTCTTTGGAATGAGCACTTGAGTTGATATGAGCTTTCAATGTTCTTGTGATCTTTGAGTCTTTCCATGTTGGTCTCTTGAGCTTTCAGAATTGATCACTTGTCCTCATGAAGTATGCTTTTGTTTTAATATCTGAAATATCACAACTTTGAAGAACATTAAATAACCTTACTTTATTATCATCAAAATCAAGAGTCGTAAGTCTTGGTTAGGCCAACAATCTCCCTCTTTTTGATGATGACAAATAAGGAGAAAAGATAGGTGAATTTTAAAAGTCTCCCCCTTACAATAAGCATAAATCTTCAAAGTTAATATAACATTAAAGCACAATTTCAAATACTTCACAATTATAGCATTTCAAAAGGTCATCATGCTTATAGATTCATCATTTCATAATTATCATGCATACTCCCCCTTTTGACATAAACAAAAACATATTCCAATATATTCCAAAACATACATACCATAACTATCTTTTGCTCATACACATACTCCCCCTTTTGACATCAATCAAAAAGGGTAAAAAAAATGATTAAGTTCAAATAAAATCACATTTTGAGCATATCATCAAACATGCATATCAAACATATGTACACAATCAATTTATTATTTTTCAATATAGCATGTATATTGTGTTTTAATAGTTATGCATATGTGTTGTAACATCTTTACTAACAACATTTTCCCTTTTGACATTATTCAAGATACCAATTGTTGATTTCATAATACCAATTGAACTTTTGAATTGTGATACCAAGTAAGACATTAAAGAATAATACCAATTGAAATTTGAAAATTATGTTACCAATTTAAAATTTCATTAATTCATAATATCAATTTGAAAATAGGGAAACAATCACAATATAAACAATAAGTCATAACACTCCCCCTGAATTTAACACATTCAGATTTGATATTAATTATGCTTTTAAGTTTATCATCGTATGCTTCAAATATTTGATTTATATCATGTATGTGCTCATGGATACTAATATCAATTACCATGTCAATATCATCAATATCTATATGCTCATGGATATAATTATGCTAGTCATGCTCAAATTCTAATTGAACTTTTTAAATTGTGAAATCAATTGAGCTTTTAAATTGTGATACAAATATACTTTATAGATACCAAAACTAATATTATATCATGTATAGCTCATGTTTATCATATCAAAAATTTCATGCTTCAAAATCAAGCTCAATAATTTCATGCTCAAGTTTTCAATATATAGTGAGCCACAAATCATCATTCATTTTCATGTCTTTGGAGATTTCAAGATATACACGTGTAGCATCAGCATAACATTTAAGGATGGAGCATATTATTATCATGTGCATTGTACTACAATATTGCTCAATTTGTTCTCATTCTCAAATATGTTTTCTTAATTAAAAAAAAAAGCTTAGATTTTCTTTGATTTCATATGAGTTTCCAAGCTTCATATATCTTAATATTTTCTAATTTAAAACTTGTATGAATAATTCATTAATTGAGGCCAACAATTTTCATTTTTGTTTTTATTTGTTTTAATAAGATAAGCATTAATAAGCTTGAAAATTTTTATCCTTATTCTCTATTTCAATTTTGTTCAATATCCTTGTAGGATTTTCCATAGATTTGATATCAATTTGAAATTTAAGAATTTTCTCATAGTATTTCATCATGGTACCCATACTTTCTTGGGTTCGGTAGGTCTGACAAGGGATGTTTCCTTTACTTTCCATACTTGCTTTGTCTTCACGCCCTTTCTCTTAAATGGACGTTCAAACTTTATGTGTCCCTTCTTCTTACATAGGTAGCATATGGTGTGAGTGTAAGCATTTGAAGAAGCGCTTACATAGTCCTTGGAGGATTTTGTAAAGTACCCCATATAGAGGTTCTTCTTCCTTGAATTTTCGATTCCATTAAATCCTATGCCTTCTTTGTTTAAGGTCATTCTTTGTGATCCAATCATTTTCTCAAAATTTTCTTTTCCCTTTATGAAATTGTAAATGACTTTGGCTTAATCCTCAATTTCTTTCTTAAGATTATTGATTTCTGAATTTTGTTTATTTTTACCATTTTCTTGAATTTTTACTTGGTCTTGAGACATCTTGCTAATTTTATTCTCTAGTTCAGAAATATATGTGTCTTTCTCATTTTTCAAAGAGGATAGGGATCTCAAGTCTTCTACTTCCTTCATTAACTTGTCATTCTTGCTCTTTAATTTCTTGATTTTCAAGTCTTTTTCTTTTTCAGCAAGATTTATAGATTCTAACTCTTTTATCACTACTTCATTCTTAGTTTCAATTTTCTTTATTTTAGAATCTTTTTCATTTGCAGCATTCAAACTCTTTCAGTACTCTTTCATTCTTGTTTTTCAATGATGTGTATCATTTAGTCACATTAACTAACATCTTATACACCTTGAATAAATCATTTTGCAGTTCTTTATAAGATAGCATGCTCTCAACATTGGATTCATTAGATGAATCACTACTATAACCATTAACCGATTTGGATGAGGAACTTTGTTTTTTATCATCATCCCATGCCATAAAGCAAGTGTAAGTAACTTCTTGGTCACTTGATTCACATTCCGAACTACTTGTACTCAAATTATCTGAAGTAGTGGCTTTCATGACCTTTTTCTTTTTCTTTTTAGAATCTTTCTTAAGTAGTGGACATTCTGGTTTTATATATCCAGATTTGTTGCAATTATAACATGTGGGAATTTTATTTTTTGATTTCTTTGTATTAGTTCTTCTTCATTTGATTAGGAGTTTTGATTTCTTCTTTTGAATTTGTTCTTCCTTCTTAGTATTCTTGCAAGTTTCTTAGAGATATAGGCTAGTTCATCTTTGTCCATCTCTTCTTCATTATAGAGTTTTCTTTTGAAGCTTTGAAGGCTATAGATTCTTGGGCTTTGGTTTTTCCATTCCTTTCATTCATTGACATTTCAAATGTGAGGAGAGAACCTATAAGTTCATCTAAGGATGTATTTTTCAAATTTCTTCCTTCGGTTATTGCAATGGCTTTTTGTTCCCATATAACAGCCCTCTAAGAATTTTTCGAATCATTTCATATGTTTAATATGTTTTTCCTAAGGCATTGAGGGAGTTTATAATATGGGTGAACCTAGTATACATACTAGTGATTGATTCATCCGATCTGTTTTGAAAGTTTTGTATTCACTAGTTAGCATGTCAATTCTATTGTCTCTAACATCTATCGTTCCTTCATAGGTTACCTCTAACTTATCCCAAATTTCTTTGGTTGTTTTGCAGGTCATGACTCTATTGAATTTAGTAATATCTAAAGCACAATACAAAGCATTGATAGTACTTGAATTAACTTGCAGCATTTTGTAATCTAAGTCAGTCATGTCCTTTTTCTCCTTAGGGACTTGTTTTCCATCTACTAGTTTGAAGGGAATTAGGTCACCATCTGTGACAACCTCCCAAGTTCTCAAATCCATAGTTTGAAGATATATTCTCATCCTTTGTTTCCAAAATGTATAATTTAAACCACAAAATATGGGTGGCCTAGTTGAGGATTGTCCTTCCCCAAAGGGAGCTACACCTATGTGAGTCATTAAGATCTTTATATAACTACTTATTAGGATTTGTTATAACCCCTCTCTGATACCAATTGAAAACAAAGGTGTAGTCCCAAAAGCGGGGTAAATTGGGTTTTAAAATTTCTTTTAAATTATTTTTATGTAATTCTAGACTTTTTTGTTTGATTTAACAATCACACAAAAACTTAGTTCTTTTTATACAGTCCACAACACAATTAAACAATCAATCAACCACACCACACTTTAAAACCAATCAATCAAATCCACAAAATATTCAATCAAGGTATGCCATCCAATTGTTTTAGTTTTTCCAAAAATTCAAGATGTTTAGTTTGTTTGTAGCCTTGTAGTGAATGAAATTTTGAATCAAGCCCTGTATTTGTGAAGTTTGTTTCTCAATTTGATATTCAACAAAACATCCACACTCGTCCCAAAATTCAGATTTCAAATAAACTCTTAGTTAATTTATCTTTGGGTGTTAACCAATCAACATACTCCCTTTGGGGTTTCCGCAAAGTATTGATCAACTAACGTACTCCTTTTCGGTTTCCGCAATCTCAAATCAAAATTAAACTTTAAATTTACTTAATTTCCAAATTTACTTAGTATATATGATTAAGAAATTAAATCATCCACGCAGTTAATATGTGCTGAAAATGAAGAGAGTAAGGGAAAGAGAGTGACACAGGGATTTTTACGAGGTTCGGCTTATCCCTAGTCTACGTCCTCGTCTTTGGTAAACCACCAAAGGATTCCACTATATCAGTTCCTTTTCGGGTGGAATAACACCGTTACACACTCCTTCAGTAGGTTAGAGCCCGCCTCTCCAAGTGATATCCTCTCACTCGGTCACTCCATCAATTAGGGTAGAGTCCGCCTCTCTAAGCGATACCCTATGCTTAGCCAATGATCCAAACACCTTAGAATCGTCAAAATTATTGCAAGACAAGATAAAAGAAGGTGTACAAGAGATGCTCTCAAAAGAGCTGATTAATACAAATTCAATCTATATACTTCAAAGCAAATCAAATATGAAAATCAAATTAAAGCTCAAAGAGTGTATCACCAAATAGTTCTTTCAAAGGATGAAAGAATTAGAATTGTAGCACAAGATTAGAGATTGAGATTCAGCAAAGTCTCAATAATTTTCGTGCTAGTTGAGAGTGAGAAAGCTATTAAGAGTTTGAGAACAATTGAGAGAGATTGAATGCTGAATTTGATTCTTGGTTAATTAAATTAATTGATCTTGGGTGTATTTATAGAGCTAGAAAAACCTTTAACTTGATCCCCAAATTTACTTAGAGTAGTGTCTAAGTTTTGAACCAATTTTGAGCCCCAAGCAATCTAATTTTTAAAATATGTTCGTTATAAATTTTAAATTCTACCGCGTGACAGTAGCCTGAGGGGTTCTCGTCAGTCGCCTGTCAATAAATTACACAGCTAAAATACACAGGCAGTAGGGTGGCAGTTGCCTGTCACCTTGGGGTCAGGCACTTATCACTGAATAAACCTGTTTTAGAAAGGAGGCAGAAGGGTGACAGTAGCCTGATGAAACCTTGTCAGGCTTCTCATTTTGCATCGTCAAGTGCCTGTCAAAACCTAGACAGTAGCTTGACAACCTTCTGTCTGTATATTTTAAAAGCTTTTAAAGTGGCAGCCTACTAACTATGTTCAGTCCGGGTAAAAATCCTTACTTTTAAAATATGTTTATTCTCTCTCCGTCTTTTCTTATCTATTCTTGGAATGTTAATTTATTTTCTTGGAAAAATATGTTCGAAGATTTTAAAAATTAGAGTCCCTAGGTCTCTTTATTCCTAATTAGCTTCAAAATGAAATTTCGTAATTTGAAAATACTCGAAGTACTTACAATACATTTCCTATTCACTCTCTTCATTTCTTTTGAACCCTTTGTTTCTTGCTGAGCTTCAAAGATCCTTTGAGCTTTCATTCTTGAAGCCTTTTCTTTAATATCAATGCCCTCATAATCTTCAAGCTTTATCTTTGAATTCATAATCCATGCGCTAAGCTTAATTTGATTTTCTTTCTTTGGAATACAAGCTTTGTGAGCACTTGAGTTGATATGAGCTTTTAATGTTCTTGTGATCTTTGAGTCTTTCCATGTTGGTCTCTTGGGCTTTCAGAATTGATCACTTCTCCTCATGAAGTATGCTTTTGTTTCAATATCTAAAATATCACAACTTTAAAGAACATTAAATAACCTTTCTTTGTTATCATCAAAATCAAAAGTCGTAAGCCTTGGTTAGGCCAACAATTTTAGCATATGAAAATTGGATTTTGGATTATTATATTTATTATGAATTGATTAAATTGGTGTTTGTGAGCCTAGGAATTTTATAATAATTATTATTTTAAAGTTGAACCGATTGAATTAAAGTATTTGATTTCTAGATGATTATAACGGATTTTCTAAATAAATTAAACGAATGAAATTAATGGTCTTGAATTATTAAAGTATGATTTATTATCCACAGACAATTTAGTAAAGTATGGTTAAATACATAAATCGTGTGGCATGAGATTAATATATTTTTTTTAATAAATTGGTGTTGATTGCTATGGTGTGGGTACTTATATGTTTGTGTGGTTTAATGTCCTTTATGGATATCGCAATATAACGTTGGCAGGCAAAGGAGGAGTTCGTTATATTATCCATGATATAAGTTGCGATATAACATTGGCAGGATTATGAGGAGTTCGTTATATTGTCATTTATATAAATGGGGCAAAAACGTTGGCCGGATGGATGAGGAGTTTATTTTTGTCGATGTGCTATGAATGGGGTTGTGTGTATTGTATCTATGAAAGTCCTTGTGTGGACCACGTATTGAGATCTGCTCGGTACATAGTGAGAATGATGAATACTGAAGTACTTGTGCATTATCCTTGGTGGGTGTGAGTATGTGTAAGTGAATTGATTACATTATGATTTTGGATATGTTGTGTTATTATAAAAAGTACATGTATGCGGATTTTATGTTATGATTGATGATGAATGTATGTGAGTATATTTATGTGAATTAAAATGCATAAACAAATTACAGCAAGGTAAGACTCTCCGCCCGAGGGTTTGTTGAGTAAGGCAAGTGCCCTGATAGGTATCAATTGTAGCCACATCCAAACTAAATGGACAAGATTACAAAAGGTATCAGATCAAAGGGGTGTTACATGTATGGGCATGTAATCTCCCCAATCCTTGGGAACTCTCGTTTTTAAAATAATGTTGCATACGTGAATATAGTCTATAAGTGTTTTAACAATTGTTGTCGTTTAACAAATGATTTTATTTTGTTTACACTAAAACTCATCTATCACACATTGATAATAATTTATTCCATCCTTATTGAGAAGTGTCTCCCCCAATCATTATCAAATATTTTCTGATGCCTTGTGGAGAGAGAGAAGAAATCAGAGTAGCGCAACGGAAGCGTGGGTGGAGTTAGAAATAGTAGTTTAGATTAGCGCAACGGAAGCGTGGGTGGAGTTAGAAATAGTAGTTTAGATTAGTAATTAAATTTGTTATTTATGGTTTATCTTAAATTTTCTAAGAATGTATTTAAATTTGTTATTGGAGATATTCTTGTAATAAAAGGTTTTTAGTACTCTGGTATATAAATATTGAGGTCTTCCGTTGTATAATTATTTGGTATGAGAGATTTTTTTTTTTTTAAATAATACTCCGGACCCCAGTTTTGGGTTCAGGGCGTTACAAAAGACCTCTCTATGGAGTGTTTTGAACACGTCCAAGTGGGGACAAGGAAGCATTTTCTAACTAAACTTGGGATCCCATAAGAGTTTGTTTTGAAAAAGAAAACAAAAAAGAAATCTCTTTCCTTTATTCTTAAAAAAGAGTTTTTGGGGTGGGATCTACAAAGATAGAAGTCCTCAATTAATATATGGAATAATATTTCTCCACAAGATCTATCTAATCCTTCTCCCTTTCAAGTTCTATTCAATTTCATGAAAATTTGCATGCACGGTACATATATGTACTTTCATGATTTTGTTATAATTTTCTATGTTTTCAATGTATTTCCACATTGTTGTTTATATTATAAAAGTGTTAAGATGTTTATTTTTCAAGTCCACAAAAGAAAGCATGCAAGAAGTTTTAAAAAAAAGACATGTATAAGAAAGTTTGCATTTTAGGTGGTCGACCAACCTTCATTATTTAAAAATGTAGTCAATGGCTAAAAAGCGGTCGTCTGACCTTCTACAAGTGGTCAACCGCCAAATCCTAAGAGTGCATTTTTTGCACTTTTTCCTTGATTTCTTCTTAGATTTTTCAAGATTTTGAGTCCCTATGTTATTAAAGTGTAGGTGGTTAAGTCTTTTGTTGATGATATCATGG
Organism: Malania oleifera; assembly: GCF_029873635.1. Lineage (NCBI taxonomy): Eukaryota > Viridiplantae > Streptophyta > Magnoliopsida > Santalales > Ximeniaceae > Malania > Malania oleifera. The sequence goes on from NC_080419.1 coordinate 38,682,559, forward strand.
TTTTGTGGGTTCTTTTTTTTTTTTTCTATAAAAAAGCGAGTTTTCTCATGATTTAAGCAAACTCATCCATGTTTTTCAAAAGCTTTCAAGTTTTTCAAAAAGTTTTCCAAAAATACTTGGGGTCGTACATTCATGATGCTGCTTTTGGGTATTCTCCAAGTTTTACATGACATTTCAAGGCAGGTTTGTCATTCTCCCACAAAAAATTCATAGATCTTTCAAGTTTTTACAATGAAAATCATTCTTTCAAAGTAATCATCCATGAAGTGACTGGAGGGAGGAAAAATGGTTTTTCAAGCTGTAAACTTGTTTCCAAATCTCTGTTTCTACAGAGTATCTATTAGAAAATTAGCTTTCCCTAGATGATACTTAATGGTGTAATCGTAGTCCTTGATCAGTTCCAGCCACCTCCTCTACCTCATGTTCAACTCCTTTTGCGTGAAAAAGTATTTTAGGTTCTTGTAGTCCGTGAAAAGCTCACAATTTTCACCGTACAAGTAGTGTCTCCAGATCTTCAGCGCATACACTACTGCCGCAAACTCCAGATCATGCGTGGGGTAATTCTTCTTGTACTCTTTGGGTTACCGAGAAGCATAAGTAATTACTTTCCCCTATTGCATCAGCACACATCCAAACCCCTTTAGAGACGCGTTGCTGTAAATCACAAAACCACTGTCCCCAGATGAGATGGTTAAAATCGGAGCAATGACAAGTCGATGTTTCAACTACTGGAAACTCTGTCCGCACTCGTCGGTCCAATCAAATCTCACATCCTTCCTCGTCAACCATGTCAAAGGGCCAGATAAATTTGAGATTCCCTCCACGAACCGCCGATAGTACCCAGCCAATCCTAGGAAACTCCAAACTTCCTACACGCTCTTCAGTTTCACCCAGTCAACCACTGCTCTATCTTACTTAGATCAACTGAGACACCACCTCCCAACACGACATGGCCAAGAAATGCGACCTACTTTAACAAGAACTCACATTTCTTCAACTTGGCATACAACTTCTTTTCCCTTAGTATCCGAAGTACCAACCTCAAATGGTTTTCATGCTCTTCTGAACTCTTAGAATATACTAGAATATCATCGATGAATACCACTACAAATTGGTCCAGGTATTTATGGAAAAAATTGTTCATTAGGTCCATAAATACCGCCAGAGCATTAGTCAACCCAAATGGCATGACCAGAAACTTGTAGTGACCATATCTAGTTTGGAAAGCAGTTTTTGCAATATCCTCAGTCATAACTTTCACCTAATGATACCCTAACCGTAAATCTATCTTCAAAAAGACCTGCGTTCCCTGCAGCCGGTCAAGCAGATCATCTATGTGAGGCAACAGGTATCGATTCTTCACTATTACCTTATTGATATCATGATAATCAATGCACATTCGCATTGACCCATCCTTCTTCTTCACGAACAATAATAGAGCTCCCCAGGGCGAAAACACTGGGTCAGATAAAGCCCTTATCCGGTAGTTCCTGCAACTACTCCTTCAACTTTCTAAGTTCAACTGGAGCCATCCGGTATGGAGCTTTAGAAATTAGTGTCTTACCTGGCAGCAATTCAATAGCGAACTCCACCTCCCGATCGAGAGGTAACCCGGGTAAGTATTTCGGGAACACATTCGAAAATTCGTTAACCACTCCGATATCTTCGAGCTTTACATCATCCCTAGGTGGTTCCTTCACACAAGTTAGGTACCTCTGACAACCGTCCAAGAGTAACCTTCCCGCCTGCATAGCCGACAAAATTTGCGGCATCGAACGCACACACGATCCTACGAACTCATATTCCTACTCCCCCGGAGGTCTAAACACCACCACTTTCCTACGACAATTAATCACCGCAAAACTGGAAGATAACCTATCCATCCCCACTATAACATTAAGCCCATACATGTCGTATCCTACCAAATTCACCGGTAGCGATCTTCCCTGAATTACCACTAGGCAGTTCTCTAACATCTTCCTATAGATTAACACACTCCCAAACGGTGTAGCCATAGACAACCCCTCATCCATCACTTGGGTTTCAGCCTCACACAGTTTCACAAAATTTGCAGATATAAAGGAGTGGGTAGCTCTTGAATCAAATAAAACAACAGCTTTATTTAAAAGCAGTAACATGGTACCTGTCACCACGTTGCCAGCGTATTCTGCATCCACTAGAGTAAGTGAGTACACTCTCGCCTGAGTTGTATTTCCCTGAGGCACCTAATTATTCCCCCAGTTTTGACTCGGTGCAACCATACCAGTCATTGATGTAGGACAGTTTTGGGATACATGGCCCGATTATCCACAACGATAACAGTTACCCATGAATGGTTGGCACTCCCCATCATGCAACTTACGACACTTGGCACAACACACGCGAGATGGATCCTCCTACAGACCCTGTAGTTCATATTCTGGTGATTTCCTAAACCATAGTTCCTCTTCTTTCACTGTCCTTGTTTAGAACCAGTCTGAGAACCAGAAGGTACCTGCCTTTTCTTTTGATCTATGCCACCTCATCCTCCTGGAGACCAGCCTCAACTATGGCGGCTTCCTCCAGTAGAATTGAAAACTCCTAAATCTGCAGCATTCCTACCAGCCTATGAAATGTCCTTCATCAAACCCTTCTCGAACCTTCGAGCCTTTTCGTACTTATTTGAGATCATACACGGTGCAAAGCGAGAAAGCTTGATGTATCTAGCTGCGTAACTCTATGCTATCAAGGTCCCCTGAGTCAGACTCGAGAACTCGTCTACCTTTGCATCATGGATGGAAGTTGGGAAGTATCTCTCAAAGAATACCCCCTTAAAAGGGCCCCACATCATCCCTAATGAATCAGTTCTCTACTCCTCAAACAAAATCACCGCCATCCACCACCTCTCGGCTTCTCCTGCTAATTGAAACATAGCATAGAGAACTTTCTACTCGTCGGTGCAATGCAAAACTTTCAATATCTTTAGTGTCTTTTGCACCAAGTTCTATGCTACAATCGAGTTGGACCCTCCAGTAAACGTCGGAGGATGCATATGGGTGAACTTCTCAATGGTGCAACCCGCAGCTGTAGGTGGACACTCCTATCCCCAAACACTTCGCCCGATCTCTCGCATAATATGTCTAGTCAAACCCCGAGGCACGGAAGGTGACCCTTCACTCGCAATCCCCTTTGAACTACTATCCCAATTGCTATCTTTGAGCTCCATACTAAAAATAGTACAGGAATAGATTAGCATTCCTATATCATAGCATAGTTAACACAATCATTGTAGAATAATCATATTAATTCTAGACTCTCAGACCTAGGTATGCCCTACCACACAAATACGAAACCATTAATGGTTTGCCGTGATTTTACTGAAATCGTCACTCCAAGAAAAGCACAAAACACCTTGTCTAGTTACAAGATAACCTTCAACCTACTCTACCCATTCCCTACATTTTATACTGTAGTGCATTCACAAAATCACGCCTAACCAAGTCTACAAGACCCAACAACTTGGTTAGCTTTAATACCAAACTATCACGTCCCGAACCCGAAAACGGACCCCAGGGTGTGATTTAGTAACCTAACCTGTCCCTGTATCTTACAACATCCATGATACTACCAATATAAGGGTCCGATCCCGTAGGATTCACGTATACCTTATCCATCATCACATACACAGTATATACGCAGCAGAAAATTCAACCTAATCCATTCATAAAACCATTCAAGAGTCTATACAAAATAGGATCTAGTTCCCCAAAACACATAACATACCCCGGGGGTCTACATCACCTAAAATGACTACCCGAAAAAGGACCAATACTTACACAAGTATCTCTACACGGCTAACCAACCACCACGCTCCTGAGTCGCTAGGACGCTAGTGTCGACTACTCGAAGGGCTTGAAAAATATTTGTGTGATAGGGGGGAGACACCTCTCAGTAAGGTAGAAATAGGTTATAAAAGTGTGTGGACACATGAGTGTTATTTCAACAGCAAACATGCATTTCACAAAACCAGTATTTTCACAAATATAGTTCTAGTATACATACGATACAAAGTAATACGATCTTGTGTCGTCACACTCTTTGGCCTAAGCCGAACTATCTGGAGGTATTTCACACCCTTCGGCGAAAATCGGTGCCTCCTGTAACCTGACATAGCATAAGCCCCACAACGTTGAACCGATGCAGATATGGTGTTCTCACACCTTTCGGTAAAAATCGGTCTGTCCAGTGGTATTGCGCACTCTTCGACAGAAACTGGACATCAAAGCCTACAGTCTTATTCCGACTCGATTCAATATCTCAGCCTACGGTGTTTTAATCTGGCCCGCTTTGATATATCCCCTACGGTATTATCCTGACTCGACATTTTCACAAAACGTGGAACATTTTGGAACCCACGTTCCTATATCTCATTTGAATAATTCACAGCCTATGGTAGTTAACTAACACACTTTTCCACAAAAATACATCATTCAAATTCATCATCTCATTCCACACTTATTTGGGTAAACAAACAATCGCATATTAGGTATTCCAGAAATACAATTTAAAATAATCAAAGGTGTAGTCATCTCTATATCACAGTTTATACCAATATAAAGTTTTCAAAGAGAAATGGAGATGATACCTCAAACCCCCAATCTTCCAAAAAACTATAACCGAAAATCTCGTAATTTCGCCCAATAGATTTTTCCAAATAAGTAACTAAAACATCCGTAGAATCGTAAACTACAATTTTACTGATTCAGATTAAAAAAACAACTAATATAAATAGAAACCCCTAACCTTTCCCCGAAAACCAAAACACGAACTAAATTGGTCCAAAACAACGTCACGGGACCCCCAAAGCCTAAAAATCAAAGAACAATACTTCAATATAATCACCACCACTACAAATCTGTAGAACCAAAAAAGAAATCAGACCCTTACCTCGATTTTGGGAGAAAACCCGAAAATCCTCGAAACGAAATTCCAATCTGCTATAAACATAGAGATTCTCCTCCTAATCCACGTGGTAACGTCAGATTGTTGATTCGGGTAACAGACGACCCGAAACCCTAGAGAGAGAGAGTGAGTGGTTCGAGTTATAAAGAGAAAGAGAGATTTGAGTTTTCTTAGCAATGAAGAAATGAAAAATGATATTTATAGCCCTTTTGACCCGGTCCAATTCATCGATGAGACGGCGCCTTTGTCGACGAATCATCTACCTATTTCATCGACGAACCAATTCCTTCGGCGACGAACCCTTTTTCGATATTTTACAACTCATTGGGTATCTCTTCGTTGATGAGGCTCTGAATTTCGGCGACGAAGAGTATAAAGGCCTTCATTGATGAGGACAATGGCTTCTTCAACGAAGCTTGCAAATTTTACCTTTTTACCCCTTTACTTATTTATTTAATCCAAAATTCTTGGTTCAGGTTCTTACAACCTCCCCTCCTTACAAAAATTTCATCCTCGAAATTTGTAGTCTCTCACTAGATAACTCATCCACATACCAAAACGTATACCCGACTCTAGAAAGGGCTGGCGGCCACCCACATAGCAGCCTTGTCCCAAATATATAACATACCCTCACTTTCGGCGGAGGAATATTGTGATTACATACACAATGTCTTGGGAGTTCACAATATCACAAAACCCTCCCAAGGACTAACCACACATTAATACTCTAAACGGATACATCAAATACTTACCTAAACCGTACCTGTAAACATTACCCTTAGAACAAATGTGGATATTTCCAACGCATTTTCGTCTCCAATTCCCAAGAAGCCTCTTTAACCGTGTGATTCTGCCACAGTACTTTTACTAATAGTACCTCCTTGGTACGCAACTTCTCAACTTTCTGGTCTAGAATCTAAACGGGTATCTCCTCATACATGAAAACATTCCCAATCTCTAAGGATTCATAACTAATCACATGTGATAGATCAGACACGCACCTCCTCAACATAAATATGTGGAACACATCGTGGATCTGAGAGAGCGTTTGAGGTAGTGCAATCATGTAGGCTACTAGACCCACTCGTTCAAGTACCTCGAATGGTCCCTTATACTGCGAGCTCAGTTTGCCCTTCTTCTCGAACCTTATCACCCCTTTCATCAGAGTGATTCTTAGGAATATCTTACCCCCTACCTCGAATTCAAACTCACGATGGCGAACATCCGCATAACTCTTCTGCCGACTCTGAGCTGATTTAATTTTATCCCTGATCAATCTGACCTTCTCATAAGCTTGATGTACGAGTTCGGGACCCAATATCTACCGTTCACCAACCTCATCCCAGTACAGAGGAGACTGACACCTCCGACCATACAATGCCTCGAATGGTGCCATACCAACACTAGCTTGAAAGCTATTGTTATAGGCAAATTCCACTAACGGTAGAAACTAAATCCAACTACCACCAAAATCTAACACACAAGCCCGTAACATATCCTCCGAGATCTATATCATCCTTTCTGACTGTCCGTCATTCTGGGGATGGAACATTATACTGAAAGTAAGCTTCGTTCTTAGTGCTTCATGTAAGCTCTTTTAGAATTGAAAAGTGAATCTCGGGTGTCGATCTAAAACAATGGACACTGGTACCCCGTGCATTCTGACTATCTCCTACACGTATAGATTTGCTAGCCTACTCAAGGAGTAGTTAACCTTCATTGGTATAAAGTGAGCAAATTTAGTCAATATGTCCACGATCACCCAGATTGCATTCTGCCCGTGAACTGCTGGTGGTATTTTGGTGACAAAGTTTATGGAGATGTCCTCCCATTTCCACTTCGGAATGCTAAATGGCTGCAACGGCCCTACTGACCTTTGATGTTCATCCTTTACCTGCTGACACATTAGGTATTGTTCCATAAATCAAGCAATCTCCATTTTCATGCCACTCCATTAGAATGATTCACGCAAATCCCGATGCATATTCGTGCTGCTCGGATGTACCGTATACAAGGAACGATACGCCTCCTCTAGAATCATCCTTTTTATCCCCTTGTCATTTGGAACACACAGTCTATTTCCAAACTTTAATACATCTCCCTTCGAGATGTTAAAATCTGCAGCCAACCCTTGCTGCACCTTTTCTACAACCTCAACTAACTCATCATCATTAGCCTGCACGACTTTAATCCTCTCAAATAATGTCGGCTGGATCACCAAGCTATCAATGAAAGCCTAATGATTACCATCCACCAACTCCACGCCAAGGCTTTCAAGATCCCGTCTGATATGATGCTGAGTTATTACTATCGATATTGTCGTATGCTCTAACTTCCTATTCAACGCATCAATTACCACATTAGCTTTCCCTAGATGATAGCTAATGGTGCAATCGTAATCCTTAATCAATTCCAACCACCTCCTCTGCCTCATGTTCAACTCCTTCTGAATGAAAAAGTATTTGAGGCTCTTGTGGCCCGTGAAGATCTCAGACTGTTTACCGTACAAGTAGTGTCTCCAGATCTTCAGCGTATACACCATTGCTGCCAACTCTAGATCATGCGAGGGGTAATTCTTCTCGTACTCTTTGAGTTGTCGAGAAGCATAAGCAATTACTTTCCCCTGTTGCATCAGCACACATCCCAACCTCTTGGGAGACGCATTACTGTAAATCACAAAAAACCAACGTCCCCATATGGGATGGTTAAAACCATATCAGTGACTAGTCGATGTTTCAACTTCTGGAAACTCTGTTCACACTCATCGGTCTAATCAAATCTTACATCCTTTCTCGTTAACCATGTCAAAGGGGCAGAAAAATTAGAGAATCCCTCCACGAACCGCTGGTAGTACCCAGCCAGTCCTAGGAAACTCTAAACTCTGCTTCTATCATACCTGGATCAACTGAGATACCACCTCCCGACATGACATGGCCAAGAAATGTGACCTGCTTCAACCAGAACTCACATTTCTTCAACTTGGCATACAACTTCTTTTCCCGTAGTACCTGAAGTACCAACCTTAAATGGTTTTTGTGCTCTTCCGAACACTTAGAATATACTAGAATATCATCGATGAATACCACTACAAATTGGTCTAAGTATTCATGGAAAACCTTATTCATTAGGTCCATAAATACCGTTGGAGCATTAGTCAACCCAAATGGCATGACCAGAAACTCGTAGTGACCATATCTGGTTCGGAAAGCAATCTTCGCAACATCCTTAGTCCTAACTTTCACTTGATGATACCCTGACCGTAAATCAATCTTCGAAAATACTTGCATTACCTGCAACTGGTCAAACAAATCATCTATACGAGGCAACGGATATCGGTTCTTCACTATTACCTTATTGATCTCACAATAATCAATGCATATTCGCATTGACCCATCCTTCTTCTTCACGAATAATACTGGAGCTCCCTAGGGTGAAACACTAGGTCTGATAAAGCCCTTATCCATTAGTTCCTGCAACTGCTCCTTCAACACTATAAGTTCAACTAGAGCCATCCGGTATGGAATTATAGAAATCGATGCCTTGCCTAGCAGCAATTCAATAGCGAACTCCACCTCTCGATCAGGAGGAAACCCGGTAAGTATTCCGGGAATACATCTAGAAATTCATTAACCACTCCGATATCTTCGAGCTTTAGATCATCCCGAGATGGTTCCTTCACGCAAGCTACGTACCCCTGACAACCGTCCAGAGTAACCTTCTCGCCTGCATAACTAACAGAATCTGTGGCGTTGAACCCACACACAATCCTTTGAACTCATATTCCTGCTCCTTGGGAGGTCTGAACACCACCACTCCTACGACAAAAATCATTGCAAAATTGGAAGATAACTAATCCATCCCTAGTATAACATCAAACTCATACATGTCGTATGCTACCAGATTCACCCGTAGCGACCTTCCCTGAATTACCATTTGGCAGTTCTTTAACATCTTCCTATAGTTCAACACACTCCCGGAGGGTGTAGCCACAAACAACCCCTATTCTATCACTTGGGTTTCAACCCCACACAGTTTCACAAAATTTGCAGATATAAAAAAGTTGGTTGCTTCTGAATCGAATAAAACAATAACTTTATTTAAAAGTAGTAACATGGTACCTGTCACCACGTTGCCAATGTGTTCTGCATATACTGGATTAAGCAAGTACACTCTCACCTGAGCTGTGTTTCCCCGAGGCACCTAATTATTCCCTCGATTCTAACTCAGTGCAACCGTACTAGTCATCGGTGTAATACATTTTTGGGATACATGGCCCGGTTCACCGCAACGATAACGGTTACCCATGAATGGCTGGCACTCCCCATCATGCCACTTATGGTACTTGGCACGACAGACGTGAGATGGATCCCCTTACGGACCCTGTCGTTCCGTATTCTGGAAATTTCTTGAACCATAGTTCCTCTTCTTCCACTGTCCCTGTCTAGAACCAGTCTGAGAACTATAAGGTACCCACCTCTTCTTCTAATCTTGTGCCACCTCATCCTCCCAGAGACCAGCCTCAACTACGACAACTTTCTCCACTAGAACCAGAAACTCTCGAATCTGTAACATTCCTACTAACCTATAGATGTCCTTCCTCATACCCTCCTCGAAACTCCGAGCCTTTTCGTACTTGTTCAAGATCATACATGGTGTAAAATGAGACAACTCGATGTATCTAACTGCGTAACTCTGCACTATCAGGGTCCCCTGAGTCAAACTCAAGAACTCGTCTGCCTTTGCGTCATAGACAAAATTCGGGGAGTATCTCTCAAAGAATACCTCCTTAAAATGGCCCCACGTCATCCCTGATGAATCAGTTCTCTACTCCTCAAGCAGACTCACCGCCGTCTACCACCTCTCGGCTTCTGCTGCCAGCTGAAACATAGTATAAAGAACTTTCTGCTCGTTGGTGTAATGCAGAACTTTTAGTATCTTTTATGTCTTTTGCACCCAGTTCTCCGCTACAATCGGGTTGGGCCCTCTAGTAAACATTGGAGGATGCATGCGGTTGAACTTCTCAATGGTGCAACCCGCAGCTGTCGGTGGACGCTCCCGTCCCCTAACACTTCACCCCATCTCTCACATAATATGCCTAGTCAAATCTCGAGGCATGAAAGGTGACCCTTCACTCGCAGTCCTCTCCGAACTTCTATCCGAGTTGGTATCTTTGGGCTCCATACTGAAAATAGTATAGGAATAGATTAGCATTCCTATATGATAGTAGAGTTAACATAATCATTGCAGAATAATCATGTTAAACTCTAGACTCTTAGGCTTAGGTTAGCCCTATTGCACAAACACAAAACCATCAATGGTTTGTCGTGATTTTACTGAAATTGTCATTCAAGGAAAAACACAGAACACCGCCAATGAATCTCTATCCAGCTACAAGACAACCCTCAACCTACTCTACCCATTCCCTACATCCTATACTCTGGTATGTTCACAAAATCATGCCTAACCAACTCTACAAGACCTAACAACCTGGTTAGCTCTGATACCAAACTATAACGCCCCAAACCCAGAAACGGGCCCAAGGTGTGATTTAATAACCTAACATGTCCCTATATCATACAACATCCATGATACTATGCAATATAAGGGTCCGATCCTGTAAGGTTCACGTATACCCTATCCATCATCACATACACTGTATATACGCAGTGGAAAATTCAACCTAATCCATTCATAAAACCATTCAACAATCTATACAAAATAGGATCTAGTTCTCCAAAATACATAACATACCCTAGGTGTCTGCATAACCCAAAATGACTACTCGACAAAGGACCAGTTCTTATACAAGTACCTTTACACGGCTAACTAACCACCATGCTCCTAAGCCGCTAGGACACTAGTGTCGGCTACTCAAAGGACCTAAAAAACATTTGTATGATAGGGGCAAGACAACTCTCAGTAAGGGAGAAACAGGTTATATCAGTGTGTGGATACATGAGTGTTATTTTAACAACAAACATACATTTCACAATACCAGTATTTTCACAAATACAGTTCAAGTATACATATGATACAAAGCAATACGATCTAGTGTCGTTATACTCTTCGGCCTAAGCTGGATTGTCTGGTGGTATTTCACACCCTTCAACAAAAGTCGGACTAACTGGTGGTATTTCACACCCTTCGGTAAAAGCTGGTGCCTCCGGTAACCTGGCATAGCATAAGCCCCCACAGTGTTGAATCGGTGCAAATTTGGTGTTCTCACGCCCTTCAGTAAAAATCAGTCTATCTAGTGGTATTGCGCACTCTTTGGCAAAAGTCGGACATCAAAGCCTATGGTCTTATTCTGACTCGGTTCAATATCTCAGCCTATGGCATTTTAATCCGATCCGCTTTGATATATCCCCTACGGTATTATCCCGACTCGACATTTTCACAAAACCTGGAACATTTTGGAACTCACGTTCCTATATCTCATTTGAATAATTCACTGCCTACGGTAGTTAAACGACACACTTTTCTACACAAAATACATCATTCAAATTCATCATCTCATTCCACACTTGTTTGGGTAAACAAACAATCGCATATCAGGTATTCCAGAAATACAATTTAAAATAATCAAAGGTATGCTCATCTCTATATCACAATTTATACCAATATAAAGTTTTCTAATAGAAATGGAGATGATACCCGAAACCCCCAATTTTCCCAAAAACTCTAAACCGAAAATCCCATAATTTTATGTGATAGATTTTTCCAAATAAGTTACCAAAACATCCGTAGAATCATAAACTACAATTCTACCGATAAACAGAAACCCCTTACCTTTCCCTAAAAACCAAAACACGAACTAAATTGGTCCTAAACAGCATCACGGGAACCCAAAGCCTAAAAATCGAAGAACAATACTTTAATATAATCACCATTACTACAAATCTGTCGAACCAAAAATTAAAATCGGACCTTTACCTCGATTTTGGGAGAAAACCTAAAAATCCTTGAAATGAAATTTTGATCCACTATAAACGTAGAGATCCTCCTTCTGATCCACGTGGTAACATCGGATCGTTGATTTGGGTAATAGACGACTCAAAACCCTAGAGAGAGAGGTTCGAGCTTCCGAGAGAGAGAGAGAGAGAGATTTGATTTTTCTTAGCAATGAAGAAATGAAAAATGATATTTATAACCCCTTTGACCCGGTCCAATTCGTCGACGATACGACGCCTTCTGCGATGAGTCATCTATGCATTTCGTCAATGAATCGGTTCCTTCGGCGACGAGCTAGATCCTTCGGCCATGAACCTTATTCCAATATTTTACAACTTGTTCGGTATCTCTTCGTCGATGAGGCTCTAAATTTCGGTGATGAAGAGTATAAGGGCCTTCGTCGACGAGGACAATGGCTTCGTCGATGAAGCCTGCAAATTTTACCTTTTTACCCCTTTACTTATTTATTTAATCCAAAATTCTTGGGTCGGGTTCTTACATACCATATTAAGTCAAACATGATATATCTACGTATGATTGCCCACCCATCCTGACCTGCCCATCCTACTCTCCATCAAACCTCTAACGGGTGAGTACATAGAGGGTATCCTACACACTGTCTACACTTCAGGGCTAATTGGCCTCCTACCCACACTTCCTAAATAGTGTGGTTACACTGTCGGCTATACACCAATCTAGTCCGCCCAGCCTACTCTCCATCAAACCTCTAACGGGTCGGCACACAATGGGTATCCTTTCTCTGATCTAGCTAGCTAGCAACGGTACCGTGCTTTTAGCATACGTAACCATCCAGGTTCTGTTACTATATAATACATTTCACATAATATATTTCTGCTCATAAATAACATTTTCATATTTTTAAAATAAACTTTGACTTTTACATATTTTTGAATAAAGGTTGTCATATTAAAATTGATCACGGCATCTGCGCCGGCTATCGTATCACAACATCTACACCGGCTATCATTCACACGACATCTGCGCCGGCTATATTATCATAATATACTAAAAAATATCTTAATTTTTGTACTGTTCATCATCTTTATAAAACTATGGTCAAATCATGCTTTTTTTTGTGAAAACATAAAATATTCTAATCATGTTATAAGTCTGTAGTAAAATCATTTATACTCATGCCACACAAATGAGTACTACTATATCATAGTATCTGACCCGTAAAATATATTTTACTAACAAAATAATATTAAATCTAAAATCAAGGTTTCCTCAGTTCAACATTAGTATTTCCCAAAACTAATTATTTCATACATATAATTTCTGAAACAAATGTTGTATAATATATGTTAAATTTTCTAAAAATACCTAACTTAATCTATTCCCTTACCTATTTGCTAAGAAGCCTGTAGAAAACCCTAAATTACGCCTACAAAGTCCAAAACTCCAAACCCTGAAATTGCATTAATGCCAATTCAATTAACTAAAACCCTAATATATTACCATCTAACCCTTTTCTTGAGTTCACATATTCCAAATAACTGCATAAATCCTAAAATAACTTACTTACCCTGATTTTGGGATGGTGCCTAAGCACCTCAAATCAGCAATCCACTCTAGTTAAGTTGTAAGGAATTTCCCCGGGATCATCGTGACAACTTCTGATCGCCAAAACGGGGAAAAACAAAGCTGAATCTGAAGAGAGAAGGAGGGAAAGTAGAAGTTTAGAGGGAGAAAACTAAAAAGAAAATGAAACCCAAGCTGTAGATCTAATTTTTGCGTATATATAGACTACTAGCCACGTGGCTTTGTCGACGAGACACGTGTACTTGTCGATGAGTCGTAGAAGGGTGTTCGCCGATGAAGATATTAAGTTCGTCGACGAACCCTTAATGACCTGATTTTCCTGCTTTTAGTATCTTCTCGTCGACACGTGTACTTCATCGACAAGATCTAGAAGGACGTTCGTCAACGAGAATCCTGGGTTCGTCGACGAATAACTGCTGATGTCCCTTTAAATAATTCTTTTTTCTTATTTTCTTTTCCTTATTTCTTTTATTTTATTATTATTATTATTATATTTTTAGGGTTTCTACAAAATATGTCGAACCTTTGGAGAAAAGATTTCATCATAATCTATCCACTTCTTCTGTGAGTATCCTTTTGCCACCAACTGTGCCTTGAATTTCTCTCATTCCTTTTCTAAAATTGCTTCCTTCTTCCTACATACCCATTTGCAATCTATCGATCTCTTCCCATCTAGAAGCTCCACCAAATCCCAAGTTTGGTTCTTATGTAGTGATTCCATCTCCTCAATCATCACACCCATCCACCTATATTTTTCCTGACTGTGCACTGCCTCTTGAAATGTAATTTGATCGTTGCAACTAGTAAGAAAAACATAAGATACTAACTCTTCAAATCCATACCTTGGTGGAAGTTTGATAGTGCGTCTAGATCTCCATATAGGAATATCGTCGACTTGCCAGTTTCCTGAGCTAGAGCTCCCTGCAACCATAGGACTATGATCATTGTCGTTGCCCTGAGCTTCCAATTCCACCTACACAACATGTTCATCACTACCCCAACTTTTTGGCTCCTGTTTCTGTTCATCACACTCGAGTACGTTTCATCATAACCTTCTCATCAAAGACTACATCCCTACAGATCACCACCTTATTTGCAATTGGATCTTATAGCTTGCACCCCTTCACACCCTCTAGATATCCCAAAAAATTGCAATGATGAGACTTTGGGTCAAGCTTAGACCTCTCCTTACTAGATACGTGAATAAAAATTTTAGCAAGTTGGCCATTCAACTAATCAACCCCCTTCATCCTCAAATTATTATAACAACAAACACATCAATCAAAACTTTAATCTACATATCTACTTTACAAGCTCATTTGTGGTTAATTAAGTTTTTAAATTTATATGGATTTAAATATAATTATGATTTACTTATAGAAAATTTTAATAATTTGCTATGAAAATTTAATTATAAATTTATCATACAATTTCAAATGTTAAATTATAAATTCATCAGATTGTTTTGAAATAAATCCATTTAACTTAAGGGGTCCAAGGTAGTTTTAAGATAATAATTATGAAAAATGCTTTTACTAATTAATAGAATAAAAAATATATAATAAAGACAGTAGAGATCAATTCATATTACTAGTTAAAAAAATTAAAAATTCAATTATGAGTAACAGTTATAGAAAATCTTGATTTAATTATCATTAATTATTACAAAAATTAAATTATAAATTTATTTTGTGGTTTCAAAATATTAAAAATTTTATTTATGGGCCAATTTCAAAGTAATAATCAACTTATTAATTACAATTTATTGGAAAGTTTCAATTTTAAAATTAAATTTTGAATAATTGTTTTAATGGTTGAAACTAATTAGCTTTTTATTTTACAAATTATTATAACTACAAATGCATCAACTCAAAAATTTGATCTAAATATCCCTCTTACAAGTTCATGTTATGATTAATTAAGTCTTAAAATTTGCACATATTTTTATTCACTAATGATTTTACTATAGAAAAACTTAATTGCTTTAATATTATTTTGTTAAAAAATTTAAATTATAAATTTATCATACAATTTTAAAATATTAATAATTTTATTTGTGGGTCAAATAATAATTAGCTTATTAAGAAATAAATTTTATTGAGGAGTTTCAAATTGTTAAAAAATAATTTAGAAAAATAACTCAACACATAGGGTCTGTTTAAATCAAGAATTTTAATTGTGAAAATGATTGGAGTACAAAAAGAAACCATATTTTCCTTAATATTATTTCTATATACCAAACATTATTAATGGTACTATTTATTTATAATTATTAAATTACAAATTTTATTGGCTAATTTCAAAATTTTAAAAATAATTTGAATAGACAACTCAACACTTAGGGTCTTAGATTAAGGATTTTAATTGGGGAAAGGAATGAAAAATAAAAATGACACCTATTTTCTATTATATTTTCTCTCTATTCCAAATATGACTAAAAATAAAAAAAAATATTATAATATAATTAAAAGTTAAGAAAAAACAAATGTTCATGATGCTTAAAATCAATTTTGTCCATAAAGGAACCTATTTTTCATTATATTTTATCCCACACCAAATTTTATTAAAAATAAAAATTTGTTCTAATATGATTAAAAACTAAAGGGTGGGGGGAAATAAATATTTATGATGCTGAAAATCTAATTTTTGTTTATTAATTTGATATATATATATATATATATATATATATATTTTTCACTCTATTTCATTTCAAAACTAAATATGAAAATTTGGATTATTCATATTTTCCCTTTCTTTCTATAATGCTTTCAAAATGGGACTTAAAATTTTTACGAAAAAAAAATTGAAATAATTTCAAGGCCTACATCTAATCCCATAGTCAAATTTTATAATTTAATACATAAAATTAAAATTTCATATTTTTTATGAATTTATAATTTAATGATTTTATACAAGACATGTTTTTGGAACTTAATACACAGCCCATGCAATTATAAAATAAAAGAATACATATCAACACTGTTAGCTTTGGTGTATTCCCAAAAAAGGGGGTGAATTGGGTATTTAAAATTTTCCTCTAAATTAAATTAATCTAATAGTATTACGCAATTTAGGGTCTATATATGCAATTATAAACCCAATCAACACATGTACAACATATAATGAATCAAACATACAATATATATGTACTGAAAATAAAAGTGCATAAAATAAATTGCGAAAATATAAAGTACACGCATGATATGATATCGGGGTTCGACCAACTGTGCCTACGTCCCCGCCTTGGCTTACCAGTACAAGGATTCCACTAATGTTTACTTAACGGGTGGAGCGGCACTAGTTACAATCATGTCAATTCACGGGGTTGACCTCAACCTACATCTTACCAGGATGGTACACCTAGTTCCTAACCGAGTTTAAGTCAATCCGAAACTATTCAATAGAGTTAGTTTCCCTCTTCAGACCCACACCTAGAATACAACAATCAATATGAAATTTTACGTACACGGAAATGCTTCTTACATAAACGAATATGTACTACTAAGCACAATCACAAATCAATGCACACCAAATATGTAAGAATGACAAGCTCAGTGTATATGTGCAATTTACACTCAATAAAATGATAATCTCAAGTATGCACAAAAATGTTCAAACAAACTAATATTTGAAAGCAAAGTATATCAAATCTCAATATTAGATTAGTGTTCAAATGTGCTAGCAATAATATTCAAACGAACTCAAAAATATTTTCTCAAATTATATCAAGTACAAAAGTTGTTTGAAATCAAATTTTATAAAAAAAAATTTGCACACAAAAATTATTGCTTAAAGAATCTTGCAATGACAATGTAAAAATCCTTAAACTAATGAGTTTTCTTAATGCTAGATTTATTAAGTTAAATTTGTGGGAAGAACCCTAGCAAAACTCTCAATACAAAAATCAAACAATACAAATTTCAATGAGAGTATAGAGCTATTTAGAATTAAGTACTAATAATCTAAACATTTTCTCTAAGCTTAGATGATCAAAGAAAATGAAGTAGGACAGTATTTTGGAATATTTGAGAAATATAAGCTTTGGAATTTTTCAGAGGATTTTTTACTAATCACTTTGGTAATTTCTTACTAATCCTTACAAATGAACCCCTGTGAAATGGTAAAAATAATAACTGTTGGGGACATGTAAGAAATTATTAAATTTGTTTTAAAACGATTTAGCAAAAACAACTATATTTAACCGTCTTAATTGTGGTAAAAATATAAAACAATCCAAGAATTTTGGGTGGCTGACCTACGGTTCGGTCGCCCGAACAGACTCAATGAAAAAATCGATTTTTCAAAGTTCGGGTGCCCGAGTCAAGGTTCGGTTAGCTAAACAGATGTGATTTCCACACTGTCTGCGGTTTGAGTGCCTGGTCAAGATTTCAGTTAACTGAACTTATGTGTTCGGTTGTCCGAAACTATTTTGAACATGAAGTTCGAACTGCCGAGTTGGTGGGAAAGGTCAGAGTTATGGTTAGGTCGCTCGTGGACACTATGTTTAAAATGGTTCAGTTGCCTGAAACAAAAGTCAATATTTGGACTCGTCCAGGGTTCGGTCGCTCGAGGTGTTTTGAACACTAGGGGTTTGATCGCCCGAAATCTCATGACTTTGCCCTTTCTGTTTACTCCCACTTCAATTGATTCCTCTAATATGTTAATTGATTTTGGGGATATTTTACGTGCTTGTGCATTGACTTAAGGTCTTTCAAAGGTATTTTGAAGTTATTTAACTTAATCTAAAAAACCTAACGTCCGTCGACCAGGTGATCCCTAAAGTCAATCTGGTCTTGAGTTTATAAGTTTCTACATGCATGATGCACATCAATTGTTACAGACCAATCATACTTTAATATTACAGACCCAAATTAAACATGATATGAATTATAACACAAAATAAATCTTGTGTGTCTTTAGTTTTCAAGTTTTCACATGTCATCAAATGACATTACTAATATGAGTCTGCATATAAACTTAAGAGATATTAAATGCTTGAATATTTGTCATTATTAAAACCGGGTATGACCTATAAGGTTAACAAATACTATATTGAAAAACTGTGTTATATATTTAAATTATAAAATGGATTTAATGCAATTATAATTATTTGCTAATAAAGAATTAAAATATTTTCTTTGTGAATTATGATTTATTCAATAATAAATATGTTTAAATTATAACATCTCATACGTATTGCCTCTGTATGTATGCATTAATAAAGAATTATTTTAAGCTCACACTTTTTTTTTCATAATTTAGAAATGCTCCGCTGATTATCTAATAAGTAACCATTGTTTTTCCCCAAATGAAAAATCTCAATCGTCGCTGTCACATGAGCCCCGTAAAATCCTATTGCAGTGCAGGCATTGTCTGCTGCTCTGTGGCGGGAACTGAGGAGTAAGCAGAGCTCTAAAACCCTGCTCGGTGCTCAGGGCCCCCTAAACCCTAGAAATTTCTATCTGAGTTACGATCTCATTTCCATTCAATCATCTTCCAGAGGGGATAAAGCGCAGAAAGAACTGCCAAGAAAGTGTTTAGAAATTTCTACCTGAGTTACGATCTCATTTCCATTCAATCATCTTCCAGAGGGGATAAAGCGCAGAAAGAACTGCCAACAAAGTGTTTCATCTCGCGAACGCTCTTCAGCACCATAATGTACTGGCCAACGGTCAAAACCGTCGTCGTTTCCTTCCCGAGATGGCGCTCCCTCCCGCTCCTATTCTGTTCCTCTGTTCCTAACAAGCGTTTATTTAGCTCTTCTCGGCTTCCACCGTACTCTCTCTCTCTCTCTCTCTAGCTCTGTGCGTGCATGTCTGACGGGTTTCTAATCTCGTTAATGACGAGAGATGACTATTTTTTAAAATTTATGTTTTTTATTCTTCAAATTTTTATTGCATATTAACGCTTTCCCCCCATTTTCTTCGGAATAGTAAAAGACGGTGTGAGCGGATTCACTGTTTTAGAGAACAGAAGGTTTTGAAGGGAACCCCAAAAGTGACCAAAAAATTGAAGGATTCAAAAGAAGCCTTAGATGACAAGGATTATTCTCACATAATGTGGTGGAAGGAGGTATGAACAAGCTGCATTTCTGTAATTGTAGACTTTAATTGGTTTGTATAATTTCTTCAGATGGTATTAAAAATCATGTATTGCCGTGTTCTTTTATTGCAGAGGATGCAGATATGCAGAAAGCCTTCCACTGTCCAACTAGTTAAAAGGCTCTCATATTCTAATTTGCTGGGGCTGGACGTTAATCTGAAAAATGGGAGGTGGGCTTCTAAATTGTTGTGGCTGCTAGAAGTTTTTTTAAAAAATAATTTTGTTTATGGATTCTTTTGTCTTATCCTGGATGCCTGCAAGCAAGAGAAGAAAGTCACTAACTGTACAATCTTTTCAACATTGACCATGACTCATGAAGACTCTGTGCCATTTTGACATCTGAAGCATATTTAATATCCTGTATTTTGATTTTCAATTCTGGATTGCTTCAATAGCCATATGATGGCACTATAAAAAGAAGAAGAAGCAGTTTTCTTTGTAGTTTGCAATATTAATGGTTGATGGATTGGTTAATGGTAACTAAACTGGAAATGAGTTCAGATGGTTGCATATCAACAGGCATGAGGTATTTGAACATAGAGGACTTGGATGGGTTCAGGTGTTAGGCTGCTGTAAGTGGGTTGTATTGATTTGTTTTGAGGTTCCAACATGGTTTTAAATTGTGGTTGTGGGTATCGTCGTGTAATGGTCGCGGGTGTTGTAGGATGCTGGAGAAGTGGACGTTACATAACGTGAAGCAGTTGTAGCAGCCGTGAATTTTTTTCATGCATGCACAATCATGCCAAAATTGAAGACTAAGCATGGAATCTTTTAAAACATTATTTTAAATGAATTTTGATTATTTTAGTGCACTGTTTATAGGAAAAGTAATTTTTTTTATTCTTTATAGGAAAAGTCATTTTAATGTGCAATTGAAAGGTGCAGTTGGCACAAAGAGGAGGAAAAAATATTCTCCTATAAAAATGAAGAAACCAAAATAGACCAAAAAACAACCAAAATTAAACAACCTTCCAATTTTTTGAATATCCGAGAAAGGCACCCTTTTAAAAGTGCCAAAAGTCTAAAGAGAAGCTAAGTACTGATTCCTGTCCCAAAGCAATGTACCAGAATTCCACTTTTCAGAAAAGATATGATCATTCCTCTACATCTAAATTCCCCATAAAACTGCAAAGGTCTACAAGTCCACAATACTATCACCACTCTTCCCAAAACCTGTGAAGGAGATATTCTCCAAGAATTCGGGCGAGCCCAATTCTCCCCAGTAACTATAAATAACTTATTCTAGAAGCCCCAAGAGAAAGGGCAATGTAAACAAAGATGCGAAGCAGATTTTGAGCTATCAAAACATGAAAAACAAACATTTGTTTATGATGACTTCAAAAGCTTCCTACTTTGTTTAACTCTATCAAGGATAGCCAACCTAGTAAACCCATTGATCTTAGAGGGGACTTTATCTTTCTAGATGAAACGATGAAGGGGAAAGGCTTGACAAGATTTGATCATATGCTCAAAGAAAAATTTTGAAGAATAGAAATCTAAGGAATCCAAACCCTAACTCAAACTTTCCCTCCTACATGAGAAAAGACAGCCCTCCAACAGAACCAACAATACTCCTTATCTTTTAGAGGCCTACAAAAGTGAATATCCCAAGAAGAAGTAGTCCCATTTGAATTAAGGAATGAAGTACTGAAATAACTACCTGCTAAAGAAAGATGATATAAATGAGGGAATGAAATGGAAAGCACATAATTCCCTACCCAAACATCTTCCTAGAGAGTATCAGTGACTCATTGCCCACAACATATTTTATATAATGAGTAATCAAAGATTCAAAGGACAAACCTGAGCAATACTTTTCCAAGGACACTCCACAGAACATCTTAAACCCAATTAGTTTCCCACCCTTTAGATGCAAGCCTACTTTGCTTTTTATAACTATTAAGATTTGATTAAAAGTGAATGACCTAACTTGAAGATAGGTCTCTCCCTCTATTTATAATACAAATTTAAATACATACTACTGACAATAATGCCCTTACTAACTCTCACTAATTAACATACTAACACAATAATAATAATGCTAAAAAACATACCTCTAACACTCCTCCTCAAGTTGGAGCATAAATGTCATAAGCTCCTAGCTTGTTACAAATGAATTTAACACTAGCACCCCCCAACGCTTTGGTAAACAAATTTGCAAGCTGCATGTCCAACTTCACATAAGCAGTTGTAATGAGCTTTTGCACAAGTTTCTCTCAAACAAAGTGACAATCAACTTCAGTGTGCTTCATCCGCTCATGAAAGACCGGGTTGAAGGCAATATGAAGAGCAATTTGATTATCACACATCAACTTCATAGGCTGAGAATGCGGAAAACCCAATTCTTCTAACATGTTCTTCAACCAGACAAGTTCACAGGTAGTGTGAGCCATAGCTCTATATTCTAATTCAACACTTGACCTTGCCAACACAGTTTGTTTATTACTTTTCCGAGAAACCAAATTACCACCAACCGAGATACTGTATTTGGTAGTGGATCTCCGATCGGAAGGCGATCCAGCTCAATCTGCATCTGCATATCCATGGATTTAAGTATGACCCTGATCACGATATAATAGACCTCTCCTAGGTGCACCTTTGAGATATCTCAACATGAGAATCACGACATCCCAATGACTTGTCCTTGGAGAATCTCAAAATTGACTCACAACACTTGTTGCAAAAGATATATCTGGCCGAGTAACTGTGAGATAATTTAACTTTCCAACAAGTCTCTGGTATTTCGTGGGATTACGTAGTAAATCACCCTTATTTGACACTAATTTGTTGTTAGGATCTATGGGCATATCAACCGATTTAGATCCTGTTGAAATGTGGAAAAGAAAACTGAATATTCCACTAACTTATGAAGAAGATTACATTCCCTTTAAATAGATGATAATTCTCGTCTAATTACTAGGGATATTTACAACCTACTGAAAATGGAATATCCTATTTAAAATGGAAAGCTGTAAAATAGGAAAGACTATCTACAAAATCGGGTAACATGCTACCCAAATCCCCTAGGATCGTGGAACCAAAAATAGCTAACAAATCAACTGCTTTGTTAGCTATAAATCTCCTAAAGATCAACCTCTAATAAAGGCTGACAGATATCAAACAATTCTACACTCCCCCTCAAGTTGGGTTTTAAATATTGATTAGGCCCAACTTGGAACTCAGATCATCAAAAGTCTTTCTTGGCAGAGCCTTGGTAAGGATATTGGCTGTTTGGAGACATGTAGGCACATACAACATCTTGA
The DNA here is from genome assembly GCF_029873635.1 of Malania oleifera. Lineage (NCBI taxonomy): Eukaryota > Viridiplantae > Streptophyta > Magnoliopsida > Santalales > Ximeniaceae > Malania > Malania oleifera. The sequence continues at coordinate 38,705,379 of NC_080419.1, forward strand.
TTATTTCTTCCTCTATTTTTTATTTTATGAAATGTCGATCGATCTCCACGTGTTTTGTTCTATCATGATGCACTGGTTCTTTGCAACGCTGATGGCTGACTGATTCTCACAGAACATCTTCATGGGTTCTTCACCTGAAATCTTTAATTCCTTTAGAAGCCTTCTTAGCCATATTCCTTCACAGATGCCGTGTGCCATTGCATTGAATTCAGCTTCTGCACTGCTTCTTGACACAACTAATTGCTTCTTACTTTGCCATGTAACTAGGTTTCCCCTCACATATGTGCAGTACCCAGAAGTTGACCTTCGATCATGTATTGATCCTGCCCAATCTGCATCATTGAATACTTCAATATCTCTTCTTTGATTCTTGTTAAAAAATAATCCTTTACCTGGTGTTAGCTTATGATATTGTAGGATTCTATAAACTGCCTACATTGTTCTTCATTGGGATTGTTCATGAATTGACTCATCATACTGACAGAGAAGCCAATATCAGGTCGGGTGTGAGACAAATATATAAGTTTTCCAACTAGTCTTTGATATCTACCTTTATCCACTGGTGCATTGTCTTCCTTGGCTCCTAGTTTGGTTGTTGAATCCATAGGAGTATCTGCTGGCTTGCATCGGAGCATCCCAGTCTCTTTCAAAAGATCTAGAACATATTTCCTTGGGAGACAATGATTCCCTTCCTTGACCATTCCATCCCTAGGAAGTATTTGAGATTCCCAAGGTCCTAGAAATTTTTTGAGACTACTCATTTCCTCCTCATAATGTCCTGTTAGAATGATGTCGTCCACATATACAATGGAGATAGAAATTTTTCCTTCAGGAGAGCATTTAACAAATAGTGTATGATCTGATTGACATTGAGAATAGCCATACCTCCTGACTACCTTTGTAAATCTCTTGAACCAGGTTCTTGGGGATTACTTGAGCCCATATAAGGATTTTTTTGAGTTTGTAGATTTTGTTGTGTGTAGCTCGTGTCTCGAAACCAGGAGGAATTTCCATGTAGACTTTTTTAGCTTGGTCTCCATTGAGGAAGGCATTCTTGACATCTAGTTGGTGAAGAGGCCAGTCTAAATTTGCTGCCAAAGATAAGAGGAGGACCCGTACTATATTTAACTTGGCTACAGGGGAAAATGTCTCTTCGTTGTTGATTCCATATGATTGAGTGAATCCCTTTGCTACCAGCCACGCTTTGAATCGGTTGATACTTCCATCTTCATTGTATTTCACAGTGAATATCCGTTTGCAACCCACTGGACGTTTTCCAGTTGGTAATTTTGTGATCTCCCATGTTCCATTCTTTTCTAGTGCACTGATTTCTTCCTAGACATCAGACTTCCATTCAGGTGTATCGAGAGCCTCTTGTATGTTATTAGGAACCTCAATTTTGTCGAGGTTGGCAACAAAAGATCTAAAATTCGATGACAACCCCCGATATGACACAAAAGTGTATATTGGGTGTTTTGTGCATGATCTCACACCTTTTCTCACAACAATTGGACAATCACTATCATCATTAGTTAATTCATTATGGGAAGTCTCGGGATTAGAGTTACTTGGTGGATTCTCACTTGATCTAGGGCTTGGATCAGACTCTTGGATTTGCTCAAGGGATGCTTGTTATGCTATCACCTTTTGGTTCCTTCTCCTCCGTGAATAGGTAATCAACTCATCATTTTTTGTTGGTTGACTAGTGTCTAGATGCCGATGTTTAACGGGAGATTCTAAGAAGGGATGTGAATGAGAAATGGAGTCAGTAGTTGGAATAGATTTAGAAATTTGTGATTGGTGAGAAGGGCTAGAATCATAAGAAGGGTGAGATAACTCTTCAATATCCCAAAGTTGGAATTCCTTTGTAATCTCCCCCTGAATTTCAGATTTGTGGTAATATGGTTGTTGCTCAAAAAAGGTGGCATCCATGAAGTGATAATATCTTTTAGTAGCTGGTAAATAGCATTTATAACTCTTTTGGTTTGGAGAGTACCCCAGAAAAATGCACTTTGGGGCTCTAGGATCAAGTTTACCCCGGTGTTGACTATGAGCATGAACAAAGGCTAAGCACCTGAATACTTTGAAGGAAATAGTGGAGATGAGTCGAGTATTGGGAAAGGATTGAAGTAGAGTTTGACAGGGAGTTTGGAATTTGAGAAAACGAGAGGGCATCATGTTTATGAGGTAGGCTGTAGTGAGAATGGCTTCACCCCAAAAGTGTTTCGGTACATGTGTAGAGAACATGAGGGAGTGGGCAACATCTAGTAGGTGCCGGTTTTTTCTTTCGGCAATTCCATTTTGCTGAGGAGTGTCAGCATAGGAACTTTGGTGTATTATACCTTGACTCAAGAGATAATCATCAAGAATGGATTTGAAATATTCTTTGGCATTATCAGTTTTCACAATCTGTTTTTTTGCTTGGAATTGTGTTTGGATCATGGTGTTAAAATTTGTGCTTGAAATCGCCATATGAAGGTGACCTACTGCATCCCCTTACCTTTGAAATTTTATCCATTTGGGAAGAAATTTGTCGCTGTTTGGAAGTGATTTGGGTAGATTTGAGTAAGAAATCAAGCTAGAAACTTGGGATTTGGGTAGATCTGAAGAGGATTTGAGGCTTTGAGCTTTGAAGAGGGTTCGGGAATGGGAGATGCTTTGTGCTCGTGAATTCCTGAGTTCTGACTGCCTGTTCGCCTGTCTGCCTTCTGCCAGCATGTACAATTTATTCCACCTCACTCTTTTCGGTCACCCCCCCCTCGCTAAAGCAAGTTAGGCAGCTTATTGGCTTAACTAATTAATTTGCTACTTATGACTTTATCTTAAACAATGTTTATAACTTATCTATTTCCATTTACTACTTAGTACTTAATTACTTATACTTTTAATTGCTTATTTGCTACACTTATAGCTTAACTAATTAATTTGCTTAATGGGCCTAAACTGCTACACTTAGTTATTGATACTTTGAATATTAGAATTTAAAAATTAAATTATCGCCTAAATTGCTATGTGTTATTGATATTTTGAATATTAGAATTTAAAAATTAAAATTGTTAGAAAATACAAAAGAATATGTAACTATTCAATATTAAATACAATGAACCTACTATCTATTTAGTCTTAAATTACTTAATGGGCCTAAATTGCCTAACCCCAAATGTCCCAAATTTTTATGCTTGCTTTGTTATTGACTTAGAAAATTAGATGGAATCATTACATGTAACTATTTCACATACTAATAGTAATGAATTTATTGTGTATGCATAATTGTATGTTGACTCATTTTATGTCTCTACTTAATTGGTTTTCATTTTCAATTACATTTCTAAATTTTTTTAATCATTAAAGTGGTGGAAAGTATTAAAAAAAAAACTTTTCCTATAAATAGCGCACTAAAATTAGTATAAAAATCATGTTGCATATTAAAAAGTGTTTGTTCGTTGAATTAAAGTGGTCAAAATTAATTAAAAATCATGTTATAAAAGATTCCATGCTTAATTTTCGATTTTGGCATGGTTGGCATGCATGAAAAAAATTCACGGCTGCTATAACCATTTCCCATTTCTTAACGCCTGCTTCTCCTGCGTCCCACAACACCCACGACCATTACGCGACGTTGCCCGCAACGGTGATTTAAAACCATGCTCTTTGCCATTGGATCCAAATCTCAACAAATCTAGAATTACCCCCTAAAGGAACTCCTAAATATGGCAGAGGCCACTAAGAATGCCACACCGAACTAAGGAAGCTAACCCCTTTTCTTTCCTTATGTTAAAATGAAGTGAAGAATTTCTATTAAAAAAACTAAAAAGTGGGGAATGGTTCTTACTTAGGCTGATTTCTGGGGATCTTTGGGTAGGGGACCATTACTGCTCTATTTCTTTTCCTTCCCTTTTTGTCTTACTACATCTAATAATGTTCCTATTTCATTGTTCTTGTTCCTTAATGTTGGGGAGGCTGAGGAGCCTTTTTTGTATCGTAATTGATCGTGTTTTTTCTGTTTAGTCACTTTAGTGTGATCACTTGTAAATATTTGTATTCTCATTTGATTAATTTGTCTAATCCTTTTTTCCTCTTGTCATTTGTGGAAGGTGAGGCCTAGTCTGTTTTGGAAAATAGTTTTCTTTTTCCATTTTATGTTTTCCAAATAATTACAAAAAATGCCACCATGGGCTGCAGGTTAGAAGACCATATAAGGCTTTGTCTCTCTTGATGTGTGTGTGATGTGTTATGTTAGTGATGAGTCTCATGCTCATGTATTTTGGCGTTGCTTTGTGGCTCAGAATTTATGGAATAAGTTTCAAGGTTTGTTTGTTGAGTGCTAGGTTCTTTGGAGGGCTTCTTGGCGATCTGTTTTAGATATCTTGGAAGGCGTAAGGATATAAGGAGGTTATGGTGGTGTCCAGTTTTTTTTTTTGTTTTTGGGATAGAGGAATGCTCCCATTTTTCATGATTGCGTTTCAGGGATTCATTTGATTTGTGAGAGGATTGAAAATTGTGTATTTTTTTTTTATCATTGTGGGATTTTCCTTTTGGTTGTTTTGGTGTTTTTATGATCTTTTGTGCGATTGGATGGCTTTATTAGCTTGATTTGTTTTTTTGGTTAATTTTTTTTTTTTTGATGTGGAGGAATCCTCTTCCTTATACATTCTTTCTGCTTTCATTAAGTTTCTTTTTCTTCCAAAAAATGGAGAAGTGATGTTTCTCATACTTCTATTGTTGCTCATCTCTTTGAATATCATCCTCTCAATTTTCCTCATTATTAAGGCTCAAGCTTGGGGACGAATTTTGTGTAGGTGGAGGGAACTAATGCATAATATTTTTGCAATTGCATTTGTGTACCGTTAGGATTGAATGAAGCCTTTCCATAAGAATTGAGAATTTAGGCTCAACTTCAAAGGGTAATAACTTTTAATCTGGGAGGAGTTGTGGGACCATAATATATACAAGGAAAGCCCCAGACAAACTCTACAACATACTTGTATTGTCCATAGATTAAAGCCCATTTTGGAACCCAAATTTGTGAGTCTATGAGACAGTTCCTGTTTTTTTGGACATCTTTGTATTTTTACATGATTTTTGTTTCCTTAGTTCGATGAGGTTCTGTGAACTGTCTTAATTCCTGCTTTTTAACTCAATTTAATTTTTTTTAGAATGTTTGGATTTTAGACGTTTTTTTTTTCCCCTCTTTTTTGGAAAGGGGAGGGGGATGGAGTTGGAGTATAATAGCCTTCTAATGCCTTCAGCCAGGTTCATACTTATATCAATAAATGACAGTTTTTCTCTTTCTCCTATTTTCACAGAACCCTATAGTTGTTCTAGGAGCAGAATTAACTACTTCAGGATTGATTCCATTTATAAGAGCCAAAGATTAGTGTCTAGGATGGTCAATATAAATTATTTCTATGATGCTCTCAAAATTGCATGGGAAGACAGATGCTTACATTTACACATAAATTACCATAGATATATAAATATTGTATCTTCGCATTAACAATATTACTTAGTCACAAAGTTACACTGTAACTCCATCTCTATTTATTCTAAACAAGTAGCATGAAAAGTCTTTTTCAAAACCTAGCGTTAAGGGTGTTATGACGACATACAAGAGGAATGGAGAAAACTTGAGATTCGTAGGCCTGCCAGTATACTTTAGGTTAGTAATGATGGGAGTGGGGTCCTATCAAAACTACAGTGTGATTTCATTATGATTGCACTACTGCAGTGACGTTCTGTCGATGTTCTGTGTAGGAAGTTCTGAGTGGAGGCTCTGAAGTGGGAGCATTACCTTGTATATGAGAATTTTTTGAGGGTTCTATGTATGATGTGGGTTGAATATTTCTGAGAGAGGGGCAGTGTCGGTTTATTAAATTAGCCATAGGAGCATACTTGCAATTAAAAAAAAAAATCATTGCATGTCCAGGCTGTGTCCCGCATTGCTTTGGACACATCTGTTTGAAGTTGAGTGTCATTTTACAAGGGATGATGTGATGAAGAAGGTTGTGAGCACTTCATTTGTGAAATCTATGAATTAGGAGGTGTTTTACGAAGGCTTTATTTAAACTTGCCTTGCCTAATTGTTATAGCAAGCTAGTATTAGGTGATACTTACATACCTCCAGCTTGAGGAGGGGTGCTAGAAAGGAATATATTATTTTAGCATTTAGATGTGCATATGAGGGTATTAATGTCCTGTGTCTTTTATTATTAATATTAGAAAGGGTTGACCTGAAGCTGTAACTCCCATGTTTGCCTACTGCTGTTTCTCCCTCACTCTCTGTTTCTCTTGTCCTATCGTTCTTTTGTGACCCCGAGTGCCGTATGTTGATTAAATGTTCAATTTATTTCAGATTTGTAACAATTTTTAATGCATAAAATATGACATAGGAAAATCTTCATTCTTGTAATAATCCTTATGATTATCTACATTTTTTTTAGTGGGCCCCATTTATTTTCTTTAAAATAACTTATAAAGTAAAAGATATGTTCTTATCCTTCTCTTTCTTAAAAATAGGTTCCAAAATCAGAATAAAGATCACTGATTGTGAATATGTGGGTCTTCATTTTTATAAGATATTAGAAACACTGATTTCTTTTTGTTTTAAAAAAGATTATCAAATCAAAATAAGAGTAACAAGTTGGCGAAATTAATAGGCCATTTTTTTTTTAAATCTTTGCAATTTTGGGCATGTTTGATATTGTTTCTATTTTCGGTTTTCTATTTTTGTTTTTGTACACTGAAGAAACAAATTATGAAAACTCGTTTATTTATGTTGTGAGTTTCTATTTCTAAACCAGACTTCATGGTTTTTAGTTCTTTTGGCAACTTGTTGCCACATATTTTAGTATCTAGAATTAATTTTTTTGGAGTAAATTATTCATTTTATCCACACTTTTTAATAAAAATAAAAATAAAATGATAATATAAATTTAAAATAAAATTAAAATAAAACTGACCAAAAAATTTTGAACAAATAAAAAAAAAAATCCATTTGCAACACATTTTTATGTTTTTTCAATTGTCATATACTATAAGACTGTTCTTGTAAAGTGAATTTCAAAATATAATAATTAAGGAATATAAATATAAAAAAATTTATTTTATTTTTATTTTTGATCAGCAAAAAGAAAATATATTATTATTTCAAGTGGATGCCAACCCAGGGTACAAAACATCAACCACCTTGTAGAGTGTTGCAAACATCAAAGATTACAAAAATGATCATTAACAATGTTCCCACTAAGCCAGTTGGGGATAGCAGTAATCCATTGGGCCTTGCAGGTTGGAAGCGGGGTAGATGAATCTTTGAAGGCTCTCTTGTTTCTTTCTTTCCAAGACCACCAAAAGATGGTAAGAGGGATGAAGGTCAAAGCCTTTCGCTTCTCCTTTGTGACTCTGATGCCTTTCCAAGCCCAAATCTCCCCTCCAACTGAATTTGCCGTAACCCACTGCTGCCCAGTCAAGGAAAGAGCCAAATTCCACACGTTCCCTGTCCAGGGGCAGTGGAGAAGAATGTGGTTGACTGATACAGTGTCAGCCATATAGAGAAAGCACTGATTCGTAACTGTAAGCCCCTTTTTCTGCAAATTGTTGAGGGTTAAAATATTTCCACGTATGGATTCCCAAGGAAAAAAACAACCTTTGAAGGGCCTGCTGTCCTCCAAATGTGAATCCAAGGGGAGTTCTTGCAATTTGTTCCCAACGGTGAGAGCTTCTTATGAAAATATTTTACAGAGAAAGCACCAGTTTTGTCCAAAGCCCAATTTGGCTTGTTGGAAATGTTTTAGTGACCAAAATTGTATAGAAATTTGTTGAATTCAGAAAGTTTGTGAAGTTCTCAATCTGCCATGTTCCTTGTAAAAGGAAAGTCCTAGAAAATTCCCTGATCAGTGATTTGGAGTTGATGACTGATAAGGAAATCTTTGTCACAAGCCAAGTTGTAGATGGAAGGAAATTCAGTTTGAAGATTACGGGTCTTGTGCCACACATCATGCCAAAAGTAAACATTGGCCCCATTCCCCAATCGAAATGTTTCAAATTGAAAAAAATCATCCCATCTTTCCTGGTGAATTTTCAAACACCCACTCCATAGGGACCTCTTCCGTTGTGTGTTGTCCAATCATTGTGCTCTAGCCTATATTTAGAATCAATAATATTCCACCAAAGGTGGTCTTTCTCTTTCATGAGCATCCATAACCACTTCCCGAGGAGGGCTTTATTGAAAGTGAGAAGGGATTTCAACCCCACACCTGAACAAATGGGTTGTTTGACCAATCCCCATTTAACAAGGTGGTATTTAAACTCCTTCCCTAAGCTTCCCCAAAGAAATATTCTCTGAATTCCCTCGAATCTCCTAGCAACTGAGGCTGGTAAGGGAAGTAGAGACATGAAGTAAATTGTAAGATTTGTCAAAGTTCTTTTGATAAGAGTGAGTCTGCCTCCTTTTGATAAGAAATTTCTTTTCCATCTTGCCAATCTCCTTTCAAACTTTTCAATAATAGGGTCCTAGACTCCTTTATCTTTGAATTTGGCTTCGAGAGGGAGACCGAGGTATTTAATGGGAAAGGTTCCCATCTTACAACCCAAGGGACCAGCAAGGAAAGCACCCTCCTCCCTGTGTTCTCCCTAATTGGAATAAGCTCACTTTTGCCAAGGTTCACTTTTAGGTTTGAGATGGCCCCAAACCCTAACAAAATGCATTGGAGGTTGAGGATATGGAGGGGATCATCTTCACAAAAAATAATAGTATCATCTGCGAAAAGAAGATGAGAAACTTCTATAATCCTTCCATTTCTGCCCACCTTGATACCTTTAAAGATCCCTTCTTTAGTAGCTTTTATTAACATGAGGCTAAGGTTAAGGTCCACACCGACATCATCAAACGAGAATACGAGACAAAGGTTTTGGGGCTGCCTTTATCAAGCTTTAGGAAATCCAAAGAGTCACCTACAACATTGCTCTTCTCCCCCACAACATTCGCAAAGGATCGTTAGCGCTTACTTGTCTTCTCCTCCGCCTGTGGGTTAGGTGTCAAGCCACCACTCAGTAAAAGACTCAAAGGCTTGCCACAATAAGGGCAAGGGCACATGGGAGCTGTACTATTGAGAAATGGTTTCAAATCCTTAGGGGAGGTCGTTGGCTTCTTCTCCTCCTGCTGAAAGACTAGAGATGTTGTGCCTTTCTTTGCGGGAGAAAAGACATAACATTCCAACTCTGTTGCTGAGGAGGAGATCTTCATCCATCCCTTGGATTCTAACCCTTTCATAAATGCAAGGGTTCTCCAACCGCTGCCATTGGTCTCCATAAGGGCTAGGCAGTTCCTATACTTGTTTGAGTTCAGCTTCAACACGAAGGTTCTATCCTTGTTCCTTGTTTGATGAAACAAATAATTGACTTGGGGTACGAATTTTTTCATAGCCAAGAGTTCTTCCCAAGATTCAAGAAGCCATTTGAATTTTGCCAACTTTAGGAAGATGGATATCCTTCTTCCCTTGCAGTATTATGTGATTCTAAGCAAATTGGAGCTTCCCCCTTCTAAGACTAGGTCGAAAGACTTCCTTTTGACCACCACAGTGCGCTTCCCATCCCTTGACATCACGACAAGATAGGTAGCAAACAGAAACCAAGCCAGAGAAACTAGCGGACCAAGAGAGAGCTTGCAAGATTAAGGAACAGAGAGAGAAAGGTTGAAGAGCAGGTCCTAGGACTAGAGCAATAAAGGACTACTCGGCTGGGGCTTGTGGGAGGGAGAAGCTTTCTTGAGTGCAAGGGGAGTCATGGTCGAATGAGGATGAGGAGAGGACAATGCTCGCGGCAAGAGGAAAAGTCAAGGACTGCTCAACCAAGAGGGGAGTGGAGGTCGAGTAGGAGGGGAGTGGAGGTCGAGTAGGAGGGAAGTCAAGGTTGAGTGAGAAGAGAGTGAGAGGGGAGTCCAAGTCGAGTGAAAGAGGAAGCTAGGTCGAGCAAAGGAGGAGTTGAGGTCAAGCGAGAGAGGGGTTGAGGTCAAGCGAGAGAGGGGCTGATGTCGTACATTCAGGAAGTCGAGGTCAAAAGGGATCGATCTCTTGTTCTGGCTAAAGCATGAACAGAGACCCTCCATTGTTGATGGCAAAGGGAGACAACGAAGGGAAGCAGCATGGGTAGTTAGTGAGGGAGATCGGCTTTGATCATCATTGTGACGCAACTGGATAGGGCTCATTTTTATTTTTAGTATAGTATTTTAATTTATATTACTTTGTACTTTTATTATTTTAATCATATTTTGCAATTTTTATTTGATTCAAGGACAAAAATGAGATTTTGAAGTTTTTAATTTGTTTTGGTTCTAGAATTATTAACCAAACAGGTTGCTGGTTTTTGGTTTTTAATTTCTAGTTTAGGTTTCTAGTTTTCGTTGCTGGTTTTTGTTTTCATAATTTATGATAGTAATACCAAGCGTCCCACTATAAATATGTGGCTTCTTCTTCTAGAGAAATGCTCATCAAATTAAGACGATAACAAATACAACAACAACAACAACGAAACCAAACCTTAAATCCCACTAGGTGGGGTCGGTTATATGAACCATTTTGCACCAATTTATGCAATCATGGACCATTTCTTTTGACAAATTTAGGGCTATTAAATCCTTATTCACTATCTCATTCTAATTTATTTTAGGTCTACCCCTACCCCTTCGACTACCCACCACAGTAACTAACTCACTCTTCCTTACTGACGCACTATGTGTCCCACGTTGCAAGTGCCTAAACCATCTGAGTCGTTCCTCCCTTATCTTATCTTCTATAGGAGCTACACCTAATTTGTTGCGAATATTTTGATTCCTTAATTTGTCTTTCAGTGTAATACCATTCATCCATCTAAGCATTCTCATCTTGACAACTTTTACATTTTGGATATTCTGTTTTTCCGTCGCCCAACATTTTGATCCATATAGCATAGCTGGTCTTATAGCTGTCCTATAAAACTTCCCTTTTAATTTTAAGGGTATTTTGCGATCACAAAGCACACTTGAAGTACTTCTCCATTTTACCCAACCCGCTTGAACTCTATGCATCACATCATCTTCAATTTCTCCTTCAGCTTGCATTATAGATCCAAGGTATTGAAATCTACAAGTGCTATTTATTTCTTCATCATAAAGTTTAACTTTGTCTCCAATATTCCTTTGATCATTACTGAAATTACATTTCATATATTTTGTCTTATTTCTACTTATCCTAAAGCCTCTAGATTCCAAAGCTTCTCTCCATAATTCTAACGTAGCCTCTACTCCTCTCCTAGTTTCATCAATCAATATAATATCATTTGCAAACAACATACACCATGACACCTCATTTTGAATGTTCGTAGTCAGTTGATCCATCACTAAAGCAAAAAGATAAGGGTTCAGTGATTGGAAATTCTCTAGTTTCTCCATCTATTGTCCTTACACCAGTCATTACTCTATCGTACATATACTTAATGACATCAGTATACCTACTAGATACACCTTTTTTTTTTTTTTCTTTCTAAAACCCACCTAAAAACTTCTCTAGGTACCCTATCAAATGCTTTTGGTAAGTCAATAAATACCATATGCAAGTCCCTCTTCTTTTCTTTAAACTTTTCTATTAATCTTCTTAAAAGATATATAGCTTGTGTGGTAGATCTCCCATGCATAGAACCAAATTGATTTTCTGAGGCCTTCATTTCTAGCCTTAATCTTTGTTCAACTACCCTTTCTCACAGTTTCATCGTATGACTTGTAAGTTTAATTCCACGATAGTTATTACAATTTTGAATATATCCTTTATTTTTGTATATAGGAATTAAAGTGCTTTTCCTCCATTCATTTGGCATTTTCTTAGTTTTTATAATTGTGTTGAATAAATTAGTTAACCATATTTCGTTATCACCTAAGCATTTCCAAACTTCAATTGGAATGTTATCTGGTCCTATAGCTTTTCCATTTTTTATCTTTTTTAATACAAACTTAATTTCATTGACTCTAATATTGCGAATAAATCTCATATTTTTAGTCTTTTAGTCATTTGTCAATTCTTAGTTTAAGCCTTCTATTTGGTTTTCATTAAATAATTTACTAAAGTAACTTTGCCATCTATCTTTTATGTTCTCATCCTTAACTAAGACAATATCATCCTCACTTTTTATACATTTTACATTTCTTAAGTCCTTACTCTTCGTTTCTCTAGCTTTAGCAAGCTTAAATGTATCTCTTTCTCCTTCTTTTGTATCTAATCTATTATACAAGCTATTGAATGATTTGTGTTTAGCTTCACTAACTGCATTTTTTGCATCTTTATACTTTTCAAAGTTATCCATTTTTCTACATTTTTGCCACGTTTTATACCAAATTCTTTTTGTTTTTACGGGATTTTGGACATCTTTGTCCCACCACCAACTTTCTTTGTTATTTGTGAATCTTCCCCTTGATTCACCTAAAATCTCTTTTCCTGTCTCTTTAATAGAGCTAGTTAATCTACTCCAAAGAGTATTTGTATCTATGCCACCCTCTATAGTCCAATCCCCATCTTTGATCATTTTATCTTTAACTTTTATTATATTTTCTACCTTTACGTTCCACCACCTAGTTCTCTTACACTGGTGTATTTTATTCTTTTTCTTCCATTTTTTAATGCATATATCTAACACTAAGACTTCATGTTGTGTGGTTAGACTTTCACCTGAATAACTTTACAATCCTTGCATGATAAACGATCTATCCTCCTTGTTAAAAAAAATCTATTTGACTTCTATTTTGTCCACTTTTAAAGGTTATTAAGCGTTCTTCTCTCTTCTTAAAGCAAGTATTCATTATAATAAAATCATATGACATGGCGAAGTCTAAGATCATCTCCCCAGGCTCATTTTTGTCTCCGTATCCATATCCTCTTATAAGCTTTATTATCCATTCCAACGCGTCCATTCAGATCTCCTCCTATGAATATTTTCTTAGTTCCTGGTATGCTTTGTATAATACTATCCATATCTTCCCAAAATTGTCTCTTAAGATTTTCTGCTAAGCCTGCTTGAGGATCATAAACACTAATGATATTTATTATCTCTTGGCCTAATACCATCTTGATTTTTATAATTCTATCCCCTACTCTGTTTACATCAACAACACTATCTTTTAAGTTTTTGTCTTCAATAATTCCTAGTCCATTCTTACTTTTTTCTTTTCCAGTGCACCAAAGTTTAAATCTTGATTTATCAATTTCTTTAGATTTCTCCCCCGCCCACTTAGTTCTGGAAGGCAAATTTTATTAATTTTTCTTTTAATCATTGTGTCCACAATTTCCATGCTTTTACCTATAATTGTCCTTCTATTCCAAGTTGCTAATCTAATCCTAGTTTCCTGAACTAACTTCTTTGCTTGCCCACGTCCAGGATGATGCAGGAACTCTCGAATATTTGACACAGTATCCGAGCGCCGACACGGCGCGTTGCTTCGGGGTGACGACCAAGCCCACCCTCGCCCACTTTTCGCTACACGTGAATGGTACAAGTGCAGCGCGTTGGTCGTAAGGGACGCCCCAGCTAATATTCGGCAAGGATTCATATCATAGTGATTTGAAAAATTTTACGCTGGCTGTCAGCTACCTAACGCAACCCTCCTCATTTACCCGGGCTTGGGACTGGCTGTGTGTGAAAAAATTAGGACATTAAGTGCATCATAGGCGGAGTTTAAGACAATAACAAATGATTATTCGAAATATATCGGCTTCATTTTCTGAAAAAAGAACTTACAAGATCTGAGTAAGTATGACTGATTCGTTTGTTTCAATTTTACTAATTTGTTAATCCAAAAACACGAAAAAATTGGCATTGAGGTTGTGTTTATGTTGAGTCTATGAAAATTGAGACTTTTTTTGTTACTGATGCTAAGTTGATTGATAAATCAGATTCTGAATGTGGTGTCAAGCACTAGAGTTAGAAGCTAGTTGCCAGAAGTGAAGCTCTGGGCTGGGAAGGAGAGGAAAGACTTGGGCACCTCTGGCTGACTATCATAGGCATTGCTTATGCAAGGGGAAATAAAATTTTGCATTTAGGGAGATAATTTTTGATACAAATAATTTATTTTCATACATTTTTTCTGTGAGTGTCAGCCTAAGGAACAAAGCTTAAATGCATTTTCTGCTCATACCTTGTGGTCTATTGTTTTTGCTGGATTGCAAAATCTGCTTTCCCTCTCTCTCTTTCTCTCGTTAATATATTTTATTTTTTGTATGCAGTTTAGGCATAAATGTATCATTGTGTGTCATTGTGTTTTTACTGTAGTTTAAAAGAAGGATCACTGAACTGGGAGATGTTGCAATTTAAGTCAAGGTTTCCACGTGAAGTTTTACTCTGTAGAGTATGTTATTATCTTCTTTCCCTTAAATTCTATATTTTGTTTGCATTATTATTATTTATTTTCTTTTATAACTCATTGAATGTGCAACGAATCCATTTTTCCTGACTGATGGTCAGCATTGATCAATAATGGGTTCAGCAAGCCTTTCTTCTTCTCAGGTTGGTGATTTTTATGAAGCTATCGGACTCGATGCTTGTGTTCTGGTTGAATATGCTGGTTTGAATCCTTTTGGTGGTACACGTTCAGATAGTATTCCAAGAGCTGGCTGCCCTGTTATGGTACTAATTTTCTTGTGGATGTTTGTGTCAATCTTTGTGTCGACTGAAACTTTTTTTTTCCCCAAGATCAGTAAAGAGAATTTGTGTACAGTGAACTTTAAGACTGTAAGGTTCTGCTATACCTGATAATCTGATTCACTGCATTTCTGTAAGGGATAAAATTATATGCCAATTTTCATTTTGCTAATGCCCTAATCTTAAATAAATTTGGCATTGGTTGTTTAGTTTAATGACGTTTTACCATGGTTACCTGTACTTGAGTGCTGTAAATAATAGAATGTTTGGAGATTTAGACAACATGTATATTTTTGATAACTAAATGAATGTATTAAGAGGGAGAGAAAAAAAAAGAAGAACTGCAAATAAGTGGTGAGTCATACATCCTCAAAAGAAGAAACAGAATAAAAAATGAAATAAAGGCTTGGAGGGTTTTAGGTTTAGGAAGAAGCCTAAGGGGAATAAAAAATGTTAAAGTGGTGGAATTTGGAGATGTTAGAGTGAAAAATGTCAATAATCTGTGTGAATTGATGGGATACAGATTGAGGAAGGGATTTTTGTCGGGGGAGTTAAGTGGGTTCCTCTGAAGAATGAGTTAGAGAGTGCATACCAAAGGAGTTTAGGACTTGGAGGCAAAAAACTGAGTTTAAGTGGGTTAGTGAGTGGGGTTGTAACTCAATTTTTTTCACTAGGTGGCTAATGGGCAATTGAAGCGTAAATATTAGAGAATTGGAGTTGAGCAGTGAGGAGGTTGCGAGTGATGTTGGGCTGATACTATGATAGCAGAAGAAACTACTAATTTATATAAAAATTTGTAACTGAAGAGGACTTACAAAGGCCAATGATTGAAGGATTGGATTGGAGTTGTTTATTGGGGGAATTCAATATCTTGGTTGGAGAGGCATGTTGAGGATGTCACGGCGGTGGTTTTTAGCCAAGAGAGGGATAAGGCCCCTGGGACAGATGTTGTAGCAGAGCTTTTTCATTATTATTTTTTTTTTCAAGAGCGTTGTGATGTGATGAAGGAGGATTTGGAGGAAGCTTGTGATGCTATTTTAGTGGCTAATGAGTTCGGCGAGGATTTTTAGAGAACATCTCTTTTGTGTGTTTGTGTGGCAGTGGGGTTGGAATCCATCTCAGTGCATGTTAGCATCTGTTTGCTAACCTGTGCTATTCTGGCTTGATTCATCCTCTCCGTTAATTTCTTTTCATTCTGATCTTCATCTGCTGTTTGATGAATTAGTTTGAAGGCTGCTTTTGGAGGTTTATCTTCATTGTAACTGGTTTTTCTGTGATTCTTGTGTTGTTTGAAGGATTCTGTTTTGGGTGTTCTTGGTTGTTCTTGATTGCTTACTTGTGCTTCAGGTGTTTAGATGAGCATGTAGTCTGAGAATTGAGGATGTCTTTTCTGAGGCAGGAACTGGAAAACCTATTGATATAGGACAACAACAGAACTTTAGGAACAGAGAGAGAGGGAGAGAGAGAATTACTGGGAGGGCATTAGAAGAAGAAGAGAAGAAGAGAAGAAGAGAAGGAAGATAGGCTGCTGGCAGCAGAAAGAACAGAGAAGAGCAGAACGGAAACAGAATTGGAAGAGAGGAAAGAAGAAGAAGAAGGGGGAAGAAGAACAGGAAGGAAGAAGGAGAATAGGAGAGGGAGAGTTTGCACTAGAGAGAGGGAGAGGGGGGAACTGAACAGGAATCCTGGATTCAAATCAATAACTGTTCCATGCAAGACACGGTCACACTATTATATACTCAATGCTAAAAGAAACACAAAGAATTGATGGATAACTTCAACTAAATTAGAAAATTATGAAATAATCCTAAATTAACTAAAATCTAAATTTACTATTTTAAAACTAAATCCTTGATTTCTAAATCTTCAAACAAAATATGGTCACCTAGAATAATTCCAAAGCGATTCTCTATCAAATATGGATTTGCAGCCATTAGAGAGTGTGGGGGATATAAAGGGGAGGAGAGGGGAAAAGGATGGAAGAAGAAAGAAGGAAGAGAAGGATGGAGATGTAAGGTTAACTTTAATTCAAATTAATCAATAACCTTCTCCTACATTGCTTTCACAGACTATTTATAAGAAAGCCTCTAACGCAAGAAATTACACACACCCTAAAATGACATGAAATTACAAACACGTACCTAAATTACATAGATATTACAAACATAATCCTATACTAATTAAAAATTTAAAATAGTAAACATATAATAAATTATTGACTAAACCCAACACACCATTGACCCAATTCCTTTGTATTGGTCTCCAACAAGTGTTTACCCATGGTTTGGATTCTTGTCCTACATCAAATCTTCCCCTGGTTGGAAAAAATTCGGTCTTGAATTTTGAAATTTTGGAGTATCAGAAGTACGAAGCAAACTTGGACTCATTGATAGCTGGTGCTTGAGTGATGCAAGAAACTTCAATCGGTTTGCAGCACCATGGACTTGAATTGAGAATGAACATATTGGGAATGCCAAACTGAAGAATGGGAAAGTTTTAAAGGTCTTGGGTGTCTTCAAACACATGTATTTCCTTCTTGTAGTGTCTTCAATTTGAGTAAATTTGATGTGATCAATAATGTTAGATTCTTTGTCTTGGTTGGTAAAGCAGGATTCAATTCTTATTGTTATAGTGAAAGACATGTTTGTTCTCATGTCCTTGAATAACACCCAAATAATCCAAACAAGAAGAACTAAGGAGTAGATGGCCATATTCATGTGTATGGTATCATAAGAAACATTATCAAAATAGTCACCCATTTGGATAGGAACCAAAGATCTTTCACAAACATGTGAAGTAGAGTAATCAACCCAAAATGTCTCAGAAGGCTCGAGGTAAGGTTCTTGATGAAGTTGCATATATGTGTCACCCTAGTTATAAAGGCCACATTCCTAGGGCATCTTCCATCAATGATCATTTTGCAAACATTTTCTCCACCCTTGTGAAAGGTTTGAAAAAGCTGGAAATGTGCACAAGGTTTGGCAAATGGCATTCCTTTCTCCAATAATTTGTCACCATGTTGCCGGATTTATACATTTATACTGCTACTATATATCACCAAAAGCTCTTAACACAATTTGCCCCCAAGTTTGACTCTCAATTTCTCAAGAATCATCTTCAATTCACATTTAGTTTTGAGACCAAGCAGAAATTAAACAAATTCATAAAGAAAATGCAAGATGAATGGAGGAAAGGGTAGTTGAACAAAGATTAAGGCTATAAACGAAGGTCTCTAAAAAATCAATTTGGTTTTATGCCTGGCAGATCTACCATAGAAGCCATATTTCTTTTAAGAAGATTAATGAAAATGTTTAGGGAAAAGAAGAGGGACTTGCTTATGGTATTTATTGACTTAGAGCAAGCATATGATAGGGTGCATAAGGAAATTCTATGGTGGGTTTTACAAAAAAATGTGTATATAGTAGGTATACTGATGTCGTTAAGGATATGTGTGATGGAGTAATGACTAGTGTAAGGGCTATAGATGGAGAAACTAAAGAATTTCCAATCACCATAGGTGTACATCAAGGAACTGTTTTGAGCTCATATCTTTTTGCTTTAGTGTTGGACCAACTGACTAAGAGCATTCAAAATGAGGTTTTGTGGTGTATGTTGTTTGCAGATGATATTGTATTGATTGATAAAACTATGGGCAGAGTAGAGGTTAAATTAGAATTATGGAGAGAAGATTTGGAATCTAGAGGCTTTAGGATAGGTAGAAATAAGACAAAATATATGAAATATAATTTCAGTAATGTTCGGAGGAATATTGGATATAAAGTTAAACTTGATGATAATGAAATAAATAGCACTTGTAGAATTTGACACCTTGGATCTATTATGCAAGTTGAAGGCGAAATTGAAGATGATGTAATGCATAGAGTTATAGTAGGTTGGGTTAAATGGAGAAGTGCTTGATGTGTGCTTTGTGATCGTAGAATATCCTTAAAATTAAAGGGGAAGTTTTATAGGATGACTATAAGACCAACTATGCTATATGGATCAGAATATTGAGCGACGAAGAAACATAATATCCAAAAAGTAAAAGTTGTTGGGATGAGAATGCTTAGATGGATGAGTGGTATAATACTGAAAGATAAATTAAGGAGTGAACATATTCGCGCTAAGTTAGATGTAGCTCCTATAGAAGATAAGATAAGGGAGGGACAACTTAGATGGTTTGTGCACTTGCAATGTAGGCCACATAGTGCGCTAGCAAGGAAGAGTGAGTTAGTTACTGTGGGGGGTAGTAGAAGGGGTAGGGGTGGACCTAAAATAACTTGAAATGAGATAGTGAGTAAATTTGTCAAAAGAAATTGTCCACGATTGCATAAATTGGTTCATGATTGCATGAATTGGCGGAAAATGATTCATATAGCCGACCCCACCTAAACCCTAATTGTCACAGCCACCATCAAAACCGAAGCCTAAATCCCTAAATCTGCTGCACACTGCATGTCTACCATCATAGGAGAATTTCCAGCAGTAATATAGCCCTAAAAAACAGCCAGCAGCTGCTAGAAGCTAGAGCAATCGCTAAAAACTTTCTGGGCGACACTGCCAGCTCAGGAACACAAAATCCAGTATAAAGTTTGCAAATGCAACACCATAGTCACCCGCAGACACTGCCGATCTGCCCCCCACTAAAATCCCATTTCTAGACTGCCCACAACACGCCCTCATGCACTGGTCGAAGGCTGCCAGGGCCGGCCCCATGCATCGGCACATGAAGCAAATTTCAGGCGTGTTTCTGGCCTGAATTCATCCAGCAGTGTTCGAATCGCTCTATAAACATATTATTGAAGTTTTTCGTGATGTTTTTTTGTCCAATGATCTCACATTTTTTTGTTGCTCTTGTGCGACACCCAATGAATGATTGTTTGATGCTTCCCTAAACTGTTTTTCAATATTTATTGAGGTTATTGGGCCTAAAACAGTGGTATTTTCTGTGTTTTTGATTCGTTCATTGTGGGCTTGTGGTTTGCATTGGTTGCTGAAGGTTGTGTATGTTGGGATCGAGTTGGTGAATTTGAAAAACATGTTGTCTGCTGTGTATTTTTGATCTATTGCTCTGTTGAGGTCATATGTGTGTTGGGATGGAGTTCCCAAATCCCAATAGCGTGTCTCCTTCGTCAGTTACTTGTTCGAGTTAGAGGAGTATTCTAGGTTCATGCAGTATCTGACATCCCAACAAGCATCTCATCACATTGCATCTTTTGCTTAGGAAAGTAGCCATAGTGTTTGTATGTCATTCGGTATCTCTTCCACTAGTCCTTGGGTTATTGACTCGACTACTACTAGTGTCACCAACTTATTTTCTACTCTTGAGGAGTCTAAAAATCTACCTTAAATTTCCCTTGTTGATGGGTCCACTACTATTGTTAAGGGAATAGGAATAGTAAATCCTACTCCCTCCATTTCCCTTTTCTTTTGTTCTCTACATTCCTAAATCCCCTTTTATCTCATGTTAGTAAAATTACGAAGTTACTAAATTGCTCTATAACCTTTTTTCCCGATTTTGTTCTTATTTAGGAGCTGAAGACGAGGAAGACGACTAGCACAGGACGCGAGGCTAGTCAACTTTACTATTGTGAGTCACTCTTTTCTCCTATTTCCTGTAGGGCCGCTGCCGCACCATATCAAATATATTGTCACCCTTGTCATCCATCATTGGACTAGTTAAAAAAATTAGTTCCTACTTTGAGTTCCGTGTCTATCCTTTTGTGAGTCTTGTTAATTAGGAAAGTATCATTGTGTTCCCTTTGTCTTTTGAGTTAATAAAAGAGTCGTTAGCCCTTTTATGTTAGTCCATTTCGATGTTTTGGGTCCTAGTTGTGTTATGTTAAAGTTGGGGTTTAATAATTTCTTACATTTGTCGATGACTACTCTAGAATGACTTGGTTGTATTTAATAGAAGATCATTTAGAGCTGTTTAATATCTTTTTTGCCTTCTATTCTCAAATAAGGACTCAATTTGATTTGCGAATCCATATCCTTTGTAGTGATAATGCTAAGGAGTACTTTAGTACACAATTCATTACCTATATGACTAACTCTGGCATGATCCATCAATCGTCTTGTGCCCACACTCCACGACAGAATGGAGTTGTGGAGCGGAAAAATAGACGTATTCTTGAAGTCGCTAGAACCATATTGTGTCAAATGAATGTCCCTAAAGTTTTTTGGAGTGATGCTATGTTCACTGCTTTCTCTCCTATCAATAAAATGCCATCTTCTATCATTGGTGGTAAAATCCCATATTCAATATCTTCCCTAAGGCTCCTTTGTTCTCCCTTCCTCCTCGTATATTTGGCTATGCGTCCTTCGTTCATCAATTAGGAAGGGATAAATTGGATCCTCGTGCTATCATATGTATTGTTCTGTGTTATTCCTATACTAAAAAAGGATTTCAATGTTATAGCCCTAGTTTACATCGATTCTTTATCTATGCTGATGTCACATTTTTTGAGTCTACACCATACTATTCTGATTCCTTGAGTTTTGTTGACTTTGACGAGAACCTTCCTCTACCTAGCTTTCTTAATACTAACTTATTTCCTTCTTCCAGTCTTCCTACATCTTCCTCCAGTTTGAGTCGTTGTCACTTGGATTGTCCCAATCTGCAAGCGTGCACATGACGACTTAAGGGAAGAGAGCCTCCTCTAGCTTCCACTTCTCTATGCCTCCAGTTCTCTCTTTAGATGATCCTCTTCCTCAAGTGGTTGATCATCCTATGGTTGTTTGAAAAGGTAAATGCACTTGTACCCAACATGCAATCTTTAATTTTTGTTTCTTATGATTTATTGTCACATTCATACCATTGTTTTGTTAGTACTCTGTCTTCTGTTGCTTTTCCAAAGTCTATTTCTGAAGACTTGCCCCATTTGGGCGGAGGAACGCAATGATATAAGAGATGCATGGGCGGCATGAGAATGATACATGGGATGATACATGGGAGTTGGTACCTCCTCCTGATAAGTTTGTGGTTGGTTGGTTGTTGGGTGCACACTATGAAGGTGAATCCAAATGGTTTCATGGCTCGATTGAAGGCCCGCCTTGTTGCTAAGGAATATACTCGAGTGTATGGCTTGGACTATTCAGACACATTCTCCCCTATCACCAAACTTGCCTCATTACATTTGTTTATATCCTTAGGCACCACCTATCATTGGCCTCTACACTAGTTAGATGTGAAGAATGCTGTCCTACATAGTGATGTTTAGGAGGGGGTCTATATTGAGCAACTAAATAGGTTTGTTGCTCAAGGGGAGTCGGGCTTAGTGTATTGACTCAAGAAGGTTTAAAACAATCTCCTAGGGCATGGTTTGGTCAATTTAGTGCTATAGTACCCGAGTTTGGCCTTCGACGGTGTGCAGTAGTAGTCCATTTTGTATTTTATCGTCATACTCCATCCAAAAGGATTCTGCTTATTGTGTGTGGATGATATTGTGATTACTGGTGATGATGATCAAGGTATCCAGACCCTAAAGCATTTATTGCAGACTAAGTTTTAGATGAAGGATTTGGGCCCATTGAAATGCTTCTTGGGTATAGAATTATTGAGATCTCGTACAGGAACCGTCATGTCATAGAGGAAGTATGTTCTTGATCCTTTAGGTGATACTAGACTGTTGGGATCTAAACTCATTAATACACCTTGGATACTAATAGTAAGTTAATGCCAAATATGGTATATGGGTAATTTGTTGCCTAACCTAAGACGATATTGGAGACTTGTTGGAAAGATGAATTATCTCATGATCACTTGGCTACATATATCTTTCACAAAAAGTTTTGTGAGTTGGTTTCTTGATTCTCCGAGAACAAGTCATTAGTATGCAGTAATTTGTGTCTTGAAATATCTAACAGGCGCACCTTTGAGAGAGGTATCTCATATTAGGATCGAGGTCACTTTCATATTTAGGGATATATTGGTGCAGATTGGGTTGGGTCACCTTTCGAGAAAATATCCATAATCAGGTATTGTATCTTTGTTGGTGGAAATATGGTTTCTTGGAAAAGTAAGAAACAAACTATGGTTACCCAACCAAGTGTTGAGTCATGGTATAGGGCCATGGCTTATACTACATATGATCTTGTTTGGCTGAAGAGCATGTTGGAAGAATTGGGTTTTCCACATTCTTAGTCTATGGAGCTGATGTGTGATAATCAAGTTGCCATTCATATTGCCTCCAACCTGGTCTTCCATGACTGGACAAATCACATTGAAGTTCATTGCCATTTTGTTTGGGAGAAACTTGTGTAGAAGCTCATTACCACCACTCATTTGAAGTCTGATTTCTAGTTTACTAATTTATTTACTAAATCCGTGGGAGGTGCTCTTTTTAAATTTATTTGTAACAAGCTAGGAGCATATGATATATATGCTCCAACTTGAGAAGGAGTGTTGATGGTTATCTTAGTCATTTAGCATTATTAGTGTGTTAGTGTCATTGGTATGTACTTTGACATATATTATAAAGGAGAGACCTATCATTGTGATTTGGTTTTCCATGTTACCTAATTATTCAACATTTTTCAAGGGAGTTATAATGCAGATGGATGGGGGAAGCTCTTTTGGTGCTTTGAAGTTTTTTTTTCAGCTTGTGAAGAAAGAATTTTAATCAATTCAGTATTAATTTTAGGGTTTCAAGGATGGATATTCAATGGTGATTAGGAATTGGAGTGATAAAGAGATTGGGTTCTTTGAGTGTGATGGAAGATTACTTTTGGATGAATTACGTACCTTATATGGTTGTTATTTAGACTCTTCCTCTTTCAGATGATGTTTCTTATGTGTCATGGACTTGTAATATTGATAAGGAAGGGGTGCTTTTGTTTAGGGACGAACAAAAGATTTTGGATGTAGTTAATGGTGAAGAAAAGGAGACCAGGAGCAAGCTCGAAGGGAACTATCAATTCATTTATCTCTAGAGGAGGAATTTAATGAGAAGAACAATGGGTCCAAGATCTAATGGACACTGCAGCCTGATCCTGCTGGGTGAGAGATTAGGTTAGACTTTGGGAATTTAATGAAGTCAGTTTAAAGAGAGATGGTTTAAGATGCTCAGCAAATTATGAGAAGAAGGGTCTGGAGAGCGGTTTCTTGATTAAGTAGTTGCTTTCTTTTTTCTTTTCTTTGTGTGACTTAATCTTGAGAACATTTTGTCCTTGTGTATCCTGTTCTCTCTTCCTCTCTCTTTCTTGCTCTGTTGGAGAATTTCTTTTGCCATGAAGAATGATACTTCATTTCTTAAAAGCAGAATGTGTCACCAAAGAAAAAGAAGTTGAAGAAAGCATAACATGGCATTGATTGATATTTGGTAAGTAGATAGGGAAAAAATATTGTGTCTTTTGTGTGAGTGAAGAGAATTTGGAGCTCTTAAGTCTGTACTAATGAATTTGCCTTTCCTACTTGAGGGAAAGAGCAACAAGATCATTGCCGGCTGCCTCCTAGAAAATTGAGTACATTAGAATTTATATAATATAATGATGTTAGTTTATCTTAATTTTTATAATATATATATAATTTTGTTATAATATTATTCATTTATTTTTTAATGTTTATTTTTATTATTGTTATTCTTGTTGTTGCAGTTGTTGTTTTTATTGCGTTTTTTTGAATTGTTTTCAAATGGTTTTTCTAGTTTAAGTCATTAGTTTGGATTTTTTTAATGCAAATTTTCAATCAAATTATACATTGTTTAACAAATTTCTCTCTCTCTCTCTGAGAATATCACATTAAGTAATCAAATTATTCTTAATTTGAATTATTTGTCCCACTTGTATCTTTTGTGTGAAACTTTTTGTGCTTTAATTAATTTCAATATTTCTATCATTTTCCTTCATTCTTACTTCGTGTATTGTTGATTGCAAAGTGTGTAGTATGTCACATTTTCAATTTGCTGATGAGTTTTCAATTTATTACTACTGGTCAATCAAGAAAACCTCTCTTCGAAGGGTGGGAAATTTCACTCAACCTGAACCTACTTGAGCATAAACTGGTTTAGCCTCCTGACTTGCCAACCTGAATCTAGATTAGTGTAAACTAATTATGATTAGTTCATCTTTTTTATAATGTATTTTTTTTTACAAGTAAAATTGCTGCTTTTGACATGTTCTATAACAACTACAAACCCTTTGGCTATTTCTCTAATTCAAAGCCTGGATCCATTTTCCAATAATTCATCATTGCTCCTTAACTATTATAGAAATGCATAATAAATTGCCTTGTTTTAATTTCACAGGGTTAAATTTCTGATTGATCATAGACTACCTTTTTATTTTTGGTAAATCTAGATGACCATGTTATTGGTCTTGAACTGCTGTCCCGCTTCAGTTAGCTTTACCCTACCTTTGTTTGACCACAGTAAGTACCTTTTATTAGCTTGCTTGTGCTGGACAAGGATGGTTGTCCTCTTCATTGTTTTAGCCTGTAGGATTTCTTGTGCTCATTCACTTTTTTTTAGTTTTCTTAGGTCTAGTTGGTTTGGATGAATAACCTATAGCTGATTTCTGAACTCCTTTGGGTTTTGAATGAGGATAAGGTGAAGTGGATCCTATATCATTGTGGAAGGAGACTGCTATGTTGTCATGATCTAGTACAGTGAATATGTGATCTGTGGAGAATTATTCATATTTTGAAAGCAATATCTGATCCTGTCTTATTTTCTCTACTACATTTTTGGGCTTTGAATTGATTTGTTGGCTTTAGGTTTCCTTCTGCTGTTTTACTGCTTGGAATTGCATTCCTAAATTCTTAGTATTGTGATTCGACCATGTTCTTTGTCTTGAACTGCTGGCCCACCTCAGATAGCTTTACCTTACCTTTGTTTGGCTGCAGTAAGTACCTTTTATTGGCTTGCTTGTGCTGGACAAGATGGTTGTTCTCTTGATTGTTACAGCCTGTAGGATTTCTTGTGCTCATTCATTGTTTTTTGTTTTCCTAGGTCTAGTTTTTTTGGATGAATATCCTATAGCTGATTCCTGAACTCCTTTGGGTTTTGAATGAGTATAAGGTGAAGTGGATCCTATATCATTGTCAAAGGTTACTGCTATGTTGTCATGAACAAGTGCAGTGGATTAATGATCTGTGGAGAATTATTCATGTTTTGAACGCAATATCTGATCTTGTCACATTTTCTCTACTCCTACAGTTTTGGGCTTTGAATCGATTTGTTGGCTTTTGTTTCCTTCAGCTGTTTTACTGCTTAGAATTGCATTCCTAATTCTTAGTATTGTAATTCTACTCTTGGATGGCCATGTTTTTCCCTGTTCTTGTCCATTTCTGTGTTTTGTATTTCTTTGATTCTTCTTTCCGCATTTTGTATTATCTTATTCAACCATCCCTTCAAAATATTATGTTATTCTTTGATAATCCCTACTTTATTGCATTTTGATTGAATACTTCTTTTCGCAGAACCTACGACAAACTTTGGATGATTTGACAAATAATGGGTATTCGGTTGTGAGTATACCAGTTCTTTGTTATTAGTGTAATCTTCTGTGTTGTGCATTTGTTTAAATGTTATACTTGTGCATTTTTCATTTTTTATGATTTCTTTTGTTTATGTAATTAAATGGATAGCATTAAAGTTCAACATGGAAACTTATTTTCAAGATTGAGTTTTTAACCACCATCCTCTTCCCCATAAAAGAATAAATAATAAAATATAATGAAGGCTGGGTTGTTTTCCTACCTCTTTTACACTTGATTGGGTTAGTTGATGCATGAATTGCTGTTGTATTGCCACTCAGAAAGTGATAACATTAGAGGAATCCAGACTTCTGCTTCTATATAAAAAAATATCAAAACATGAAGTAGCAGAAAAAGAAGGGCAGAAGGGTCCCTGAAATATATTCTAACATCCCTTTATCTTAGTTGTTTGAAACTGAATCTCAGTGAATAAGAGGAAAGGCAAGGTATTAGGAAAAAAGCCAAGGATTTTAAGCAACATCAGTTGTCACAAATGAAAACACCATATGCCAAATAGAATCTGTGTGATTTCTTGTCTTCTCTGATGAGTCTGGACTCTGGAGGCCTTTGCACTGGCAAGAGACCACAGAAGTTAATTCTTGAAGAAAATTGGAAATGGCTTCGTCTATTTGATATAGCCTTCCAATCTGTTTTTTATTCCCAAAGGTGAATGAAATCTCTTTTGTATTGCATATATTTGGGTGCATTATAAGCAAGGAAAAAGCAATTGTATATAGTCAAATGATTATTAGGTCTGGTTTGACACCTGAAAAACTTAATTTTTCTTGAATATTTAAATAAAAAATGCAATTTTCTTCTTATATGAAAATAGAGACTGAAAATTTTCCAAAAATGGTTTATCTTAGGGGTTAGGGCCTAAGGTTTTGAGACCACCCCTTTGAGGTAGCTCCTCAAAGGGAAAACCTAACTTTTTCTTTTTCTATGCACACTTCAAGAGCTTTTAATTTTTTTTTTAATGTGATTACTGTAGATCTTTTCTTACTATTTATTTCCTAACTTCCCAAGGGACCCAACCATTCAAAATAATTTTATTAGAAAAATGACTTTTTCATTATATCTTAATGTTGAAAATATCTTTTATTCAGTGTTACCTTAGGAAGTTTTTATGAGGGCATGTAATGCTATAGAATATGTATATATATATGTAAGGTTTTATATACTTCGTTGAGATGACTGTGTTTTGGTCCTTGCAGTGCATAGTGGAAGAAGTTCAGGGTCCAACTCAAGCTCGTTCTCGTAAGGGCCGTTTTATATCCGGGTAATCACTCATTTAATTTTTTATTTACTTCATGAATTGTTTGCACATTAATATGTTATTGATTATTTTAAGCTGTTTGTGATGGTGGAAGTATGGTGAATGCAATAATTAGTAAAGCTTGCTTTGGTGATGTCATAGAGAGATTAAAATTTCTCGTACATTGAAGAATGCTATTCTAGATTAATTGAATTTGTAAATGAATTTCATTAAATTTTTGTATGAAGAATTATGGAGTAATTTAAGATGTAAAGTACATTTAGATTGTAATGTATACATTCACAACAAATGTGGGTAGGCTCTTTGAGAGGTATAGGATAGAGATTATTGGTGGTTTTTGTTGCTTTATGGTTAACTATCCCAAGCTTAGGAGGGGAAGGGTTTTTATGGGAGGAACCTTATGCTATTTGTGGGTTCTATATGTTCTCCGAATTGGTCTAGGTTGTATTTTGATGTTATTTAGGCACTCTTCTAGAAACTTTGGGGGTGAGGGGTTATTTGAAGTATGAGAGGTTTTGATAACTTGTAAGGGAGTGAGATTTATGTGATATTACCTTGTTCGAGTGCATAATTACTTGGTTTTGGACTGTGATACCTATGGCTACTCGGATTGACATATTCCTGTTTACTTTAGAGTGGGAGGGGGGAAGGTGGGGGACATGTTTCCTAGTTTATTTTTTGGAGATTTTGTAGAGGGTGGTCTCTGATCATTATCCTATTAATATTGATTCTAGCCTTCCCACATGGGGTGCCATTCCTTTTAGATTTGAAATTCGTGGTTGTCTCATTATTCTTTTGCACAAGTATTTAAGGATTGATGGGAGGAGTGTTCTATTGACAAGTGGGAGGGTTTTAGTTTTATTAAGAAGCTGAAGTTTCTGAAGGAGAAGTCGAAGGGGTGGAATGGCAAAGTCTTTGGTGGCGTGCAGGTTTAAAAAAGAATAAAGAAGATATTTTAGGAAATAGGCTATCTGGATGGGGCAGAAAGTTGGATGATAGTGTAGATGAGGAAGATTTTTGTTAAAGAATTGGAGGTTTAGAGAAGGATGAGTATTGGGGAGTGTTTATATTGTTAAGGATCATGTGGTTATTGGGGAGGAAATTACTCAGTTTTTAGGCGTCTCTATGCAGAGGAAGTTAATGATAGACCTATAATACAAGGGTTGGATAGGTGCTTGATTTCTGAAGATAACCTTTTCTGTCTAGAGGAACCTTTTGAGGAGAACAAAGTGAGGAGATCAGTTTTTGGGATGGGTGAAGAGAAGGCTCTGGGGTTGATGGGTTAACCATGGCATTTTTTGAAGTTACTGGGATGTGGTCAAAGTGACATCATGAAAGTTTTTATTGAGTTCTTTCCTCATTGGTGCTGTCGGATGGAGCTTTACTCTCATTACCTTGGTGCCTAAAAACAATCAATCCTTTAAGTTTAGGGATTACAAAGTTTTGATGAAGTGCCTGGCTAATAGGCTTGACCACTGATACCCAATCTGTCTCAATTTGTGGTAGGGAAATCTTGGATGCAGCTTTGGTGGCTAATGAGGTAGTGGATGGGTTAAAAGAGAAGTGGGATTGCCTTAAAATTGGACTTTGAAAGGTTTACAACCAAGCTTGTTGGAGATTTCTTGAGTGTTGCATAGTGTTACTGCTCAAGTTGGATTATGGGTTCTTGATATGGTGTTGGATAAGAAGGGGATTTGTGTGAAAATGTAAAATTTGGATTAGGATAGCCTTTCTTCTATGATGTTTTCAGTTTTAGTTAGTGGAGAATCCATGTGCTGGTTTAAAGCTTATAGAGGTGTCAGACTTGGGGGGAGTTAGCATTCTGCTTTGTCCTAGTTGTTGATGTGTTTAACAAGATGTTTGGCAGAGGGTTGGATTGGAATGCAGTGCAGGGAACTACGGTGGGGTTTGAAGAACTGTCTAATCTACAGTTTGCTGATGACACCATTCTGTTCTTTTCTGAGGATGTAAACAGTTTTCTAATGCATCAACCATGTTGCAAGTTTGTTATAAGTTTTCGAGTTTGAGTATCGAGTCATCTTAGTCGTAGATTACTGGTATTAATTTTGATTCTTGTGTGTCCCATTATGCCTTGGTAGCAGAGTCTGGTACTTTAGATTGACTGGTTAGGAATTTTTGGGCTGGAGTCCTAATTCCTTCCTATGATTGACAAGGTTTCTAGAAGGTTGGAAGGGTGGAGGGGTTCTTGAATTACTTTAAGGGGTAGGGTTACTTTGATTCAATCCTATCTTTTGTCAATTCCTTTGTGTCATTTATTCTTGTTTAGGATTCTAATGCTTGTAGCTTGTTAATTAGAAAAAGTAATGAGGGAGTTCTGATAGTCTGGTGTGGGTTTTAGTAAGAGAGATCATTTGATCAGGTGGGATATGGTGTTTAGTTGTAAGGAGGATGGAGGTTGGGCCTGGGAAATTTGGTGTCTAAAAACATCTCAGAAAATTGGTTATGGCATTACGTCTTAGAAACTAATTCCCCTGTGGCATAAGGTGATATGTAGATTGTGCTTCAACAGAATGGGTGGGATGTAAAGCTGGGGTAAATGTTAGCTGCTCTAGTCCTTGAAAATTTATTTTGCGGGTTTCTCATTCGTTTTTTCAACTAGTGACATATTAAGTTGCTGTTGATGAGAAGACTCAATTTCAGGAAGATCTTTATATTGGGGAAGCTCCTTTCTTTCTAACTTCCCCCTGGTCTCCATGATTTTGCCTTTGTTACTTTCTTCTTATGCAAGAGGATTTACCTTCTTGGAATTTTCATTTTATTCATAACTTGAATCATAGGGAGACTGATGATCATATTCTTTTAAACAGTGTACTTGATTCTTTTCATCCTCTGGTGGGGAGGGATGTTTTGGTGTTGCGAATGTTTTTCCTTTGTTTTTGTGTTGCTCTCTCTTTGAAGATCTAGAATAAGTTGTTTAGTGTTTAGGAACAACAGATTTGTCCTCTATCTCTAAAGAGCGCGTCTCACATCCTCAGTGGGTTTTAGTGATGGGAAGGCAAGGAAGGTGTTATAGAGGGCATGGATTTTCTATCGTTTGGTGTTTTTGGTGGGAACCTAATGCCATAATTTTCAGGGGTTCTTCTGTTGCTCTTGATTATTGTGGAGTAGGGTGGTGTTTTGGCACAAGGCTATATCGAGTGGTCTGTTTAGACTAGAGGCATTTCTAATTGACTAGTAAGGGACTAGTGTGCTGCTATTCTCTAGCCTACTATGTTTGTTTTGATTATTTATTTAATTACTGGTTTTTTTAATGTCTTGTTTTCTCTTTAACTGGAGGATGCCTTATCCTCCTTGTTGTATATTCTTTTTCCATTTTCTAATATAATCATTTATTTATTAGAAATAAAGATCTTAGATTCATTGAATTATGTCGCTTGGTTACTTTTGACTAGAGGCATTTCTAATTGACTAGTAAGGGACTAGTGTGCTGCTATTCTCTAGCCTACTATGTTTGTTTTGATTATTATTTATTGACTGGTTTTTTTAATGTCTAGTTTTCTCTTTGACTGGAGGATGCCTTATCCTCCTTGTTGTTTATTCTTTTTCTATTTTCTAATATGATCATTTATTTATTAGAAATAAAGATCTTAGATTCATTGAATTATGTCGCTTGGTTACTTTTGATTTGATAAGATATTTTAGAAAATCAGTGAACTGATTGTATAATTCATATGGGTAACTGGAACCTAGAACAGAGAGATGATAATGTGCTGAAAGGGTAAGAGAGAGAAAAAAAGATTAATTAACAAAGTTAGACTGTGTTTGATTAGTACGTTTACACTGATCAATGTTCTGATTAGTGGCAGCCATTCTTTTTTTTTTTTTTTTTCGAATTCATTGGGAACACGTCCAGAAGCAGAACTTATTGCGAAAGGAAAATGTACAATGCTATAAAATATGGAATTAAAGAAGAAATGATTACCTAGCTTTTTGTGTCCAGATAATCTAAACTTTATCACAACTGAGCAAATGTTTTGGACAATTGAATCGATGTTGAAGGTTATTTGCTCATATAGTAGTCTGTTTCTGGCTCTCCAAGTTTGATAAAAGGTGGAATTCCAGGCTTGATTATAGAGAGCTTCTGTTGGTGAGGTTCCCAGTGAAGCCAGCCAGCTTGTGGCTTCAGTCCAATCAGTAAGTTGCATGGGAATGTTAAAGGCCGATCCAACCCCATTCATTACCTGCAAGGTTTTTGGGCATCTAAAGAACATGTGATCTCTGTTTTTAGTCTCTGTACAACAGAGCTTGCAAAAGGAAAATTAGGCTTTTCCCCAAGAGACCAGCTTCTCAAGGGTTGTAAGTCTATCTCTCTGCATTAACCAGGCCACAAAGCATGTTTGGGGCTTTTATGCCTGATCTATTTCTCCCAATCAACAGGGGCAGCAATGGTTACATAATGGATTTTATGGATAATGATAGTGTACTCTGCTATAGCTCCGGGAGAAAGAGTCACAAATATAGCAGCAGCCTCCAGTGTGTGGCAGCTGCTACAGCGTGACTTGCCATTTTTAGGGGACTGTTACAGCACTAAAACTATTTATTCAATTTTATAAATGTTTTGTCTTTTTTTTTTTTCATTCCCCTTTTGTACACTTTTTTTTTCATAGACAAACACAAATCCCACTAGGTGAAGTCTGCTACAAGAATCCTTTTCTGCCAATTACACTATTGTGGGAAATTTCCTCCAAGGCTCCAACAACTTAAGGTCTATTAATTACTCACTATCTCACTCTTAAGTTATTTAAGGTCTATCCCTACCACTTCTACTGCCACTAACAGTAATTAGTTCCCTCCTCCTTAGTGGTTCACTAATTGGCCTATGTTGCAGATGCTTTCTAATGTTATACCACTCATCCATCTTAGCATTCTCATTTTAGCAACTTTTACTTTTTGGATATGTTTTCTTAGTTGCTGAACATTTTGATCCATGTACATAGACGGTCTTATAGCTGTCCTATAAAAATTTCCTTTTAATTTAAATGAAACCTACAATCACACAACTATCATATTGCTCTGAAAAGTTTTACACTGGCTGTCTGCTAACAAATGTGACCCTCCTCTACCGGGCTTGGGACTGGATGTGTGAGGAGATTTTGGACATTCAGTGCATCATGGGCAGAATTTTTTAATTGATAAATAAAGATATAATATTAAGAAAAAGGGAAATTACAGGGAGTGGAGGACAAGAAGCCTTCTTAAATATAGAAAAACAAAAACATAAAGGGGCTAAGAGACTACTATGACAGCAAACCCCTCCAATCTCTTTTCACATTCATCAGGTGCGCCCTAAAAAGCAAACCAAATGCCAAGCATAAGAGTGATGGCAAAAAAAGAACTCTACTCAAGAACGCTGTAGACATCACCCTTCCATGGAACATTCTGAAGTTAGTTCCCAACCAAATACACCACACTACAAGAGAAGTAGTGCACCTCCAAAGTCTTTTCTCCTTCTTACTACTAAAGACTTCAAATTTCTGAAGAAAAAAGCTCTCCAATGAAGAAAGGCAAACACAATGCTCTCCAAACACACCAAAAATATCGCACCACATGCCTCGTGAAAAATGACAATGCAAAAATAAATGTGCATGTGCTTCAGTGCCTTGGAAACACAGAACACAAACATTTGGAGATTAAGGCTTTAATAAGTCTTCAAACCTAAACCAAATTGTTAGTAATCATGTTAGGAACAGGCCAAGTCTCTTCTGAGACATCTGATAAGAAAGAAGGGGCAGACCAAGTAAAGGCCTTGATTTTGTATGGAGGCTTAGGTTTCATATCGAAATTCCTAGCCCACAGAACCACATGCAAGATGATGAAAAAAGATATACAAGTAAAATCCTCAGAACTCACTGTTAGATTACTAATTCATATAAAAGCTTAAGCTGTTAGTTTGTGGGCCAACTATGTATATCAGGCCTTGAGACTCCCCTGCTAGTGCAGCCTGACAGCATGTTGAGAGATAATAAACAGCCCATTATAGTGAAAAGAAAAAAAAAAGGCCGTAACCAGTGCACAAGACTCCCACTTTGAGTGGCGTTTGGGAGAGGTGGATGTCGGCAAGCCTTACCCCCATTTTTGGAGAGGCCGCTTCCAAGTCTCAAACCCGAGACCACTTGTACCGAGGCGGAGGCACTTGTCATCGTACCAAGGCACGGCCTCTACACCCATTATAGTGAATAAGATAATTCTTAACAAACAATAAATGCAGGCAACAAGACTAGAATCCAGGACCTCCTTGAAACGTGGCTCTGATATCATGTTAGATTACCACTTTACCTAAAAGCGTAGGCTGTTAGGTTGTGGCTAACAATGTATATCAGGCCTTAACACCATCTAGAATCCAAACCCTACAAATCATTAGTATTCATCTTGTTAGGAACATACCAATTTTCTTATGAGACATCTGATGAGAAAATCATAGACCAAATAAAGGCCTTGCTTTTGTATGGTGTCTTTGCTTTCAGATTAAACTGGATTGCCAAGAGAACCACATGTAAAATGGTAAAAAAAAAAATTACAAGTAATCCTCTGAACCCTTCAAAACCCCAACCCTGTGATGATGTCTACAAGAAGGATGAAAAGAATCAATAGCCCCTAACAGCTTGGCAATATCAAAGGTGGCAGGCTCACTCTCTCACTCTCTCAAAAGCACCCTATGCAACCTCTGGTTTGCTTCATTTTCCTCCTCCCTATTCCTTTTTTTTTGTTGCCAAAAATTGGGAAACATTCAAAATTGATGTTTCTTTGGGAAAATACTTTTTTTTTTTTTTTTGGGGGGGGGGGGGGGGGGGGGGGAAGCTTTAAGTCCCATAGTTGAATGGAATGTAGTTCGGCAACCAATCCAATCCAAGAGGTTTGGGAAAATACTGGGGTTGGGGGGAGCTTTAAGTTCCATAGTTGAATGGAATGTAGTTCGGCAACCAATCCAATCCAAGAGGCGGACTTAGTCTCAAATTTCTCACTTTCTTCAACAAGGCCCTCCTGGTAAGTGAATGTAGAGATTCATGAATGAGAAGAAGTTACTTTAGAGAAAATCATTGCTTTAAACTATAGCCTCAAGGCTGGATTTCCCAGTCCTATGGGGTTAGTATTTGGAAGTTGATCAGGCTCTGGTGGTAGGATTACTTCATTCTTATCCACATCCATGTTGGATATGGGAACAATACCTTCTTTTGGCATGACAGCTGCTGTGGTTAATGCCCTCTGGGTTTTCAATTTCCTACAATATTCACTCTAGCTGGCAACAAAGATTCTTTTCCCAGTATGCATTTGACCATTCTATCAATGGGACAGCCTGGGACATACTTTTGTTAGAAATGCTCATGATCAGGAGCTTGAATCTTTTGCTGATTTCTTCATTTATTTTTCTAGGAATGCCCCCATATAACTAATCTGGAAGTGCCTTTATTGAAGCTCAATCAAAAAGGGGTGCTTCATGGTCAGCTTTTTCTACAAGCAGCTGGACAGCCGTTCTGAGGCCAGATTGATTTCCCTTGAAAAGCCATTTGGAAAACTCTTGCACCAACCAAAGCTGTTTTATTTTATTTTTGTTTTAGAGGCAACTTTGAGGAAGGATTTTTCTCAATAATCTGCTGTAAATGGGGTTTCACCTTGGTTAATATATGCCTTTTCTTATCTTTTTTCGTAAAGTTAATGCTGAAACTGTTGTTACTGCTCCACTGCCCCTGGACTGGAATCTTTTGGAATCTGGCCACTGCTCTTTCAGAACAGCAATGGGTCACTGCCGAATCTGTGGGAAAGGAAATCTGAGCTTGGAAGGGTTATTTTATGAATAGGGAAAGGAAAAAAAAAGTCTTGCCCTTGATCTCTCTCATGATTTTCTGGATTATGTGGAGAAAGAAATGCAAGAGCTTATGAATGAATTTCTACTTCTTCCATGAGAGTGCAGCTTTACAGAGATGGTAAACTATGGAGGTTCTGGTGGTCAGATCTGGGAAACTTCCAGTGAAACTAGCAGGAAAAAAAATAGTGAATCGGCGAAAATAGAAAGTGCTAAACTAGGAAAAACAATTCTACCAGATGTTTGCGTCCTTTGTTTGGACTGCAATACTTGATAGAACTAATGGTAATGATGTGCTTCAGAAGAGAAGGCCTAATAAGGCCCAACCACCGGATGTTTGTGTCCTTTGTTTGAGTATTGGAAAGACTTGCTTACACTTGTTTCTTCATTGCCCGTTTACTTGGGCTATCTGGAATGAATTTTTTGGTATATGTGGTGAAGACTGGATTTGTCCCTTCACTTGGAAGGCTTTTTGCTCTATCACATTTAGAGGTTTGGGAAAAGGGAAGGATAGGAAAGCCTTGTAGCATTGCACTATTATGGCTGTTACTTGGAGTGTTTGGTTGGAGAGAAACGCCAGAATTTTCAAAGGGGTGGCCACAGCTAATAATTTGGTTTGGAGTAGAGTGGTTTATATTGTGTCTTTGTGGGTTTCGGCTAATGGATGTTTTCGTCATGTCTCTGTGGGAGTCCTGCAGCGGGACTGGTTGGCTCTGCTTCATTGATTTGGCTTTCAGATTATGATGATCTCTGGATGTAATTTTTGTTATTGTTGTAAGGGGGAGGATTTCTTATGCTCCTGGTTTTCCTTTCTTTTTCACATTTTTCTTTTGTTGTACATTCTTATCTCTTCTAATAAATTTATTTGTTGATCAATTTTATTTATTTTATTTTATTTTATTTATTTATTTATTTTTATAAGTACGGTAAATTGCAGCAGACCATGCCAATTTAACAACCTCTTCTCTTTTTGAATTGCCAAGACCAGACAACCATACCAGATTTTGTATTCCACTCCTTACAGATTTGGAGCACCCTGAATTCGGAACAAACACTGGTATATACTTCTTGAGTGACATCGCAGTCAAAGAACAGATGACATCTAGTTTCAATTGCTATACCACACAATCTGCAATTAGAGTTATTTTCTTTCCCCCATTTTAACAGTTCATGCAATGTAGATAGCCTGTCTCAAATGGCTAACTAGCAGATAAGGGAATGTATTGGGATAGAATATTTTGTCCAAATCAGACTTGCCCAAGATACAATGTGGTTTTTGAGTCTAATTGATTCCAAAGCCAAAGAAACTGAGAATCTATCAATAGTTTTAGAGCCCCAATTGATCATGTCTTTCTTTGTGACATTGGGATTAAAATTTGTTGCATTCTTAATTGACAGCACATTCTGAATAGGTGTAGGTCTTCTGGGCCAAATCCAGTTCTGATAGCTGATTAAATTTTCAGCCTCGGCAAACCTTGTAATTCCCAGATCAATCTGCAAATGGGTGCCAAAATGATCAAGAAAAGGCCTGTAAGGGTGCCAATTTTCATGAGAAAAGTAGAAGTTGGGGGCAGTGGTTAAGTGGAATAGGGTTTCTTTGTCAGCTGCCCCATGGGTGTGTGATTGCCTTTCTAAGATTGGAGCAGTTCAAACAGAATAAATGGTCTGAAGGATATTGGATTGGGTGTTGACCAAATCCAGTTGAGTGAATCTACAATTGAATGGAAAAGTTATCCAATTTTATTTCTGGGACATGAAAAAGCTGAGGTAGCAAGGTTTGTTGATGGGTTAGAATCCGGTTCTGGACTTGAAGGAATCAGATGGAGTTGGTCAATTATTGGGAAGTAGTGTGGAGGAGAATCTTGATGAGATCTGGTTTGAGGGTGTCAGTGTTGGAAAATCTTAAGACAGAAATCTGAAAGGGTTGGTACGTTGTTGCAATTGCAGTGGCATATTAGCAGTTGATGGTGGAGCTGAGGTAACTATTACAACAGGGCAGTTAGGGTTTCATAGGTTGGGTTGGCTAGAGGGGAAGGAGGTGATGGTGTGCAAATGGGCTGGACTGGGCTAGGAATTTATACACTCTTTTGAATTTGGGTCAGCTTCTGGGGAGAATGGGCTCAAGTTCAATTGTAAGTTATGAGACTGATTTTATGCCCACTTCCCAGCAAGGCAGTTGTGGTAGTGGACAAACTCGACATCAATCTCAAGCGTTTTCATTGGGGTTCTCCTTTGGTTGGCATTTTCATGTATCTGAAATCTGAAACACCTTCAAATGTGATTTGAAATGGGACTCGACAGGTGCAGCTCCTGTTAAAAGAGGGTGGATGAACTTGAGAACATTCTAGTTGCTTCAATTCAACGGTGAAATAATGAGTGATGTTGCTAACAAATTACCAGTCCCTATTTAGAAAAGGTGAAATACAAGTTAAGAAGGGATGTTTTGGTGTTGATGACAATGCTTTGGATACATTGAACAAGATAAGCTCGAAGCTGCTTGTTCCTAGAAGAAGAATTAAAATAATGTTGTAGAGAGAGAACAAATTTGGAGACATCCTTAAATAATGGAGGAGGGGCCTTAAAGAAGGTTTTCCTTGACATTTTGTTTTTCTTTTTATTTATTTATTTATTTATTTTTGTGTCTCTATTTTTTTTGAGGATGTACTGTCCTCTAATTTGTATCTTCTTTTTCTCTCTTTAATAAATTTATTTATATTATCTTTTAAATAAGAAAAAAAAGATATATTTAAAAAGAAGAAAGAGATTAGAAGCTAGGCGAGGACACGAAATCCTCAAAAAATTAAAAATAAAAATAAAAAGAGAGAGAAAACTAAAACTCTTAACAAGAATTAACCAAGAAAACTCCTCTTTGAATCCTTTCCCTCATAGTTCAACAAGAACTTCGAATTTTTGGTTCACTCTGGCCATTCTTCACCTTATTTTTAGCACCACCATGTTGAATTTTGCGTCCTCCAGATTGGGGCAGCTGCAAGCCCATCTTATCCATCAATTACTAAGCATCTAAATCCTTCCCAATAATCTCCTCCACAGGGGTGGACAGAACTCCATCTTTATGCAGTTCCTCCAGTAAAGTTACAGAAGCATCAACCATATTTTCTAAGTTGTTAATATTGAATTTAGCTTCTGCTCCAACATACAAAAGAGCTAAATTTGCCCCCAAATTGCAAGGTCAGAGATGGAAATTTGGCCTGCTCCAAGGAAGGAAATTTTACTGAGGGCATTTGCTGTCCAATAGAATTATGAAGTGAACTTTGGGCTTGATTGCTAAAAGGAACATCTTCTAACCATAAATAATCCACCTTCCCTTATCTTATTTACAAGAAAAATTCCCCAGCTACAGCACTGAAGACAAACCACAGGCGATCCATTGTGCTGCTGCTAAAGACACCCTAATCCATCAATTTCGTAGAGGATTTCTTTCAAGAAACAAAACCAATCCACCTTTCTCTATTTTCTCTAGATGCAGATAGTAGGATTCCCCTTATATATGGACAGTCCGTTGAGATCCACCTTCTCTCACAGCAAGCAGGAGGCTTGGTTAATCGTAAACCAGATAAACCAAAGACTTCAAGAGAGGAGAGCGGGCAGAAAGTGAACATGTGCATACTTAACTATCCTTGAATATTTTATTATGGAAGACAACTATTTTAGTAGGTTGAGCTGTTGAACAAAGGGACACAAAACACGTTGAAAATCTTATTAGGAAGAGCTATGAGCTTAAATCATCCAAGTCTATCAATATAGACAAGGTTGTGCATGCTTGAAAAACATTCGTAGCTGTTGGACCCCCATCCCACTATATAATGTGTGTTATTCTCACTTTATGGTATAACCACTATTGGTACATCATACTGCCTGGCATCAAGGTTTTAAATTTCAATCTTGACTATTTCAAAGCTTCAAAAGTGCTGAAAATTTGATAAAAAAATGTCGAATTTCATTTTCAAATTTTAAAAAAGAAAATGATGGAAATTAGTAGTAAAGCATAGGAATATTTTTAATCTTAACTTTAGGAATTGTTAATAGATATAATGATGCAAGTTTTAGAACTATGAAAGTATAAGTAAAATAAGTCAATGACTTCTGTCATTCTGTGTGTAAGGAGCAATAATACAGTGATCATATTAAACATTCAAGTAATATGTATGAAATTCACGAACCAGTTTAGTAGTTATTTGGTTGGCCGCATTGCTTAAAAGCATGCTCCTGAGTAATGAATTTTGGATGTGCTGAGATTTTGATTAAAATGACTGACCGAACTTGGAAGATAGGTCTCTCCTTCTATTTGTAATACAAATCAAATACATTCTAATGACAATAGTACATTTAGTACCTCTCTCTAATTAACATACGAATAAACTAATAATACTAAAAGACATAAATAACTTTTAACACTCCCCATCAAGTTGGAGCATAAATATCATATGCTCCTAGCTTGTTACAAATAAATTTAATACAAGCACCCCCCAAAACTTTTGTAGACAAATTAGCAAGCTGTATATAGGACTTCACATAAGCGGTAGAAATGAGCTTTTGCACAAGTTTCTCCTGAACAAAATGACAATAAACTTCAATGTGTTTCGTCTGCTCATGAAAGACTAGGTTGGAGGCAATATGAAGAGCAGCTTGATTATCACAGACCAACTTCATGGGCTGAGAATGTGAAAAACCCAATTCTTCCAACCTGTTCTTCAACCAGACAAGTTCACAAGTAGTGTGAGCATAGATTTTGATTCAGCACTTGACTTGGCCACCACTATTTGTTTCTTACTCTTCCAAGAAATCAAATTACCACCAACCAAGATAAAGTACCAGGTTGTGGATCTTCAGTCGAAAGGCGACCTAGCCCAATCTGCATATGTATATTCATGTATATAAATGTGACGCTGATCATGATATAAAGACCTCTCTCAGGTGCACCTTTGAGATATCTCAAGATGCAAATTATTGTGTCCCAATGACTTGTCCTTGGAGAATCTAGAAATTGACACAACACTTGTTGCAAAAGATATATCTGGTCGAATGACTATGAGATAATTCAACTTTCCAACAAGTCTTCGATATTGTCTAGGATTAGGCAATAAATCACCAATATCTGATTCTAATTTCCTAACACAACTGGTTTGGATGCTAACAATAAATTTCACCCAACAGATCAAGAACATGCTTCCTCTATAACAAAATAGTTCCCATACGAGATCTAGATACTTTTATTCCCAAGAAGTATTTCAATAGTCCCAAATCTTTGGTTTGAAACTTAGTATGTAGAAAAAGTTTGAGACTTTGAATGCATTATCTTCATCATCTGTAATAACAATATCATCCAGTGATCCACACACACAACAAGAAGGATTATACTCGATGAAGTATGATGATAAACCATAGAATGATCCACTACACACCATAGAATACCTCACTCAAGTACTATAACATTGAAACGATCAAACCATGCTCGGGTAGACTATTTTAAACCATATAGTGCCTTCTTGAGCTGATAAACTAACCTGGATAGGTGGTTGCTCCATATAGACCTCCTCGTCCAGATCACCATGTAAGAAGGCATTCTTCACATCTAATTGATGTAGAGGCTAGTGACAAGTGGTAGCCAAGAGATGAATAGATGTACTGATGTAAGTTTTGCAACTGGAGAAAAAATGTTAGAATAGTCCAAACCATATACTTGAGTATACCCTTTAGCAACAAGATGGGGCTTCAAACGAGCCATAGAACCATCAGGGTTGACTTTCATAGTGTATACCGAGAGACAACCAACCAATGACTTGTTAGGATGAAGAGATACCAAGTTGCAAGTGCCATTGCCCTGTAAAGCATTCATTTTTTCAACCATAGCATTCCTCCAGTCAAAGTGCGCTAAGGCTCCTGAAACAGATTTAGGAAGGGCAGTAGATGATAGAGTAGTTACAAAACAATAACAGGAGGGTGATAAGAAGTCATAGCAAACATAGTTGGAAAAGGGATGTTGGGTAGATGTGCGTTTACCTTTCTAAACTACAATAGGAAGATCAACATCATGGGAAATATGATCTTCATATGAGGATACTGAAGGTGTGGTGGTAGAAGCTAGAGGGGACTCTCTTCCTTGGAGCTGCCGTCATGAATACACTTGCAAATTAAAATGATTGAGGCGATGAGAAGGACTTGAACTACATGGAGACTCAAATGGTTGATTGGGCAAGGACAACAAACTAGAATTTAGAAGATTAGGCAGATGAAGAGACTCATTGAGCTTAGAAGAACTCAGGGACTGGGTGTAGTAAGGTGCAGTCTCAAAGAAGATAACATCTTTAGAAACAAAGAAGTGATGCAGCATAGGACCATAACACTGATATTCCTTTTGAGTATGTGAGTAGCCCAGATTGACACATATTATAGCACGAGGATCCAACTTGCCCACCATAGGAGTTACTTGATAAATGGACACACACCGAATATACAAGGAGGGAGAGAGAATAAAGTTGAATTAGGAAAGAGAATGGAGTAGGGAATTTTACCACTAAGAATAGAGGATGACATACTGTTGAACAGATAGCAAGCAATAAATACAACATCACTCCAAAACACTTTAGGTACATGCATTTGATAAAGTAAGGTGTGAGTGATTTCAAGGATATGTCTATTTTTCCTCTCTACAGCCCTATTTGTTTGAGGAATATGGGCACAAGATGATTGATGGACAATGCCAAACTGAGTTATATAAGTAGTGAATTGTGAACTGAAATACTCTTTAGCATTGTCACTTCAATGTATTCTAATTGGCAAACCAAATTGAGTCTTTATTTCAGAACAAAGAGCACAAAATACGTGGAATAACTTGGAATGATTTTTATTAAATATAGCCAAGTCATTCTTGAATAATCATCCATAAAGGTTACAAAGTACCGGAAACCCAACTTGGACACAACTCTACTAGGACCCCAAACTTCAAAATGGACTAACATGAAAGGGCTTGCAGCTTGTTTATTGACTTGGGAAGCAAAAGGGATGATGATGCTTCCCCAACTAACAAGACTCACAATTAGGATTAGACACAAAACTCAAATCAGGAATAAGATGTTTCAACTTTTCCAGTGGAGGATGA
Organism: Malania oleifera; assembly: GCF_029873635.1. Lineage (NCBI taxonomy): Eukaryota > Viridiplantae > Streptophyta > Magnoliopsida > Santalales > Ximeniaceae > Malania > Malania oleifera. The sequence continues at coordinate 38,747,728 of NC_080419.1, forward strand.
CCAAGGTGGTAATGAATTTGGGGAGGTGTGACAGCAGTAGTGTAGGCTGTAGAAGGAGATAGCGGCTCAAAGTGATAAAGTCCACCAACTTCACGCCCTTCGCCAGTCGCCTTCCTCGTCTTCAAATCTTGAATAACCATAGCATTAGGAAAAAATGTTATTGAACAATTCATTGTTTTAGTAATCTTGTTAAAGGACATAAGATTGAAAGGAAACTTGGGAATTCATCTAACCGAATGAAGAGAAATAGGGTTTACAATCTCTATTTCCTTGACGACAATGGTAGATCTATCAGCAAGAGTCACACAACCTAAATTTGCAGTATACTAGAGAGTAGATAAGAAATTAGGTGGCAGTGGAGTCTATGAACCAAGGACTAGAATTAGAAGTACTAGATGACAGGCATGTTGTGGGATTACCTGTTTGAGCAAGAGATGCAATGAGAAGAGACGCTTGTTGTGATGCTTGATACTGCTGGAACTTGGAATACTCTTGCTCTGACATTGATATAGTACGTTGCCCCCCACTCGGCCCCAAAGATGTGAAGTTGGTGGTGGCTACATTGGCTGCCCCCAAAAGTGTGAAGTTGGTGGTGGCTGCATTGGCAAGACGTGAAGGTGTACCGTGGAGATCCCAACACTGCTCAATAGTATGATTATCTCGACCACAATGAGTGCACTTGGAAGGAGTGCCTTTACCTTGTCCATCTCTACCACCACGACTACTCTAATCACCTCGATAACTTTTGTGGTTGCTTGTAGAGAATTTGAATCACACTGTGTAGTAAAGGCTGTCCTCTCAGAGCCAGATGTAGGAATAGGAGAATGTGTGCTAAAGGAAGCACGAAGGACTCAAGAATAAACATCGAAAAATGATGGCAGCTCTACACTACTAAGTATCCTGGACCAGACTGCTTCAAACTCAGGTTGCATGCTCGCTAGAACTTGAAGAACTGTCATTTGCTCCCTTTGCTTTTGCACCTCAGGAATGTCGATGGTTATAGGTTGCACGAGGTTAAGCTCCTTATGAATACGTTTCATCGTTCCAAAATGATCTACAATGCTCCTATCTCCTTGTTGTGACTGTAAGTGCTCCTCGGATAAATCATACATACGTGTAATGTTACTAGAGTATATAGCTTGGCATAATGCTAAATCTCCTTGCACGTATCTAGATGAATGCACATCCATGCAATTTGTGGCTCCATCGAATTCCACAAGAGCGAAACAATCAAGGCATCTTCTTGAATCCACACTTTTTTTCTCATCTCATCAGAAGGATCAGATTGGAGCAAGTAGGCATATTTTCCTAATCCTACTAAATAAACCCGGACAACTTTAAACCATTGAACATAATTCTTTCTGTCCAACTTTTGAGTTGTTATCTGTGGCAGCGATGAAGGAAACATGTTTTTGGGATTCATGGACTCCATCCCAAAACTCACAAACTAGCAGCCACACCAATGTCAAACAAGAAGAACAATGAAAATTAATCGAGACAATCTCAAACGATGTGAAGCACTGACACAAGCACGGATGAGGTAAACGACATACGAACTGATATAGCACTTCCACGGCTTCACAACACAACATAAGAACACTGCCCCTGCTTCAAGAAATTCACAAAGAAGCCTTTACGAACACCAAACAAAAATTAACGGATTACCACTACTGCATGGTCAAAAAAGGTTGGATCTTTGAGCAAAAAACATGTCTAACAGCTTGATAATATGGTCTAGAGAAGGAATCAGAACACTGCAGGGGGGAAAAAAAAAAAAAAACAAAAGAAGAAAAAGTTGGCTGGAAACTCTCTTATGCAGCGGCGTGTGAGGTCAGCACTGCCAGCAGTTGGTTGGCGCGTGGCGGCGCATGTAGCTGTTGCTGGCGATGGGGTTTTGTGGGGGTAGGCTTCAGAGGGTTCTGTTTTTGGCTATATGGTTGGTTTTGTGAAATAATGAAGGGTGGAGGTGAATGTGACAAGGGCAGCAATGGGATGGTGTGTTCCAGCAACGGCTGTGTATGATAGGTTTAGGTTGGATCACGCTCTAATACCATGTTAAGATTTTGATTAAAATGATTGACCTAACTTAAAGATTGCTCTCTCCTTCTATTTATAATACAAATAAATACATTCTAACGAGAATAATACCCTTTCTAACTCTAATAATAATACTAAAAGACGTAAATAACCTCTAACAGATTTAATCTGCACTACGAACCAGTTAATGTTTGGTTAACCAAAGTAAATCCTATTTCGCCTTCCACTGTTTAATTGAATAATCAATGAAAACAAATTTGAAAAACCAATAAAATTTAGTTTGTAAATTTATATAGGTAATGTGTTTTTGGTGACCAGAATATCCTTCTGCCAATCCGAAGAATAATGCGGGAAAAATACCTGCTAATATTGAACATGGAAATCTTTATGGAAGTGTTGTTTTCTTTATCATGGAAGAGCTAAGAGGGAAACTTCTTTGGTCACAAATTTTGCCAAATTATTGCTAGCGGTCATCGTGGATCCTCTTACCACATGCCTCTCGAAACCAGGAATGATTGTTCACTTAATTTTTGAAGTGGCTTATATGCAGGCAATTTCAGGGTTGCTTTCAATGTTTGTTCATTTAAATCAATTGCAAGTTATTAAGTGCGCATAACACTGCCTTCAGCTGCCTGTTGAGCAATAAATGAGAGTAGTGACTGAAGGACGTCAAAAAGCAACTAATGTTTTTATCTATGGTGTATTGATGCTTGGGTCCCAAGGGAGATGATGATGCACTACAACTCTACAGACAGATAATCTAAATTATATGGAAATTGTGTTAGGCCATAAATGGATCCCTCAGACACATGAAGTGAAGTCTCTGCTTCGAAAATAGCAGTTGTGTAGCTTAGTGAAAAAATAAATAATGATGGAAGTTCTGCCAGCAAAGGCTACAGTGAGAAGTAAAAGAAGTTGAATGTTGCTTTGGTCAAAGAATTGGGTTGTCCAACTCTCAACATTACTTTCTAGAAGCTGTGAATTTCAACTTCATTCTGCAATTCTGCACTGAATCTTTATTGTTGGCAATGTCTCTTGAGATCTGCAAAGGAAGTCAAAAGTAAAAGAGGGAACTTCACTTTCTTTTCTACCATTGAAGGAATTCTTGTTTTTTTGGATAAAATTCACCTATTCTTGATTTGATTATTGGTTACATTCTTGTGCAACAACCCCTATCTCTCAAGCAAACATAAAAAGCACATGCGTGCACATGTAGTTTGTGAGAAAGGGGTTTTAGCAATGTAGTAGGAAAAAAAAAACTCGGGATGTTCCTCTATCGTCGTTGTGCGCTCAAACACAGACTCGTGTTCTCTTATTGTATTTGACATTTTACTCTCCCTTTCACTAGCAACAGTAGCAAAGCGTCAAGTTGATTTTATTTACGTGGTTACAGTGACAAATTATATAATACATTTCTTGCCTGTCATAAGAACAACATGAATATCACTGAGGCTTATACTATTCATCAACTTAGTGGCCTTTTATGAACATGTCAGACTTGGATAGGAAGTTAGGAAAGACTCCAGAAAGGAGTTTCATGAGAAAAGCTGATGCTTTGTGTAATAAATTGGGAGAAGCTATCAGAATTTGGCATGATGTCAAAATGGAAAATCCTTTGATCTCAAGAATGTTGTTTCTGCCATAATGGAAGAGGATCTAGAAACCACCTGTTCTTCTCTTGCTGCCAGACAAGTAATTTTTTAAGAATGTTGCCTCTTTTTTTTGGTACACCATGTTTATTTTGGTACTCTGATTTATAAGAAGGTTGCCGATACTATGAAAGTTTCAACTCCTCTTGGTCCTGGGAGGAACAAAGGTTATCATAGCTTGATTGAGGCCTTTCAGCAGAGCTTAGCAGTCTTATTCTGGCTGCCAATGTTTACCATATTTGAAGAGCTAGAAATAAAATGGCTTTTGAAAACCTGAGCTTTTGGTCAAGTGAGATTGTTTGTAGTATGGTAATGACATATGTTGCTGCACTTAGTTAAGAGATTTAGCAAGTTTTTCTAGTTGTGTATTTGGCATAAATTGATATAAAAAGCCTACATTTGTTTCATTTCAAAATTAAGCCATTTTTTTGAAACCATTTATCACCAGCCCAACAATTCAATCAGGTGATATCTGGAGGAGTTCAAGCTTTTAGGTGCAGTATGATTTTAAAACAATGTACAGACCCTTTTTGATCAGCCTGCCATTGGGATTCCATTGAGAAAAGCCACTAGTATGAAAGAAAACCTAAGAGGGAGCTCCACTATTTAAAATCTCTAAATGGATGGTGCCATTTCATTGGAAAAATGTGGAATAGAAGACTTTATTTTAATTCTAAAATTTGATGTCGTATTTTGATTTTGTTGATGACATTTGAATTTTCATAGGAATCTCATGACTTCAAAAGCCCTTGCAATAAAATTTTGTTTTGATGGCTGTCTCACGAAACCCTCCTCTCTCCCTCCTCTCTCTCTCTCTCTCTCTCTCTCGCATTGAGATATGGCTTCAATAGAAGTAGATGATGAAAAATTGTTCAATTCAAATAGAAGGGATGACCTTTGATCTAAGAATCAATAAGGTGGGAAAATCCTTTACTTTTTCGTTCTCGAGAACGATTTATGGTTGGATGGAAAGGGGTTTTCGAAGGGTTCGTTTTGGAAACATTCAGTATTGGTTGTTGATTCGATGGACTAAAGCGGGAAAATTTTTGGAGTTAGGAATGGGGTGGAAAAGTAAGCAGTAATCGACATTCGTCCTTGGCGGCACTAAACGTGAAGGATGGCGAAGTTTTGCAAAGGGTTTCTGCAAGATAACTGAGGAAGTTTGTCATGAATCCAAAGGTGAAGGAAGCCCTTCAGCTCCCTTATTAGGGAGCCAAGTGGTGTCAAAAGGGAAAAGAGACGAAGGCAAAGGATAAGGCGATGGCTATAGAAGTCGAATCCAAACATGGAAGCAATACGTGGAATATGGGAAAGACACGTTTTGTTTTTGGTGTGGGGGTGAATTGCAATTGAAGTAACCTACGGTTTTGTTGCTGGACATGATAGATGATTGATTGGAGAATGTCGACAGAGTCGAGACATCTAGGGTTTCGATAGAAGCTGCAAAGATAGTAGAGGCGGCTAGGGTGTGCTTGGAGAAGATGAGGCAAAGATATTTGGGCCGGGATGCATTGGTTTCGTTTTGGGCTTGGGCTAGATAAGTGGATAAAAGGAGCTTCTTTTTTAACCAAGCTGGGCTGATTAATTGAACAAGCCCATGGTCTTAGTAAAAAGGATTTAGGCCATTTTCTGGAAATGAAGGACGTTTCTCAAATTGGTCATTCTTAGTTGGGCCATTCTTTTAAAGAGGCCATTCTTTGATTGCTGATAGAGCCCAACATGCTGATACGAATATTCTAGATGTTCGGTTTTCAAATAAGGTTTGAGAGGACTCGTCTGCTCGTATTTTTAAAGACCAGGACTGTGCATCTCGAAGTGAGGGATTGAAAAGAGCACACTTGTGAGTAGATGTAATAGAAGGAAATCCTCAGCTGGAGCAGCAGCCAAGGTCTTAAATTTCAATTTCGAATCAAATTTCGAAGCTCCAAAAGTACGGAAATTTCAACGGAAATTTTGATTTTGATGTCAATTTCGATTTCGATTTGAAAAAATAATGGAAACTAGTAGCAAAGCATGAAATTCTTTGTGAAACTTTAGAAATGGTTAACAAACATAATAATATAAGTTTTAAGACTAATGTATTACAAATTAAATACATCTATGTTTTGTATGAGGTGCAAAAGTTGTAAAATAGTATGCGTATCCAACATGTTTGTAAGATAATGTACATTAAACATATTCAATTAATGCAAATGAAATTCATAAATCAATTAAATATTATTTATTATACAATATTGATAATTTAGACATGAATGGTTAAATAAAATATTACTATAAGTTTATTTTTTCATATAATTTCAAAAGCACTTGTGATAACCTTTTGTTTCAATGAAACAAATAAAATAAATTAAAAGAGAAATTTCACTTCACTCTTGAATCTCTCGTTTGAATTCCGATGAAATTTCATTGCGTAGTTAAAATTTCAACAAATTTCGCTAAAATTTTGAGGTTTCGATAAATTTCGGATGATTCGTTGAGATTTCGATGGAAATTATGCAAGACGGAAATTGAATGCCATTTCGATTTCGAGGGTGACGGAAATTTCGACAATTTCGTGGAAATTTAAGACCATGGCAGCAGCTAACAGAAGTTGGAGTGCAAATTGAGGGAGTTCAAGAGCAGCCTACATTTCAAACCCAGTTTTCTCTCATTAACAGGTGTAGACAGCCAAGGGAATCAACAGATGTGTTGTCTTCCAAGCAGAATCTAGGTACAGGCCCTATCTTGCAATGCTCATTTCCTAAGCACAGTCATGATGATCAAGATGGTTCTCAATCTTCATTAGAAAGAAGCAAGAGTACTGAAAGGATTAGAGGGAAAGTGGTTGTAAAGGAAAGTCTTGTTCCAAGAAATTTTGGAATTTTTGTTGATGATTCTATTCTTCTAATGGGGTAAGAGATTCTAGTAGTAGAAAAGACTTCCAGTGGGCCTTCTAGTGTGGTTACGAAGGAAGGGGTTTCATAAAAAAAAACCATGATTCTTGTGAGGTTGACAGTCAGGGGAACAATATTGGTTTGGAGGGAAGTCAAATAGTAAGAAAGAAATTTGGATGCGTTCAGGGTTTATGCTCGTCGGAAAGTAGAACTAATGCGTGCTGAAATAAGGAAAAAGTTTGGTGAAAAGCGAGCTACTTCTGCTAAGATAACAAGAAAAAAATTGAGGAGAGATGCAGGAGGTAATTTTAGCATACTGGAAGAATCACTTGGCCAGGAGGGTGAGACCAGTGAGGAGTTGAGTAGCTGCAAGGGGAAAAAAAATTGGGGAGATTTTTAAGATAATGACAGTGTGGGCATCTGTGATTTTGATTGTGATGGGGGTTTGCTTTCAGATGAAATATGGGAACAATATGGTTATGTTTCTGATTCATCTGATAAACTTAGGGATTTAACATATGTGCCACCTCCTCCATTGGAACGATTGGAGGGAATTAGTATTTTTGAAAATGATGGTTCAGAAGAAAAGCAATTGAGAAAAGATGGAATTTTGCCCTTCCCTATAGAGGAGGTTTCTGAGGAAAATCTTCAAATTCAGCATTTGTTGGACGAATTGGGTGTCAAATTATAGATGAAATGAAAGTTGGATGGATGCTGGTAAATATAAGGTGAAGAAGGGTCAGACGGAATTAGCAAATTTGAAGAGTTTAGTGAATTATGACGGGAAGGGTCTAAATAGGGGTTTTCTTGGGTAATATCTGTGTGGGTTTATTTTTATTTTTATTTTTTGTTTGCTTTTGCTTTATTGAGAAATTCTTGTCTTCGCTTATGATGTAATTATCTTTCTCTCTCTTCATACATCTTCTTTTATCAAAAAAAAAGAAAAAAAGAAAAAGAAAAGAAGGAATGTGAGATGAGATTGATGGAGACAGCCCTAAAATCACCCGAGGAAGTCATAAATGATACTTTAATTGAGCAGCAAGAAAATCTTGATGTAAATGAATGTGCAATAAACTGAAAAACACAGCAGAATTGTTTCAAATACTATGCGGTGTTGAAAGCATATATATATATATATATATTGGGTACGCATATTTGTGCAGTGAATGGACTTTTTATGTCACATCAAAATGTCCCAGTATCCAATTACTCTTCCCAGAGTTAAATGCTTTAGTAACTTTACAAATATGGATCCTTGATGGGGCACTTAATGCATTTAAATTTTTTTTTTTAAATGATCATGTTGTACATATTCTTACATCGCTGAAGGTCTTATGACTCTGCAGTATAAAAATTAACGAATGAGTTTAGTGCCACACTCTTTTACTTTTTGAGCGGGGTTATGTTCAACTTCAGCTGAACTTCATCTTACAATGCTTGACATCAATATCTTGTTCTGACCCTTTATTTTAAGTATTCAGGCACGCACATCCTGGAAGTCCTTATGTCTTTGGGCTCGTTGGGGTTGATCATGATCTTGATTTTCCAGAACCAATGCCTATAGTTGGTATGATCAAGTTTCTTGTATTTACTTCAAAGAGTTGGACTCTTCATGCATTCTTTTTATTTAAGAAAAAATCTCTTGCATATTGATATGAATAATGTTTTGTGCTCTTGATTTCTTGCATATTTCAGACTCATACAGGGCGCAAAGATTAGTTCTGCAATATAAATAAAGATTGTAAATACCTAGATTCTAGAGAGAGAGAGAGAGAGAGAGAGAGAGAGAGAGAGAAGGTTGCTTGCTTGTTCTAACCTATCTCCTGGAATGGATACCTCGTTTTTTTAAGATTTCTACAATTCACAATGCACTTATCCGCTCTTTATTTTATTCATAAGTGGGCTCTCTTTCTTTTGATTTCAATTTTTTTTAAAATCTCATTGAAAGAGAGGTTGATGAACTCTCCACCTTGCTTCATGTTCTGGATTGTTTCTTTAAATAGAGGGTGATGAGAGAGTTTGGGAAGAGAATTCTTTTAGGTCTATTTTGTATTAAATCTTTTTTCCTTCACCTCTTACAAAATCTTTTCCCCAATCTTTTTCCTTGGAGACATTATTTGGAAGGCAAATGTTCCTTTTAAGATTCAGATGTCCTGGACTACATCTTTCAATACATGTTACAATGCTGAAGAGACCTATCAGGCTTTCAGTCCTGATATCTGCTATCTCTTTGTGCTGTGAGTCCGATGAAATCAATGGACACCATTTCTCCATGTGCTCGTTGTCTTGTTTTGGTGAAGCTTAGGTGGCTCCTCTGGCTGTGGGGAATTCTTGCAACTGAGTTATTAGGGTTTTTGCAAAACCAGGAAGGGAAGAGCTTTATGGATCTGCATGATTTTCACTATCCTATGAACCCTTTGAATTGAGAGGGAGAACTTTTGAGGATTGTGCAACCTCTGCTTGTTTGTTATGGAATAGAGTTGTGTTTCTGGCCTCAAAATCATTGGGGGTTGTTGCTGCCCAACCTGCAAAGGGATTGGAGGGCAGCTCTATTGTTATTGATTGTAACTTTTTTTTTTTTTCTGGACTTTATGTTCTCTTCTCATTATATATTGTGCTTTTCTATTAATATATATATATATATATATATATATATATTTTTTTTTTTTCTTATCCAAAAAAAAAAAAAAAAAACCAGTTTATTTTTGGGATGTATTTTTCCTTGCATTGAGAAGAAGCACCTGTTGGTGGAGTAGCGATGACCCTGATTCTTTTGAACTGAAGCTCTTGAAATTGAGACTTGTAATTTTTTTTATTTGATAAAAGAAGAAGCTATATTCATAGAAATAGGGAAAAAATGCAGCACTGGCGTGGAAAAGATATCCTCAAAAAATTAAAGAAAAAAAAAGAAAAAAAAAAGAACTACACCAAAACTAACCAAGAAAGCCCCTCTTTAATCGCTTCCCATCATAATTCACTGATCTCTTCAAATTTACTTGTTCCCTCTGACCCTTCTTAACCTTAGATTTACCCCCATCTATCTGAATGTCACTTCCTCCACAATCTTACATGTGCAAACTCGATTCATCCAATAAATGCTGAGCTTCAATATTTTTCCCACAAAATTCTTCTACTTGTAATTTATTATAAATGAATAATTCATCCATTGTTTTTGTACTTGCTTAAATTGTTCAGTTGAAAAAAAAAAAAAGGAGCTCCATCCAGATAAGTTCATGTACTATAGTGAAGTTTATTGACCCAAAATGATGTAAAGAGGTTTTGTAAGTATATTTGCAGGGAAACATCTTTAACCTTCCTTTCACAAAGCATGTTTTCCATAGGTATAGTTTTTAGGGAAAGCCACATTTCACCACCTCAGAACATGGAGCAATTTTTTAAAATTCTTTAATTGCCCTATATATTCTACATTATATCATTTATGAGTAATTGAGGTCAAAGTTTGACATTGCCCCACCCCTTTCTTGAAATCATTTTGAACTTATCTACTTGTTTCTATTTTCAATCCAGTACATTCCAAAGTCTAGTGATATAAATTCTTTGTTTCTTTGTTCATCTTCTGCGGGTTTTTTTTCTTTGCTTATTTTGTTATTTTTTTTTTGGATACCTTCTAATGAGATTATCAGGTTTCATGTATTTATCCTCAAATTCTGTTCTCCTTGCATTCCTTGTGAATTGGAACTGGACCTCAATAGTTTTATTACTTAAAGGAGAAATGATTCTCGTCTATCTTCCGTTCTTTCCATTTTGATTCAGGTTTTGTGTTACAAGGCTGGCTTATTATTCGAATTATTCTCTGTTAATAGAGTGTGAGACTTGACCCAGTTATATGGGTTTTACACTCAGGCCAGATCACAGAGTCAAGGTACAGAAACATCCTCTTCAATTATGGATTTGAGGTTGTTATGTTGTCAACATTATGGACACCCTGGATCCCTGATGTGGCATGCTTCTGTTGGAGTTTTGTTCACTGAGTGCTGCTCTTTTTTTTTTTGCATTATTTTATTTTATTATTGTCTGTTAACGAATTATAATCTGAATCAACCTCCTAAGTCATTGGTTTTTTTGGTTTTCCTTGATACTGGGCATTATAATGATTTGTATGAGGAAAGAGAGGATCATATCGCTAAGTATACCATGATTTTGTTCCTGAAATTGACCTAAAAGTCTAACATCCTGAAAATTTGTTGTTTTCTGATTTCCCTGGAGAGACAAGTTTCTGGAAAGTGGTTTTAATATGATATATTGCTACTTTGAGCACTTGCAGGCATTGTTTTCTCATCCTCATGATTTGTTCTATTACTTGTGCAATACTATGTATTTGTCTGTATGATTTTAAAATTTTAATTTGACAACTTTGAATGGCATTATGTTTCTATAATTCTTATGCTGTAATTATAGGAGTAGCTCGCTCTGCAAAAGGATATTCAATAACTCTAGTCCTAGAAACCATGAAGACATTTTTAGCTGAGGATAGTCTGACAGAAGAGGCTTTAGTCACCAAGCTCCGTACTTGTCGTTACCATCACTTGTTTCTTCATACATCTTTGAGACACAATTCATCAGGTTTGCTGGAACTTTTTGTTCTGTTTGAAGGCCGTGTTACTTCCTTGTTGGCAATGAATAATTGTTTATGATACTTTGAGATGACATAAAGTCTGTCTTATATGAACCCTGGCTGTATTTCCTTCCTTAAACTCTGTATTGACTTTTTTTTTCTAGTGATGTTGTTCCTGCAGGAACTTTTTGTTCTGTTTGAAGGCCGTGTGACTTCCTTGTTAGCAATGAATAATTGTTTATGATATTTTTAGCTGACATAAAGTCTGTCTTATATGAACCCTGGCTGTATTTCCTTAAATTCTGTGTTGACTTTTTTTCTAGTGATGTTGTTCCTTTGTAACTCTCTCATAATTATTTTTTTAACTGTTTAGGATTTTGGTAGATGTAATTACTCTTCTACATGGAATAGAATCAGACTAATAAACTTATTTTTTAAAGAAAAAATGTGGTGTTTACTGATTAATAATCTTTATATTGTTCCTCAGTCAGGATCCGTGCTGCTGCATGTTTAGTTGGTTCTTGTCGCTGTATAATCTAGAAATCAACAGAAGTGCAAATCATGTGAAGATCCTTTCCTCAATTTTTTTTACATGCAGTAGTTGTACAACCAACATGGATGTACTTGTGAGGTTGTTTAGATATCCTTGTTTAAATATTTGAGACTAGTGAGCTTTTTCTTTTTCTTTTTGCTCTTTTTCAGCCTAGAGGACAACTTGTCCTCATTTAGCTTGTATTCTTCTCTCTCTATACATTTCCTTCATTAGGTATTTCCAGATTAGGACAGTAAATGATCACTTTGCCATCTCTCTGATCCCCTTTTGCACAAGTCTTACCACCTCCACTCCAACTTTGTATTCCAAACATTTGTAGTTTGGGAATAGTATGTGGCGATAAACATGGAAATATAAGAGTAATTTTCAGTTATCACCCATGTATTCTCTATTATTTTATTATCTTTGTGTTGCTTCATTAATATGTGTTGCTTCATTAATATATTGTGCCATTTTCTAAGACAGTCCCAAGCCAAACCGTTGAACCTCCTTGAGAACCCTACTTTGCATTGAAACATCTAATAATGCTCTGCTGCTTGCATAGTTTTGTGCGATATGCATCGTAAGATCAAATCACATATTTTAATCATTAATCAGTGACTGAAATTGCTGCTTCACTGACCAGGATGCCTTTGATTAACTTTGTAGTGTACCTTCTAGACTCCTTGCATTCACTTTGAGTTTATCCTACCATGTTTTTGGAGTGTGATATTGGCTGCTCCAGTACTATTTGTGTTCTTACAGAAGCCTTTTGGTACCTGTTAAAAAAAAAAAAATATTAACACTCCTATGACCCAACTCTTACCTCAATCGCTTATCTTTAAATTCAATTTTCTCTGTTGAGAAATAGAGAGCTATGATTTACATTTAAGCCTTTTACAAATATTAATGTATATTGAAATTGCAACAAATAATGAACACGAAAGGGATGAAAAGAGAAAAAGAAGAGTGAAATGGGGATGCATGAGAGAGCTGATATCTTCTAATGCTATATGTGTGCACAGTGGCGTAGTGCTGTAAAACCCCAAATATTCCTTATGCCCCACACAACTTTCCATAATCTATTGTAATGAAAAGATGCAATTTAACTACTCTTAAATCATGAGCCAACTCATTCTTTGGAAATGAGGAAACCACCAGGGATTCATCTAATGTGGACAATGGAATAGAAAACTGAAATTGAGAATTTTTAGGGTCTATGGTGGATCTTTTATTAGGGATTAATTTGGTAGTATTTACATTAGCACTTCATTTAAACTCTGCCGTCTTATCAAACTTTGGCGTCTTATCCTTCATCTCATTAAATTATCACAATCTATTTATGCTTGTTTAGTTGACTTTATGGCTTACAACACCCATTTGAGCTTTAATGTGTTGCCATTTCAGTTGATATGTGTGTGTGCATGCATGTATATGTGTGTGGATAGAGAGGATTCTTTGTTTTTTTTTTTCCTTTTCTTTTTTCTTTTTCTGTTAAAAAGAATATGGCTGTCTCCCAATCCTCATATATCTTTGGCGCACACACACACACACACACACACACACACACACACACACACACACATATATATATATATATATTCCTGCTCATCAATTTGAAGCCACGTTTGTGATATACTTACTATATTAAAGGCTATTTTGCAGGCACTTGTCGTTGGGGAGAATTTGGTGAGGGCGGGCTGTTGTGGGCAGAGTGTAGTGCCAGACACTTTGAATGGTTTGAAGGCAATCCTGTTACTGAGCTTTTGGTTAAGGTTTACATTTAAAACACATTCTGGGCATATAGCTTGTGTTATTATTGTTTCTTATGCTGTGTTTGAAAGTATTATATATTCTTTTTTATTTTTAACATTTTTATATTTAGGTAAAGGAGCTCTATGGACTGGATAGTGAAGTTGCATTTAGAAATGTCACTGTTTCTTCAGAAAAAAGGCCCCGTCCTCTACACCTTGGGACAGCAAAGCAAATTGGTTAGTCCAACTAAATGGTTGATGCGCATAATTCATACAATATTCAGCTGTACTGCTCCATGTGTTGCATACTTCCAGGTGCCATACCAACAGAGGGGATACCTTGTTTATTAAAAGTTTTGCTTCCATCAAATTGCACTGGTCTACCTACACTGTAAGTGAGAGAACTGTATTATTTTTTTGGTATTGACCAAAGGAAAATTTTTCCATATAGCACTTATTGATTTTGGCATAATAATGGGTCTTGTCATTCTCTATCGTAAAACATCAAGCACCTGTTGTTGATGCTTGTGTGCTCCGAATGAGCATGTGTATGTGTGTGATCCACAGATGCCATATTATTAGTTGTCCTTTTTTGGACCTATATTCATATTTGTCCTTTATTTATTATTTATTTTTGTATGTTTTCTCTATTCTGGTGTCCCATGTAAGTTCATACATTATTTTTGGGCTATTGTTTACCCATGAGTTTTTTGAGATCTTTGGGTGTCTTGCTTAAGTTCAGTGGCTTGCTTAGGCACCAAGGCAAAACCTTAACCTTAGAGAGCCTGTTTATGTAGAAATAGGGTCTTAGGGTGTCACTTTTGATTCATTCAGAACTTAAGGTTTAGAGTACTAGGGAAAGAAAGAGCGAGTAAGAAGATGCAAGGAGTTAAGCCTTGCTGAAATGCTAGTGCAACGAAGAAAGTAAGGTTGTGTTTTGGAGCATGGATTTCAGGCCTTGGATTTGGATTTGTATGGAGTTGGGTAAAAATACATACAATTGTGTTTTATTTTGTTCAAACCCACACATATCCAAATCCAAGGTTTGAAATCCAAACTCCAAATACAGGTTAAGGATTTTTTAAAGGATCTATGGTTTGCCAAATTAAATTAGAGATGTAGATTGGGCTTGTTTTACAATTTTCATGTTGGTATGGATGTGAATTGCATATTTTTAATTGAGATGGATGTTGAATGAGTCTTATGTTTGATAGCATGTTTTGAAAATATTAGTTACTTTGATGCAATTTAATGATTGTTTTTGGGTTGGTGATCCCCTTAATTGGGTATGAACAACCATGGATTTGATCCTATATTCAATGAGTTAGGTAGGTAACTATGATTATTGTTCCTAGTGCAATCCATCACCAATATAATATTTTGCATGTTAAGGCATTGTTTTGGGAAAGTTTGTTATTTTGCACGACTTGGTAAATGATGAATGTTTGAATTTTTTTCAGTTAGAGATCGTTTTGAACAACTTATACATAAGTTTTTTTTTAATTTTTTTTTTAAAGTGCTGAAATTAATTAGTGCTGAACTGAAAAGTGGTGAAAGTTATAAGTGTTGTTTGGATATGTTTAAAAATAAGTGCTGATGATTAGTACTTATAAAATAAGTGTTGTTTGGCTGTCAAATTTTATAAAATATTTGATACTGACTTTTTAAAAAAATAGTTATTACATTCTTTGTTCCATTAATTTTTTTCTTATACATTCATTACGCAACTTTAGTACAATCTATAACTTTTCAAATCATACATGCATTGAACAACTCTTGAAAATACATTTCACTTCAAATTATGTAATTCGTATTACAACCATAGAACAAATTACATGAAAGTTCAATAAATATTAAACACGATTACGTTCAATGAAAATTTGATGAGCAATCTCATCTCTCAAATTGTTCTTCAGCTGTGCTCATGCATCATCAAATATACCAAAATCAGAAACACTCAAACTGCTTGCTGTGTGACCTTCCAAAGAGACATTTTCATTCTCATACACTTCAAACAAGTCATCATGATGTGCTTTCAGCTGAATAAAATTATGTAATGTCATACAAGAAACTACAATAAACATTTGTTGTCTAGTTGAAAAGGGAGACATGTTTGTCAATATCTCAAATCTCTTCTTCAAAGCCCCAAAACATCGCTCAGTAATATTTATTAATGATGAATGATGAAAAATAAAAAGTTTCTTCTTTCCTTGTGGTCTACTGCGACTCCTGAAATCAGATAAATGATATCTATTTTTCTTGTATGGAGCCAAGTAACCATAAGGATTGAGATATCCGACATCGAACACTTCATATTTTCCTATCAAATGAAAGGTAAGATATATTATGCAACACTCAAGTATGTACTAACAACTAAATTTGTAGCTTCTACTAAGACATTAACTATACCTGGTGGAGGATGTGGAAAGTTTAGTTCAGTTGATCAAAGATGATGACTAAATATTCTCATGTTATTAGCTTTTCCTTCCCATCTAGCATTCACAAAGGTGAATACCATTTCAAATGAGACATTTTGTGTACAAATTGATTGATGCCTGCGATTGGAGCTTGTTTATCTGCTCCCACAAATGCATTAATGTGTGTTCCATCTATTGCACCTATGCAGTCCTATAACAAAATCAATTATGAAGCTTACTCACTTTTTTATGTGATCATTAATAGAAACAAATTTTTACAAGAAGTGTATGTTTAGCTATCATACCTTAAAGAAAGGCCAATACTTCTCATTATTTCTCATTTCAAGGGGAATTTCTGTGAGTCTCATATGTGGTTTGATAATCTCAATAGAAAATTGAGATATTGCCATTAAAACTGCGTTGAAGTGAGGAATTATTGTTTTAGTCAAATGTTGAAATCTATCACATGCCAAACGGTAGTCAGCTGCATGCGCAACAATATATAAAAAAATATGCCCAATTGTTTTACTACAGTCACATCCTTTCCATTCGACAATAAATTCCCTTCCTTTAACTGTCTTTCTAAATCCAAAAAGCACATGTCTTTTATATGAAAAAGTTCTTTGCAAGCAACAGGATGATTCAATACTTGAGCATAAACTAATGACCTGATAATATCGATGTCCTCTCAAGCATTCTTGCAGAGCACAAAGGACTTTGGTTTCGTAGTTTTAGCAGTGCAATAACACAAAGTAATTATTTTTATGCTCTTTTTCATCTCTACACACAATACACACATACCATGGATTATACGGACAGACATAGGTTAATATAAAGAACCAATTAAAATATGAGAAATAGAATGAGCATAGGTTAACATACAAAACCAATTAAAGCAGAATAAATAAATGGGCTTAGGTTAACATATATAATCAATTAAACCTGAATAAATAATATAGGCATAGGTTAACGTAAAATACATTCATTATGTGACCGAATGTTCACATTGTCTAATATCATTCAACGCAAAATAAAAATGTCCGTATATGAAAACATACAATCATAACATAGTTCTATGGATTAAAATGTGTAACATAACAATTGCAAAATCATGTAGCTACTTTTTATCCATTAATCTTTGTAATCAACCATTGATAGCGAAACTCATGAGTAAGCATTGATAGAAAGTTTTCCCTTTTTCCCTCATTCTCAAACAATTCATTGGCATCCAAATATAAATTTGATTCTTGAGATATAAGTGTTGACATGCTATTTAACATTTCAATGCATTTCTGCATTGAAAATTTATCCTTTCTGGAAGGTGGAGGCCTTGATTCTATGCCCACTACTAATTGAGTTGCATATTATATGAATCAACCTCATTCTTTTCGACGATAGAATCTTTTCGACGAGATTTTCCCTTTCTACTAGATCCTTTGCCACTCTTATGCTTTTGACCCCCACTCCTTAACTGACATCCCTCCCCATATGAACTATGTTCATCCAAGAGAGGTTGCTTTTGCGTAGGATCAAAAGGTGGATCATCACTATCTCGTGGTCCCTCGTCTATGACAAGCTGCTCAATCCCATTGCACGAGTTACCAAAATTTGGTATTGTATCCATTCAAGGAGACCAAATATTCACCCCTATTGCATATGTACCACCATAAATTGTCTATAGCTAGTCTAAATGTTGTGGAGGCCTATCGTGGTAGTACTTACATTGAGGATGGGTTTGTAAATGTGTTGGATATGCCTTAGCATAAGTTGTAATACAACAAGCTTTATCACGACAAGAACCTTTCGTTAGAAGAAGCTTACCGGAACAAATAAAGTTCATCTTTCATCGTCAACATTAAGCCCTCGTCTATCTTGTTTCTTTCTCAACTCTCAAGTGATTCCCAACACTTGAAGAGAGCTTTAGTAATGCCAAAATGGTTTTTTATTTGTTTGTGAAGATGTGATACACCTATTGCAAATAGTCCATTTCTTATCACAGCCCATCCCTTAGTATTGAAAGATGAAGTCGACCAATTCCCTTTATTTACTTCTTCAACACACAATTCAACATTCATGTCATGCCTTTTATCATTCCAAGAGGCTTTTTCTTTATTTGTCTGATGTGGTTGAGAAGTCATTGTCTACACAAACTACAATAACATCATTGATAATAACTACAATAACCTATTGTAGGAATAAATGTAGAAATGTATAAACATAGTATAACATAATAATGACAATGGTCCAGGAAATAAAAACACACAATGAAGCATAGAAAAGAGAAGAATTATATACACACATTTCAACATCAAAATTGTGTGGTCAATTGTTCCTTTCTAATTATTTGGAGCCAATCCAATTAATAAAACTGCCAACTAACCAAATAACAAGAGAACATATTTCTTCTTTTTAAAGTAAGAAATCTATACAAAACAAGATTGTTCTTTTGGCAACTAAACATCACTAACAAAAAACAGTTTAGATAAAGAAGTAAAGAAATAGAGAACTTTCTTTGGAGAATAATATCTGTCATGATGATGAACTTGTGAAGTATGTATTTGTGTATTAATTTATTTGTTGGTGGGTGTTGATTAAATGGGTGGGGGCAAGGGCTTGTGCAGTCAACAACATAATCCAAAGCACTGTTTGGAGCACCGGTATTGTTTCCAAGGAAACATTATGTGAACATGCGGATGTGTGTAGACTACTTGGTGCTCAACAAGGTGACAATGTGCAACAAGTATCCTATTCCGTTGCTTGCCGATTTGTTTGATTAGGTGAGTCATGCCAAGTACTTCACTAAACTCAACTTGAGGTCGTTCTACTATTAGGTGAGAATTGTTGATGGGGTTGAGCCGAAGACAACTAGTGTGATGCGGTATGAGGCATATGAATTCTTAGTGATGCCATGCGCCTGTACCTTGATAAACCAACTAATTTGTGAGTACCTTGACAAGTTTGTCATGGTGTACATAGATAATATTGTTGTCTACAGTTCCACTCTGGAGGAACATAAAGAGCATCTACGGAAGGTATTTGACAGGCTGAAGGAGAACAATCTGTATGTGAAGAAAGAGAAGTGCTCTTTCGCTCAACGGAGCATCAATTCCTTGGTCATGTGATTGAACAAGGTCATATCAGGATGGATATGGGAAGGTGAGAGCTATTAAAAAATGGAAGATCCCAACGACAGTGAAGGAGCTGCGTTCCTTTCTTGGTCTTGCCAACTATTACAGGAAGTTCGTAGAAGGGTACTTGAGGAGAATTACTCCTTTGATAGAACTACTAAAGAAGGGTTAAGGGTGGAACGAGACAAAGAAGTGCCAGGAAGCCTTTGATGACTTGAAGGATGCCATGATGAGAGATTTGATACTTGCTATTCCGGATATCATGATACCCTTTGAGGTACAAACAGATGCATTAGACTACACCCTTGGAGGAGTCTTGTTATAGGAGGGACATCCTATTGCGTATGAGAGCCGTAAGCTTATTGAATCGAAACAAAAATATACAACTCAGGAGAAGGAGATGCTAGCGGTGATACATGGTCTCCGCGTGTGTTGACATTACTTACTTGGGTCATGGTTTGTGGTGAAAACGGATAACTTGGGTGTTAGCCACTTCTTCACACAGCCAAAATTAACACCCAAGCAAGGCCAGTGGCAAGAATTCTTGGCACAATTTGATTTCTCATTTGAGCACAAGGTGGGGCGCCTGAATCACGTTGCTGATGTACTGGGTAGGAAGGCCGAGCTAGAGGCCTTACAGATGGTAACACACTTGACAGTGATGCAGGAGTGCCAGTTTTGGATGGAAGACGGATTGCTAATGACCCATGGTAGTTGGCTCTTTGTACCACAAGTTGTATATCTGAGGAAGACATTGTTGAGAGAGCGTCTTGATACCATGTGGGCTGGAAATCCAGGATGGCAACGTACTTTGGCATTACTGAAGCAGAGGTATTATTTGCCGCACATGCGTGATGATGCGGTTGATTATACCTAGATTTGTCTACTTGCCAACAAGATAAGGTGGAGCGGAAGAAGATTGCAGGGTTGTTGGAGCCCCTGCTAGTACCATCTAGATTGTGGGAAAGTGTTTCATTAGACTTCATTACCAACCTGCCCAGAGTGGGAGATGTAGGGTCTATACTTGTCGTTATAGACAGGTTTTCGAAGTATAGTACGTTTATACCCGCACCAAAGTACTGTTTGGTACATGAGACAGCACGACTATTCTTTAAAAATATTGTGAAGTATAGGGGTGTTCCCCAAGATATTGTCAGTCACTGAGACTCAAGATTCACCGCAACTTCTGGGTAGAGCTTTTCAAAATCCTCGATTCACAACTTGACATCTCTTCAAGCTATCATCTATAGACAGGAGGATAGATGGGGAGACTCATCGGGCTACTAGAAGAGTACTTACGCAATTTTGTCAAACCCAAGCAGGAGATTTGAGTGCAACTACTTGATGTGGCTCAATTCTGTTTCAATGCCCAAAAGGGCTCGACAACCAACTTTTGAGCTTGTTACAGGCCTGTAGCCGCTGTTACCTCTCATAGTGGATGAGCTATACAGAGGAAAGAGTCTAGAGCGTACATCTTCACCAAAGAATGGAGTCAAATTTCAGAGATTGCCCGAGCCTACCTAGAGAAAGCTTCTAAGCAGATGAAGAAGTGGGCATATCAGGGGAGAAGACTGCAACACCTCAATGTAGGTGACTTGGTGCTTGCTAAGCTTAAACTTGAACAGATTAGGTCACTACGGGGACGAGATAGGAGACTTACTTCGTAAATATGAAGACCAGTCCCTATCTTGGCAAAAGTCGGGAAGGACTCTTACATAATTGAACCTATGGCTTGGATGAAAGTGCATCTTGTGTTTCACGTTAGCTGCCTCAACTCGTTCAACGCTGACACCGAAGATCCAAGTAGAAGTCAATCAACCAGAGCTGAATTGAAGATAGTGCAACCCGACAGATGAGAAGTTGAAGACATCGTTGTAGATAGAGAGTTCACATCCTCAAGGAGGAAATGAAAGGAGTTCTTAGTGAAGTGGAAAGGCTCTGGCGATGAAGAAATCAGTTAGGTTTCTACGGAAGATATGCAACCATTTGTGGACAAAGTTGAAGTGTACCTAGCATCAAAGTCTACGAGGACTTCAACTGCATAAGTGGGGAGCGTCACGAGCCGAGCTTTTTCTGTGCATTATGCTTGCCTGTTACCGCGTGTCTCGTGTGTTTGGGATGGGTTTCCATAATGTAAATACTAGTGTAAGGTTACTTTTTTAGAGGTAGTTTTTCAATAGGCTAAAAAGGGAAGTATGACTCCTCCATCATATTGATGATTCATAGTGTCAGAGTGAGAATAGCATGGAAAGCTCTTTAGGGGAGAGTGAGTGTTCATCAACTTATAAACTCACTAGCTATTGTCAACATGTTTAGCCTACTTGCCTCCCTCGGTAGATACACATTGTTAACGGAGGTGTTGATAATGGATTACATTGTTTCAATGTTTTTTGCCTAAGTTCCATTGCTTTCATAAGTTGCTTATTGCTTCTGCTTATATTTGCTTGAATGACAATGAAAGTGTTTTGTTGCTGAATTGTGGTAAACACCGGGCTGGTTAGTTAAACAAGAGGGCTTTAGTTAGTGCTGCACGGTCCTTTCACAAAGGTGTGAAATATTCGGCCCATGAAACTATGTGTTTGGTTGGAGGGACTTTGGCCGAACAGCCAGGAAGTGATAGGCTGAATGGTGGGGAAGAAAAGGGTTTGCTGCTGCTATGCTTGACGAAGACTTTGCGTAACTTTTTTTAATGGTAAATTACGCTTGTTACCGTTTCGTGTGGTAACAATTATAGCTTTTGAGTGGTTACTATTTACACCACTAATTTCCCATACGCTATTCCAAATTTATTCTTAAAAATCACATTTTTGGGTACAAAAAAAGTTGTTCAAGAAACTCACTTTTTGAATTAAGTGCTTATTTTTTTAAATCACTTAATTTAAATGATAAGTGCTATAAGCACTTTTTTTTAAGTGCTCGCAAACAGGGGCTTAGACATGTGTGATGCATAGGTGATTTTGTATCCCTATTCATGTAAACTTTGGAACTACTTTGAGTTTGATTTCCTAATCAAAATACATATCAGTGTGCAACTTTGAGATTCCAAGTGCAAACCCTTAGCCAGGACTGGGTTTATTACTTCACATTTTTATTGGACTAGTTCAAGTGTAGCGGAGTACATAAAAAAGTTTTTATTTGTTGGACTTTCTTGAGGGTTGAAGGCATGCTTTGAATTGGGTGATTCTTATGATTGAATGTAAATTGATGTTTTTTTGACTTAATTTTGGCGAGAATTTTATTTAATTAATTAAATTCCCTAGCTTATTTTGAGTGTTTTGCTTATATTTATTTTTTTTAAATGGGTGCTTTTCTTATATTTACATAGAATTAAATTGCGAACTTGCCATAAAAAAAGCCAAAAGGGCAAATTGAGATGCGCAATGGGTCTTTTCAAGGCGCTTTGACCTTCCAAAATTTAAATTAATTCCTAAACCTTGGATCAACAATGATGATACTCTTCCAAGTATTGGAGTAAAAGAATGATTTTTTTTTTTCTGGTTAATTTTCTTAAAGATAATAAGATGATGTCTCCATTAAATTTCCTAGATTCCTATCACTTTATTGTGTTTGAAGGTAGTGGCCTATGATTTTTCATAGAACTTGGTTTTCATTTCATGAAAGTGATGGTTCCAATTTTATTGAAGTTTTTACTATTCAAATTGAATGAATGAGGGTGATGACTATTTTAAGTTTCTTATGACTTATATAATTAGGAAGGTGGCCACCATTCACCTAATATTTTGGAATTGAATCCAAATTTTTGAAGCCTGGATGTTTTAGAAAGGATTGATTTTCAATGAAGAAGAAATGTCCTTAAGATAATGATTTGTGAAAATATTTATGTTTCAAGGAGATTTCCAAAATAAAAAAAGTGAACATTTGGTTGCCTAGCAAAAAAAAAAACATTTGGTTAGTGGGCCTTAAAGGCAGCATCCGTGTATGCTCATCTAGCTGCATATTTATTTTTGTTCTCTTTTTCACATAAATGTTGTGGGCTTACTCTTTGGCATCCTTTTGTTAATTGTTGATTTTGTAGGTACATTAGAGATCTTCTTCTCAATCCTCCTCCTTATGCGATTGCATCCACTATTCAAGGTGCTTGGTAATAAACTTATTAAGAATTTATGAATGTGTTTGGTTATAAGTTCATAGTGTTTGTAGCACCTGCCCATTAACCTATTATGGACATTCCATGGTACTTGTCAATGAATTTGTTACCTTATGTGCAAGATTGCTCAACTCATGTTAAGATTATGAAAAATATTCCATACTGATGCATGGGTAGCATTCTAGTTTTTGTTTTGCGGCTTTTGTTGGTTCCTATTGCATGTCTAATGGGTGAAGGAATGTAAATATGTTTCCCATAAACCTAGATGTTGTTAGAGGATATACATTGGCTCTATACAAAATAATGGACCTGCCAAATAAATGATAAATTTTTTGTCGCCTTTAGTGAAGCCTTCATGGTTTCATTTTTTCACACGTGCTCCTTTGTAAACCAATAATTCACTTATAACCATAAATGACTACATTTAATACTCTGCTACTGATTTTGCCATTCTCCAAAGCAGTGAAATTAGTAGTCCAAATACTTCTTTACACCTTTTGGTCTCTCTCTCTCTCTCTCTCTCTCTCTCTTTCACACACACACACACACACACACACACATGCTTTCTAGAGAAGAGTTGGTCAAACTCTCTTGGACAAATGGGTGACTGCCTATGAAAAGCTACACTCTGATTGTCAAGCCATCCAGGCTTCTAATCCAACCTTCATCAGGAAAAAAGATGGATTTGCTGAGATCATGTACTTGTTGTTTTCCCCATAACTTTCACTCCAGAAATCAGTGAGATAAACAAAGTAGAGCCACCGATTGAGCACTTTGGAGTAGATGGACATCTAGTCTACTACTTCAAAAATCTCGAAACAAGACATTGTTATTGGGATATAGATTGTTTCTGTGCAGATTGCTTCAATGACAATGATGACGATGATGATCTCCCAAAGAGAAGGGAAAAGAAGTTCGTTTAGTAGCAACTGAATGAGAGGTGTGAGGATGGATATCTCGAGGTTGATCTCTTAGGAGAACCTTTTAGAAAATTCAGGGTTTGTTTGGTATTATTGTTGTTTTCTGTTTTTTGTTTTTGTTTCTCCACAATGAAGAAACATATTATAAAAATGTGTTTTTTTATGTTGTCAGTGTTTTGTTTTTGTTGTCAGTTTTCAACTGTTTGCCGAAAAATTGAAAACCAGATTTTATGGTTTTTAGTTGTTTTGGTAGTCTGTTGCCAAAAAATATAATATCTAGAAATAAAGCTTTTGGATTAAATCATTCATTTTATACTTTTTAAAATTAAAATAAAAAATTAAATGATCATATGAATTTAAATATAATTAAAATAAAACTATACATAACTTTCAAAAAATAATAATAAATCCAATTGCAAGATACTTTCACTATTTTTCAGTTGTCATGTCCAATAAAATGTTTATTGTAAAGTAAAATTTGAAAGTAGAACAATTAAGTAAAATAATTATAATAAATTTTATTTTTATTATAGTAATTTTTTGAATGTGTATTATTTGTAATTTTATTATTTAAATCATATTTCTATAATATTAGTTGATTTAAAGATGAAAATGAGCATTTTTAATTAAGTTTTAAATTTGTATTAGTTTTATAAATGTTAATGAAATAGGTTGCTGGTTTCTAGTTTTTAGTTTCTTTTTTTAGTTTTTTGTTTTTGTTTCTAGTTTTCTTTTCTCTAAGTTTTGACAATGATGCCAAACGGCCCCTCAATTATTATGTCCTCTACTCAAAAAATAAACCTAAGAATCCAAAACACTCTTCCGATCCGTGCAAACAAATAAAAAACGGATCTACCTTTGTACCATCAGAAGGCTCTCCTAGTTATTCATAATGAGGCATCCACATCTACCGATCGTGAACTAGCCTATGCAAAAATGGAATTATCCCTCTAAAATTTCAGAAGCTCTCCTAGGATGCAATATGCTGAACCTACAGATGATTTTTTTGCACTAGGAGATTGCAGCAGCTTACCAAACATGTTTGGAAGATAAAAAATCCACTCCCAACATGGCGAGAAGACGGAAGTGTTAGATGAATCTCCCAAGCTGTAACAACATTAAATTGGTAGGCTGAAAATTCTCATGCTTAGAATAAATTCCTCGAGCGAATAGCCTCCAAGAAAGAAGTCCTCTCTGAGAGGTTTTGAAGAGGTTTCAATCACAATTTGTGATCATAGCAAGAGTGCAAGAACTTATTGTTAGATTAGACTCAAAATTGTGCACCATTGCCACCACAATAAAAACCTCAACCAAGCTTCACTAATGATTGCTCAAAAAGAAGGTGAAAAGAGACATCTTCAAGCCCAACTACATGCCCTGCGGGGTGAAGAACAACAAAAGTTTCCGACCCTCTAAATTTCTTCTTAGTTGTTGTAGATCCCTTCCCATTTAAACCCACAAAATCCTTTCCAGAAACACCCCCCACAACTCCAACAATTAGCTGCTGTAGACCTTCTTGTAAATCCTTTTAGACTAAGTTGCTTATCCTTTTTCTTTACCACCATGCAAACCTTTTACATCACTCAAAGCCCTTTCCCTGGCAAGTTCTGCAACTGTGAACCATGAGCCAATGGACTCCAACCCCCAAACTAGAGCATCCTCAAAATTCGCGCCAGACTGCCTCCCAATGGAAAATCCAAACCCAATCTCCTTCCTAAAAAAATTAGCACAGCCTTAACTTTTTGCCCTTCCAGAAATCTCTCTTGTAGATTTCTTAAGCCCAGAAGAGTCTGAGGAACAAGAGATGTTCATGCGGGAAAGTACTAAACATGGCTTCACCTTTGAAGACACTCTTCCGCTTGACCAATGGCATGACAGTTTCTACCAAATGTTTTCCTGGTGCACAACAGAGGTACAACACAAGCTACTTTGTAGCTAGTTATAAACAAGTTCATAGTAAGGCCCCAAGGTAGATTATGAGAATGGTAGATCAATCTCGGAGAATATAGGAAACTCTAGGTTAGACACCCATAATTTAGAAGGACTCATATCCTATGTTTACACTAAGTTCTTGGGTCATGTAAACAATTATAGTGACTAGGATCAAGAAGAATCTTCAAAGATGAAGTGTTGTTCCTTCAAAAGAAAAGACTTGGAAAGACATTATAATAGAATGTCAAGGAGATTCTATGCCATAAATGGTATTGATGATATAAATCTGAAGCATGCATTCCATAATTCACTTCTTGAACCTTTATGAGATAAGATTGCAAAGCTCCTAAACAAGAAGGAGTATCTCTTCAAATTTGTTCTCTGGGAGAATTTTATCAAAACTCCCTTTTTCCTTTAGAGAAACTGTGCAACCATAGGATGCTCATTGAGAACATTGTCTCTATAGCTTGTGATTGACTGAATCTACTTATAAAATGTCATGGATGGAAAGATTGCTCTATCTCAATAGAAAAAAAAAAAAAAAAAAAGGAAACACTTTAAGAAATATAGATTTGAGACGAAGATGAAAAGGATGTTCAAAAAATTCCTTAGGAGAAAGAGATCCAGAGGCAAGATGGCAAACAAGTGTTTCATATGCAGGAAAAAGGACATTTTGCCAAGGATTTCTCAAAAAGGAAAGAAAAGAGATAGTCTTCAACCAGGTCTCTTTAATCCTTCGAGAAGAAGTTTCAAATCTTGAATTAGTATGCTCCATTGATGATTATCAATGTCATTTATGGCAATCAACTACTCAGATTATGAAGATTTTGAGACTGAAGAAAAAGAATCTCAATCTCAATCTTCCATTGAATCGGGATCATAACTCCTCTAGATAGTCCCAAAAATGCAGTTTCCCTTTTCCCAACCCATACCCACAGCTCTAGTCCATCTCTTGACTGATACCTATGAAAAGCCTTTACCTCTCGTTGCCTTTTTGATACCGCTTCAAGGGCCACTGTTCTAAATCTGTCACTCTTACGCAAATTATTTTTGCTAGCATTTTCCCAAAATTTCAGAGTTGCGAATGGGGAAAAATTTGTCATTGATTAGATTAGTTAACCAGTCTTGATAAGACTCTTTCGAAGGCTTACTGTAAAGCACCAAGTTCTTAAATTTACATTGCCAGGAAAAGATCTCCTCATTTGGTTTGATCTATTGCATAAACTCTTGATGCTTAGGTGGTCAAAGGAACATAAAAACTTCAAGCAATGGTTTCTTCCCTAGTCCCAAGCGCCATCCTTGTAAGTGAGCCATATAAATCCATAAAAGCTAAGATTATCCAATTCTCATGTGCCAAAAACCATTTCGAATTTAAGATCAAATGACAGAATCCTCTTTGGCTAAATCCTGCGTTTTTTGTAAAGCTTCCTTTCAAAATGAGGATATAAATCCCACAAAGGTTAGCTCCATATAAGGATGAATCCAACTCATTTTTTACTGGCGAAGCAAGAACTTATGCAACTCCAAGAAGAAGGATTGATAGAAGAAACTTCATCGCCATGGGCATGTGACGCTTTTTATGTGAACAAAAAGCAGGGCAAGTTTAGTGAAAGTTAAGATCAATTATTAATTACCAGCCTCTAAATCATTTCCTTGCAGATGATAAGTTCCCTATTCCCCAGAAAAATTTTCTATTCTTGCTAATGTTTTAAAAGGCGAAAGCGTAAGGTGAGGCATTTTACCCTCCACGTGGCGAGGTGTAAGCCTTAAGGTGTTGAGGGGTAAGCATTTTGGGACCATATTTTTTTTTTAAATAATTAAAAAATGAAATAAATTTATATATAGTATTAAAATGAGAAAAAATTTTAGAATAATGGAGAAAAAAATAAAAACATAGTTTTTAAATATCATATAGGCCAATTTTAGCGAACAAACTCAAACAATGAGTTTTAGAGACACTAGCAGGGAGTCTTTTGGGAGTTTGCTACGAACAACACTGGAGAGATAGAGTTGAATACTCGAACTAGTTGGAGAGACCTCAGACTGAGAAGAGATCTCGAAGCGGAGAGGTTGTAGGGGGTTGTGGAGAGAGGCGAGAGGCTGTAGAGGGTTGTTGGAGAGAGACGAGAGGTCCAAATGGGTCGTTGGAGAGAGACAAGATTTCAAAAGGGGTCATCGAAGGCAGATAAGAGGTTGGAAGGGGTTGTCGACTTGTCGGAGAGAGATGAGAAGCTAGAGGAGTCTTTGAAGCCAGATGCAAGCTTGGAAAGAGACGAGAGGTCCGAAGGGTTCTTTGGAGAGAGTCGAGCCGTTGGAAGGGGTTGTCGACTCGTCAGAGAGAGACGAGAAGCTGGAGGAGTTGTCGGAGAGAGACGGGAGCTTGGAAGAAAGAAACTTCATCGAGGGGGGGTTTGGACGCTCGTCCAAGCCTATCAGTTTTGTTTACTAGTTTTTTTTTTTTTTTAATAATAATTTAGATCAGGCTGCTCCCAAAAGGTGTATGCCTTCCCATATGAGGCGTAAAAGGCATGCCTTTTGTCCTGAGGCATACGCATTTTCCCTTGAGGCGTACGTATTTTAGGATTTACGCCTTTCAAGCTACGCCATTGGGCGTTTTATGCTCAAAATGCATCAAGAGACGTGCCTCATGAACGCCTTTTAAGACACGGGTTCTAGCAATTGTCACATGCCATGGTTTTCTCTAATTTTGATCTAAAGGCAGGTTTTTAGTAAAGGCATTCATCTAGAGGATAGGCCAAAAATTGATTTCCGTATACCTAATCATCACTATTAGGATAGTCATGCCCTTTGATCTAAAGAACGCACTATCATACTTTCAAAAAACAATGAATATCAAGGAACATGAAGATTGTTAGATCGTTTTCATTCTTTAGTAGAACAATTTGGGATCATGCTATTGGAAAAGAGGATGGTGATTGGGCCATCCTCTATTGAATTCCTTAGAATGGCCATATCTGATGAACACTATTCTCTCCAGCCCCACATTGCCTCTTAAGTTGAGCACATTCTAGATGAATTAGAATCGATAAAACAAATTTAAAAATTTCTAGGAATTGTTAATTAATGTTAGACTTCGTCCCACATGTGGTCCCACTCAGATCTACTCAAGCATATCTCTTGTAAAGAATCCTCCACCATCGAGGTCAACCCACACCAGGGCTATTCAAGAACTCAAGAAAATTTCAAAGAATCTACCCTATTTAGTGGAACTATTATCTTGCAAACAGTTGGTAGTGATGAATATTGGGTAGCCTATCTATTTGAAGAAATTCAAGGATAAGAAAGTTGTGTGGATATAAAAGTAGAGCCTTCAAACCAGCAAAACAACATTATCATTCTACTTTCAAAGAAATTATGGTAGTAAAGAGGAGAATAGGAAAATTCTAGTTTTATCTCCTGGGACTTTGAACTAGTGCATATCTAGGGTAAGAAAAATGTCCTTGCTGATTTCTTATCAAGATCCAAAACCACCCCTCCTCTCCTATCTGTAGTCTACATGCTTACCCCATAACCATCAAATCCAAACCCTCTCGCTCCAAAGACTCCCGAAACCTCATTAATTTTCCTCCAGAGATTCAAGAAATGGTAATTCATTACTCCATAAACGAAGCTCTAAAAAGATCAGGCAAATTTTAGTGGTTTTAGTTTCAAACCATGAGGTCTCCTATATCTCCAATATCATATTCCGCCTTGAATATCCTTATCTTAATATATTCCAAATCCCCTCTCTCTACGACTTTAGCAAAGAAGCAATGTGCCTCTTATGTTATCTCTTTGAAAGACATACAATTGGCTTTGCTTTTTATGTTCCCAATCTTGCAACCTACCTTTTTTCAGTGCAAGATCAATCCCATCATGAACTAGAATCAACTCCTTGTATGAAAATTGCTTTCTTAGTTTTTCTCCCTGATAAGTGGATCTTTGTATTGGACAAGCATAGAAGCCATACATATTAGTAACCTTTCATAATGGGGTAGATTTCATCCATTATACCCAATTGATCCAACACCAAAAGAAAAGGAAAATTATATCGCTCATAATCCATGTGCTCACATTGAAGTTTGCTTTGATTTCAATGTCTTTGCTTGCATAGGCATCATACATTGACATCATCCATGTGCTCACATTGAAGCTTGCTTTGATTTCTATGTCTCTGCTTGCATAGGCATCATACATTGACATCATCGTGACAAGAAAATTTGTGCAAACTCAATCGTAAAGACCCTAGCCAAGTTCTAGTAAAAATTTTTAA
This sequence comes from Malania oleifera, assembly GCF_029873635.1. Classification (NCBI taxonomy): domain Eukaryota; kingdom Viridiplantae; phylum Streptophyta; class Magnoliopsida; order Santalales; family Ximeniaceae; genus Malania; species Malania oleifera. The sequence goes on from NC_080419.1 coordinate 38,777,927, forward strand.
AAGAAGAGATCAATGGGTGCACTCTGGAGAACACAATTGATGGGGATCTGCATGCTTTACCTATGTCATTTTCAGATGTTGTGACACGTGGACAGCCTCCCGATGTCCACATTTCCTTTGCCGACATGATGACACATGGACGACCTCTAGATGTCCACATCGGTTCATAATTGTTTGTAGATTTTTAATGGATTATTTGAAGACTTGTTTTGAAGACTTGTTTTGAATACTTTTCAGTGTAAGAAAGATCCAAGTAGAGATGCCGAAGCAAGTCCAAGTTCAAGACTCATGTGGGCCCCACACAGAATTGGGCCTCCCTTTGATTTTTGTTTTATATTTAATTTGTAATCTTGTAAGACAACTTACTTGCTTGCTTGCATGTGCATGTCTTAGTAAGTTGTGTGTGTTGTAAGGTGTGTTAGCATTTAATGTGTCTAGTGAGTTGTGTGTTAGCAAGTTGTGCTTACAATTTATTGTGTCTTGTAAGTTGTTTTATTTATTTTCTTTGTCTCCCATGCTTGTATGGGAATTGTTAGTTATTTAATGTCCTTGTACCCCCATGCTAGCTAAGCTTATTAATGCTTTGTTCCCTCATGCTAGCTATATATATATACCCCTTCATTGTAAGAACTATGTAGAGAGAAAAAGTATTGATATTGAAATGCAATTCCTTTGTTGAAGCTTGTTAAGCTTTGTCCAATCCTTGTGTCTGTGTAGTGAGAGACTACGTCGTTCTCCTCGGAGATCAAGTGGTGAAAGACCACTATTCTATCTAGTGACTCCATCTCTATCCCACTTTCACGACTTCCCTTAATCACCCACATGGCCACCACCAAGTTACACCCAAGGCCAACAATCCACCATTCCATTGTAGCATACGTATTACATTTCAAAGTTTGCACGAAGAACTTCAGACGAGTTCTAACTATCCTCCAATGCATCCACACGACCACTTCCCCTCCATTACATTGCTGCGTTCATCCCGCTATTTCAAAGCTTGATCCAAGGACCTACGGTGTGATCCAACTGTGTGTTGGGCAACATCTAGCATCCATTGAAACTCTTGATAAATCAGTATCTGTTTGAACCTTTACTAAATCTTGCTAAAGCCCTATCTTCAATTTCTGAAATCTCATATTTGATAATCCTTTGCATCCATAGACTTCAAAATTTCAGCTTGCTAGCTTGAAATCAATTGTAGAATATTGTTGTGCTAAACTTAGAATTTTATTCTTGAAATATTCAAATAACATCCTTGTTGCATCTAACTTAATACCTTTGTGAAAGAACCAATTGGGACTAAATTTTGGACAACATCATACACCTTTTAAAAGTTTCCCAACATGTGAAATGTCCTCTAATTTATTGTGTTTATGTTTAGTTAATTGAGTTCTTAAACAAAGTGTCTTGAGTGGATGTGCTTGTGTGAGGGTTGAAACTGTAGGACTAGGCCACTCTTACCTGTCCTACATCAACAGTCCTCCCATTGATTGGACCTACAAAATGGAATCTACTTTAATAAAATCATCGATGAGCTTCCACAAATAGGAACAGAATCTAGCGAGGATGACACAGGCTGATAAGACTCCAGAGATCTTTCTAGCTATAGAGTGCATGTGATGTGTTAGTGGTATATTTGTAATAATTAATGTGTTTCGTAGGTCTACATGTGAGTCTATCAGTTGTAAAAATAAGTTATGCATGTCAGAGTGTCAGTTATGTTCGTTCAGCTGTATGGTTAAGGAAAGTTGGTTAGGACTAGTGCTATGTTAGAACATTATTGGGAAATATGGAGTCTCGTTCTATAAAAGGAAGAACAAATGGGCCTTAGGGGCATAACCAGGGAAGTTCCCTTAACTCTTCATTATTTGTAGTTCCCTTTTCCCAGTTGATATGTCCTTTCTTCTTTCTAGCTTGTAAGTCTTGTGTGTTTCTTTGTTTTCTAATTAAATTCTTATTCTCCATTTTACTCCATCTTGGTATCAAAACCATGATTTTTAAATTATATATTGGTATGTCTTGATGGTTCTCTAGGTTGGTCCAAAGCTGATATGTCCTAGAGTTTCTTGATTAGTAGGCTCTTTTCATTGGGTAAGATTAGTATGCTCTAAGGCTGCCACCTAGATGAATCTCCCATAATAGAAAACTAGCTCATATAATGAACAACTGAATGCCTAAATCATCTAGTGATATTATCCTAGAGCCAGTGAACAATCACTTATCCTTCATCCTGTGGGTTGCTTGCATCTTAGCCTGAGTGTAGGATTAGGGCATCTTTTGCAATAGTATTATGATACTGGTTAAAGTTGCTCGAGTCATTTGATCATGAAGAAAAATTTTACACCCAAGAGACTTTTGGACATACTATATCCTTTCTAGATATGGCATTAGATCCGCCTAGACTCTTTATATCATCCTCTTGCATTTTTTTTCCCAAATATCTTTGGAATAAGTTAGATTTTCTGGATGAGGTAAACTATGTTTCAGAAAAACAAAAAAATTCCAATTACTTAGTTTCCCATAATAAATTCATATAGTGTCTTTGTAGGAGGCTCATCTTCCACTTTTGCCCAGATAGTCAAAAAGCTCATTTCTCCATCTTCCCCAAAGCAAGCCAGAGAATATGTACAAGCCTCAAAGATGGACCACTTGCAAGTCCCTGCCTCAAAGGTCAGAAAAGGTTACTTAGTCTAAAATGATTTACAACATATTCTACTTTAGCTAATGGTTGGAGTTGTTCAGGGTGTTTTTGGGAAGGATTTGTAGGTGTAGGTAGGAAGGGATTTGCAACAAATTAAGAGGGGCTTGGATAAATCTAGGTGGGGGAAGCTTTTGTTGTTCTTCCCCGCAAAGGGCATCTAGTTGGGCTTGAAGATGTTTCTTTTCACCATAATTCACCTCCTCAACTATTGTGGGAGATGAGACTTCAATGCTCCTAACAAAGGAGTAGTTCTTCAAACCTGCTCTTTGGGAGAACTTTATCAAAACTCTCTCATGGGTCTAGAAAAACTGTGCAACTAGAAGAAATTCAGTTCTTAAAAATAGTAAAATTCATTTTATCGAAGTTCCCTATTCCCCAAAAACCTGTACTATTCTAGCAATTGTCACAGATGAACTTGAGTTGTGGGTATGGCTTGGGAAAAGGAGAACTTTATTTCTGGGACTATCTAGAGGAGTTTTGATCCTGATTCAATGGAAGACTAAGATTGAGATTCTTCATCTTTAGTCTTAAAATCTTCATAAACTGCTTAAAATCTTCATAAACTGACTAGTTGATAGCCACAAATGACTCAAGACATAGATAATCGTCAATGGAGTATACCAATAATAGTGTCCTATTTTAGGATTTTCAAAGTAGTAGACTAGATGTCCATCTGCTCCAAAGTGTGCAATCGGTGGCTTTGTCATTTATCCCATTGATTTACTGAGTGAAAGTTGTAGGGAAAACAAGTACTTGAGTGGAGGTGGTTGTTGGGCGAGAAAATTTGATCTCACAAGATCTATCTTTTTTCTTGATGAAGGTTGGATCAGAAACTTCATTTGTGGAGTTAGTATTGAATTATCATTTCTTGAATCTCTAGTGGAAAATTAGAGAGGTTTTTAGAATGTTTGGGGCTAGAGGATTTCATTTGCCTTAAGTTCTCAATGGATTTTGACACATGAGAATTGGATATTCTGGGCTTTTATAGATTCATATGGCTGACTTAGGTATGAGGATGGTGCCTAATACTAGGGAAGAAACCATTGCTTTCTATTTAAACAGATATCCCACAACAGAAAACTAGCTTGTATAATGAACAACTGAATTCTTGAATCACCTAGTGATATTGTCCTAGAGCCAGCAAACAATTCACTTATCCTTCATCTCATGGGTTGCTTGATTGGATGGGTTGACTTTCATTGGCAGTCACCCACTTTCCCAAGAAGGGTTCAACCATCTCTTCTATAGAAAGTTGTCTACATACATAAGTGCAACTGGGGGAAGAGCTTGATGCCACCTGGATGAAGAGAGCATCTTGTGAATGGGCTAGAGCAGGTGTGACTAGATCAAACACATAGTTTTGCAGCCTATAGGACATTTGATGGTGATATGTTGCGCATATGTGTCATTTACCATTGAGTCTTTGTGATTTGCCCGTGGACTTTAATTCCTCCAAAAGTTTAGGATCATCAAGAGGCATGTTGAAATTTGGGTAAAAAGTTAAAAAATAGTGTTGGCATCGAGTGTGGTTTCCAAAGTTCCAAAACATGCCTTTTGATAGACTTGGGGATAGGAGTGAAGTAAGCTATTTGAGAAATTATTGTATTCCCCTTGCATGGAGAGTAAGGGCAACTCGAACAACTCCAAAATGAATATAGGTGAATCCTTGAGCTAACCAATGTTGCTGAAAAGAATTTGGGGAGGAGGGTGAGAAGGTCTCTTTGTTAGAGGCAGGGACTTGGAAGTGGTCCATCTTTGAGGCTTGTACATATTCTTTGGTTGGCTTTGGGGAAGATGGAGCAATGAATTTTGATTATCTAGGCAAATGAGGAAGATGAGCCTATTGCAAAGATTGTAAGAATTTACTATGGAAAATTGGGTAACTGACATTTTTCTATAATCTAGAACATATTTTACGTTATACAAAAAATCTAACTTATTTGAAAGAGATCTAGGAAGAGAAATGGAAGAGGATGATGCAAAGAGTCTAGGAGGATCTAACGCCATATCTGGAAAGGATATGGTATGCTTCAAAACCTTTTTTGGTGTAATATCTTTTCTTTATGATCAAATGACTCAATCATCTTTACCTGGTATCCCAATAATATTGCAAAAGATGCCCTAATCCTACATTCGTGCTAAAATGCAAGCAACCATGGGATGAAGGATAAGTGATTGTTTGATGGCTCTTGGATAATATCAGTATATGATTTAGGCATTCATTTGTTCATTATACGAGCTAGTTTTCTATTGGGAGAGATTTGTCTAAGCGGAAGCCACAAAGCATACTAATCTAGCCCAATGAACAAGCCTACTTATCAAAAATCCCTAGGAAATCAGCTTTAGACCAACCTAGAGAGCCATCAAGGCATTCCAATATATAATTTTAAAATCCATGGCTCTAATACCAAGATGGAGTAAAAAGGAGAAGGGGAAGATAATTTAAGGAGACCTTTCCCAAGAAATGTTGAAGAGGTTTCAATCACAATCTAAAATCATAGCAAGGCTGGAAGAACATTTTGCTTAGTCTAAAAGGATTTACAGTTGGGGTATATACAGGAGCAAATGGTTGGAGTTGTTGGGGGTGTTTTTTAAAGGAATTGTGCGTTTAGGTAGGAAGGGATCTGCAGCAAATCAGGAGGAGCAGCTTGTAATTTTTTTTTTGTTCCCTTTCTAACCTACGAAAAGAGAGTAAGAAGTATAAAAATTTAGTCAGGCAGCTTGGTGCACAAAGTTCCTGCATGTGTGTGTGTGAGGGAGAGAGAAATAGAGTGAAAGATTGAGAAATTGAAGATAATCAAGAAATCAACCGCACAAGTAGATTTCAATAACTTGGATCTGTTATGCAAGTTGAAGAAGAAATTGAAGAAGACATATTATTACATTGGGTTAAAGCAAGGTGGGTAAAATGGACTAGTGCTTCAAGTGTGTTGTGTGATCGTAAAATCCCATTAAAACTGAATGGAAAAGTCTATAAGACAGCTGTCAAATCAGCCATGCTATATGGATCATAATGCTAGGAAACTAAGAAACAACCTATTTTAAAAAGTAAAAGTTGTTGAAATGTGAATGCTAAGGTGGATGAGCAATCTAACATTAAAGGATAAATTAGGGAATGAACATAAATTCACATTAAATTAGGTAAAGCACCGATAGAAGATGAGATAAAGGAGGGGGTACTTAGATGGTTTGGGCATTTGAAACACAAGCCAAGTGGTGCATCAAGTTATTTTAGGTCAGCTGTATGAAGGCTTTTCCACTAATCCACTCAATGAAGGGCATTTTCTTTGGCTAACTCAAGAGCTATTAAATTTTTTTCTTACCCCCTCATTCCAGGTCATTTTATATCTGCTCTTCCTTCTTCTAGTAATTTGCTCGCTCGTCCTTAGTGGTGCATTTTAGCCTACGTTTCAAATGCCCAAACCATCTAAGCCACCCCTACCTTATTTTATCCTCTATTGGTGCTATGCCTAACTTATTGAGAACATGTTTGTTCCTTAATTCATCCTGTAATGTTATGCCACACATCCACCTTTGCATGCGTATTTCAATCACTTTAACTTCTTGAATATGTTGTTTCTTAGTTGCCTAGCATTATGATCCATGTAGCATAGTTGATCTTATAGTCATCCTATAGAACCTTCTTTTTAATTTTAGTGGTATTCTGTGATCACACATCACACCTAAAGCATTCCTTAATTTTACCTAGCTTGCTTTAATTCTATGTACTAAATCCTCATGAATTTTTCCCTTCACTTGCATAATGGGTCCAAGAACCGAAGCTATTGATTTCTTGATCATCAAGTTTAGTCTTATCTTCAATATTACTCCTTACATGGCTGAAATTGAATTTCATATATGCTGTCTTGTTTCTACTTATTTAAAAGCTTTTAGACTTTAACATTGTTCTCCAATGCTTGTAACGTAGATTCTACCTCACTCCTGCTCTCATCAATCAAAACAATTTCATCTGAAAACAGCATACGCCATGGGATTTCGTATTAGATATTCCTTATGAGTTCATCAATTGCTAAAGTGAACAAACAGGGGCTTAAAGTGGAACCTTCATGTACACCTATTGTGATTGGAAATTCTCCAGATTCTCCTCCTACAGTCCTAACGCTATTCGTTCGTCTATTGTACATATCCTTAATAACATTGGTATATTTGCTGCATACTCCCTTTCAAAAATCCACTAAAGAAATTTCCTAGGTACTCTTATCACATACTTTCTTGAGGTAAAAAAAACCATATAGAAGTCCCACTTCTTTTCCTTGAACTTCTCTATTAATCTCTTTAGTAAATAGATAGCTTCTATTGTTGATCTCCCAAGCATAAAACGAATTTATTTTCTGAGGCCCTCATTTCTATTCTTATTTTTTTTGTTCAATTACTCTTTCCCACAACATCATCATATGGCTCATTAGTTTAATTTCACAATAGCTATTGCAGTTTTGAATAACCCTATTGTTTTTTGTTTATAGGTATTAATGTGCTTTTCCTCCGTTCATCCGATATTTCCTTGGTTTTTATATTGTTTTATTGATAGAAAAGAAAAAAAAAAAAAAATATAGAAGACAACAAAAGAAGATCAACACGCCTTAAGAAGAGATTGAACATTTGAAATACACATCTCCTTGGAATTTCCATGGAGGCTAATTGCAATAGTAAAAGAATGGGTATGAATGAGATGCCTTACGTCTTCTCCAAGTCCCCTTTTATAGTGATGGAGGTTGACCCTACATTGATCCGGTATTTATAAGCGCATTATTCCGCTTGTGGGAGTTACATAAACTTTACGGGCATTGATATGGGGGTTTTGAATATGATTTCGTAACCGCCCATGTCTTCAATGCATGTGATTTAATCTACCTGTTTGTTATGGAAGGTGGTTTAATGGAGGAATTGAAACCGTTCCTCCTTTTAAATGAGGATATTTTTGGGGTATATCAGTTGCCCTCCTTTCGAAAGCCCTAGAGCACTACAAATAAAGAGAAATTCCGTAATTCAATTCCTTCCTTCATCCTTCCAAACCCCATAAAAGATATTGCCAAGAACTCCTCCATTGTTCTAGGACAAACCCAGCTTTCTCCAAATCAATTTAATAGCTCGTTCCAAACCTTCATGCAAAATTGCAATGCAAGAAAAGATGTGAAATAGATTTTGAACAATCAAAACAAAGCATACATATATCAAGAGAGAGGGCCTTTAAAGGTCTCCTCATCTGCAGCAAGTCATTAATTTTTATCCTGTTAAGCACAACCAACCAAACAAACACTTTGATTTTAGGGGGGGATTTTGGCCTTTTAGATTACTTTGTAGAATGGAAAGGAGAATTTGATACCAACCAAGAATTCATGGAGGGATTTACCAGAATAAACTCCTAAAAAATTTGACAACCAAGATCGACCATCATCTTCAGAAGATACCCTACAATTATTCAACATAACCAACAAAGAAGATAACTCAATAGTTTCCCTATCATTCAAGGCTCTCCGAAGAAGGTAAAGGACTGCTCTGGTCTACAATAAAAGAAGAAATAGGATCATTTTGCCTTGAGCTCGAGGGAAATAGCGAGGAAAAGAGGTGGACAAAACAACATTGCCGAATCAAAGTTATTTCCAAAAACGAATATTACATCCCTTACCTAAAACAAATTTGGTATGGGGATAAAGAGAGGATAATTTTGGGAGATAGCTTTGCACGGGATTTCCGAAGAACATATGAACCTAAATTAGAATCCCATTTGTTCCCATAAAGTTCAAATTTACTTTTGGTAACTTTTTGCCACAAGGAAGAAACCTCTAGTGGAAACCGCCAAAGCCATTTAGCCAAAAGAGTCGTTTTCTTAGACACTAAATTTCCAATACCCAAACTGCCCTCCCTTTTAGTCCTACAAACCACCTCCCAAGTCACCTAATGATCCTTAAAAATCCCTACCTTTGCCCGAAGAAAATTTCTCATAATTCTCTCAATCTTACTAGCGACTCTTGTTGGAGTTTTAAAAATAGAAAAAGAATACAATGGAATACTAATCCTTAATTAGAATAGTCCTCTCTCCCAAAGAAAAAAAAGGGCTTCCTTCCACCCATATAAATGCTTGGATACTCACTCCACCACCATATCCCAAAAACTAGTTAATCTAGGATTACCCTTCAAAGGAATCCCTCGTTAGGACAACGGCCACCCCAACCTAGCAAACCCAACTTCCAAGGCTAATTCCCTAACACTCTTTGCAGGCATGTTAACAGCCACAATACCACTCTTACTCACATTAATCTAAAGCGTAGAGACCTTTTCAAAACTTTTAAGATTTATGATCCTCCAGGAAAAATACAATATCATCCACAAACTGAAGGGGTGACACCATGAACTCCTCCCTACTCACTTTTTGACCTTTCCTTAGACCTCTACCTACTGCCTCCATCCTACTCAAAACATCAACCACTAAAACAAAAATGGAGAAAGAGGATCCCCTTTGTAGCCGTAAACCAATATTTAGGTTCACCATTCACTATGACCACAAAATTCACATTAGACATGCAACCTTTCATCCATCTACACCATCATTCTCCAAACCCCTTCCTCACAGAATCTTAGCTATAAAGTTCCAGCTCCCTCTATTGTAATCTTTTTCAAGAACCAGCTTAAAACAAGCCATTCTTCTTCTTCTCCTAATATCCTCAATGGTTTCCTTTGCAATTAGGATTGCATCCATAAAATGCCTTCCCCCCACTAATGCACTCTGGGCCTTGGAAACGTTCTTATCAAGAACCACACTTAACCTATTTGCTAGCACTTTAGTGATTATTTTATACACACTAGAAACTAGGCTAATAGTGTTAAATAGATTAATTAACCATATAATTCCTTTATCCCTAGAAATTTCCAAACTTCAGTTGGGATGTCATTTGGTCCTATTCATTTCCTGCTTTTCATTTTTTTTAAAGTCATCTTAACTTCACTGATTCTATTTCTATGAGCAAACCTCATGGTTGGATTATTATGGGTGGACAATTTTCCGGAGGGGTGTTCGAAAGAAACTCCATGTGGTTAATGATCGCGTCATATTTACTAATTTTTCTAGCTTTCTCCCCTACCACTTAGTCTCTTGGAGGCAAATTATGTTATTATTTCTCCTAATCATAGTATCAAATCACTCCAAGCTCTTTCCCGCCAGTGCCCCGATTTTCCAAGTTGCTAACCTAATCCTAGTTTCTTGAACTTCCTTCACGTCTCTCTCCCATTAATAAAGGCTTGACCTAGCCCACCTTGTCCATTTTTTGCTACATTCGGGTGGTAAAAGTGCAAAGTGTTGCTCGTAGAGGATGCCTCAGTGAACCATTGGTAAAGATTCATGTCATCAAGATTTGATGAGTTTTACATTGGCTGTCAGCTACCTAATGTAACTTACCTCCTTTAGCTGAGCTTGGGACCGGTTGTGTTTATGTATAATTAGGGCATTAGTTAATTATTTGGGATCTTAAACTATAGTAATGAAAATTATATATATATAGCGATGCCTTAGTGATCCATTGGTAAGGATTCATGTTATCAAGATCTGATGGGTTTTACATTGGCTGTCAGCTACCTAATGTAACCATCCTCCTTTATCCGGGCTTGGGACCGGTTGTGTGTATGCATTATTAGGGCATTAGTTAATTATTTGGGATCTTAAACTATTGTAATGGAAATTATAGATATATATATTTATTTATTTATATTTATATATAGTCAATCCAATGAAGCATTCGGAACACCATTTTTTGTTATGCTTGAATGATTTGAAAAGTCCTTCTCCCACTGTACCATGCTCCATGACAAGTGGTGTATCCATTCATGTTCCTGCTCTGTCTACCATGATGATGTACATTCCTGTTGTCATTAGGTGAGATGCTGGAGTTGAAGGAAATGTTACGTATGAGTGGCCCTTCCAATTGACTTTGGGATGGAAGGAGTTGGGTTGCAGATGCTTCTAGGAGCTTCTCTTACAAGTCTTTCTTCACTCATTTGACTCGTTCCTAGTGCTCTTCTTTTTCTATGCATTATTTGGGATAGTAGGATCCTGTCCAAAATTAGACTTTAACTTGATCTACAATCCTTAATAAATCAACAATAATGATTTTCTTTAGATAAAAAGGCAAAATAAATCACCATGCACTCCACAAAATTTTCAAAATCTCCATTGAAGTTTTTGTGTTCCGCCACATTGGAAATCAAAATGGCATTCGATTTATGTTTTACAAAATTTCCATCGAGATTCCCACTCATCTCCCCAAATTTATTAGAACCTCGAAATTTCTGCAAAATTTGTTGAAATTTTAATCATAGAATAAAATTTCCATGAAATTCAAATTTGAGATTTGGAGCCCAATTGGACTTTCTCTTAATTTATCTTGTGTTTTGTTGAAACTAAAAAAGTTTTGAAATCATATGAATTTTTTTTTATGGAAAAAGGAATTCATTAATAGAAAAGAGAGAAAATTATAGGGAGTGGAGTTTAACTGTAAGTAAGCGTAATCCTCGTAAATACAAGTTTTTTTTTTTTTTCAAAAGAGAGTTGTGAGCACCTGCAGTGTACAGGAGGTTCATGTCAACAGCAGGTAGCTCCCAGTCTCTAACATACCCCAGAAATTGCCTACTCCAAGCCAAAGAGTCTGACTATAGATCCCAAAATGAGTCCATCAAAGCATTCTAATGACTGGCAACCTGTAGAGCATAAGGAAAGCTTGAGCCGGTAGCTCATTCTCTCATCGTAAGTCCTTCCAAAAGCTTGAGCCAGATCCTTCTTTCCTGCTGGTTTCTTCTATCTAGCTCTCCAACTTTTTAGAAGGGTTAGTAGATGATGTTATGAAGTGTATTAGAATTCACCATTGGGCAATTAATTATCCAAAGTACTACTTTGTAGTTTGGAGGGTAGATAAATGAACTTATGTACACATGGTATATGGTGCTGAGGCAGGCAATTATATTTTTTGAAACACTAGCGGTATGTCAATTTATTTTGGTTTTTTGAAAACAAATGTTATCATGAGAAGCATGTTTTAGGAAAAAAATTATTTGGAATGCTTGTTCTGCATAGAAATGAGCTACTATTATGCTTTTGAAAATTTTCATTTCAGTTTGAGTTTTTGTTTAGAGTATAGGCATGCTTAATAGTTTAATACTCTGATTTTTTTTTTCCATCTTTATCATGTTGGATCCATATGCTTAGTATTAGTACTAATTATATTTTTATTTTGGCAGCAACTTGCAAACTGATGAGCAATATATCATGCTCTATTCCTGAGTTTACTTGTGTCTCATCAGCGAAGGTACTATTTCAATTACCTTCTGATTCGGTTTGATACATAAATACTTATGCATGTATATAGCCTAAGCTTCCCAGGTGGTATTTTCTTTGAATCACTATTTGTGGATTCTTGATATGATTTGTTTTCCTCTCACGGTTGAAGGTCCTAATGGAAGCCATTCTACTATGTTTCGTTTCCAAAATCCTTGATTGTTTTAGATTTTTATCCTTGATACTAAGTGTTATATGGTGTGATATGTGAATATTTTTAGCTGATGACCTAAGAAGAAATTGGGAGTGGATGTCAATTTTTTGTGCTAGTTTTTCCAGGAAAAAAAACATATCTTTACTCCCTGTAATTGAGGAGAGTTAAGCTTAAAATGTGTATATTTAATTTATTACACCATTTGAGTCGCTGTTAGCTTAGTCTAGAAATACAAATAGTTCATACAAAAAAGAAATATTATATGGTGCAAGAGCTTGAACTGTTCTGAAGGATTGGTGTATTGGTCCTTATTTGATTAAGAGTTTGTTGGGGTTTTACAATGCAAAATAAGTATTGAAATCAGTTCTCTGTATGCAACAAAAATAGATGCAGCGTGTATAAGTTTGATTGAGGTGATTTTCAATGCATATGTTATTTTAGTTGTTTTTTGTCTCTAAGTTCGCATGTTTTATTTGCTTAATCAGGTGAAAATGTCATTTTCCTTGTTTGTGGCTTGTAGATGTAATGTAACATGCTCATTCCCTCCAAATTTATTTTTTCTCATGATTACCTCTCCCAATAACAATTTTATTTTGAAAAGGATTTTGTTGATAAATTATTCTTGCTATTAAATTTTATTTTATTTTGTCAAGTTTCTTGTCATTCATGTTTTCTTATAGTTATTGCTTTCATTGCCAAGGTTCTGACTTCTCCCAGTATCGTGCAGCTTGTCAAATTGCTTGAGCTGAGGGAGGCTAATCACATTGAGTTTTTCCGAATGAAAAATGTGCTTGATGAAATATTGCAGATGTATAGAAACTCTGAGCTTAAAGAAATTCTTCTTTCATTGATGGATCCTACTTGGATTGCTACTGGGTTGAAAATTGACTTTGAGACCTTAGTAAGTGGTAACTTACGGTTTCTTTTTAATTTTTTTTTCTTTTTACCTTATTTATATGTTCTTTTCTCTAATTATCATTTATACCAACTCATGTCGAAGTATCAAAGTTCGTGAATACCTCTTACTTATACGCCAACTCTAACAATTTAAATTTTAGATATAGAAGTAGTCAACAAAACACTTTGCTAGGCTGTACCATGGGTATTCAACGTGCCCAGCTTCTTGTGGATACTATGAACGATTGTGCCTGTTATTTCTTTGATAGCATATTTGAAAAATCTGATTTCTTGTCTTCATACAATGCATTCAATTCAAAAGACAGCTAAAATTTCCTTTACAATGTGGCAATTAAATTCAATAAGTTTATCCTATCATGCTGCAATTATCAGCAAGGTTAATTTAGTTTATTGCGTGCAATCTTATATGCTCATCAAAACTAAATTGAAGCTCCTTCACTAAAGTACTCAGTTGAAGCAATTCATAAACTCTGGTGTGCCACAGATCTAAACTGAGCTTCTGCACTGCCTCTGTAAGCTATTTACCATGTCTAAGGCAGCCAACAGAATTTTCCTATAAACATGCAATATCCTGAAGTAGAGTAATATGATTAGTAACTTGTCTTGTGCAATTAGCATCTGCATAGTAACTGCGCAATCTTTTACCTGGATCCATATATCATACGTGGGAAGTAGCATTCAGACGGAATAGTGGACAAAGCAGAGGGCTGAGATAGTAGTTACTGACTGGGCTGCAGGTGGCTTCTGCACTCAGGAGAACAATGGAGACTGACTTGAGATGGTCATTGAGGAAAACTCTCCAAAGGTTAACTCAGTCAAATATCCTTAAGAAGAACAAGGTTTTCATGCTTAGGGCCTTTGAGGCTTTTAAATAGCGGAGGGAAAATGCTAATGCACTTTCCCAATTGGATGTAAGGTCCTCTCCACTTCTTTAGCTCTATCATGGACATCATAAGGTTGTATCATGTCTAGGGCATTATGCTTGCCTATGACCGCTTGTCTTGTGTTCGTGGGATGAGTAAACATCATGTAAATAGTAGTGTAGTTTTATTCTTTGAGTAGGATAAAGCCTTAGTAAAAGAATAGAATGGGAGTCTGGCACCTCGATTAGTTTGATGTTTCCCAATGCCAGTCTGCCAGAGCTAGAATAGAATAGAAAGCTCTTTACGGGAGGTTGAGTGTTGTTCACCAATCATTGTAAAACTCACTGGTTATTGTAAATGTGTTTAGCCTACTTGCCTCCCTCGCTAAACACATGTTGCCTATGGTGATTGGAATAATAAATTGCATTGCTTTATGATTCACCACGTGGCTCTAATTTTCTTTCATGATTGTTTTATGCATCCACTTACTTTGCATTGGATGCTGTGAATTGTTCATGTGGTGGAATTGTGGTATACTTTTGGTTTACTAGTTAAGCTAGTGTGCAATAACTAGTGCAGCACAAACCTTCACTAGGTGTGAAGTCTTTGGCCCATGAATTGTTACCAAAGCTTGGTTAATTGCTTTATGATTTAGTTGCCTTCGGATCAGGATTGTGTAAAACATTGATGGGAGGACCATGCCACACATTGAAACTGAGAGAATTGATGCCCTAGAGGCATATATTGAGACAACCAACAATGTGCCCATAAAGATGGTCCAACTTTCAGATGTGTTGATTTATTATGAGGACCCAAATAGCAGCAAATTTGAAGATTTCCATGGTGCAGTTGAAGCTCTACCCAAGGTCTTAATTTTGATTTCGACTAAAATTTCAGAACTCCAATAGTATCCGGTTTCGATGTCAATTTCGATATTGATTTGAAGAAACAATAAAAATTAATAGTAAAGCATGGAATTCTTTTATGAAACTTTGGTAAAGGTTAATGCACATAATAATAATAATAATAATAATAATAATAATAATAATAATAATAATAAGTTTTAGGACTAATATATTACAACTTAAATTTCTATAAAGAATATATTAAAAATTTAATGCATCTATGTTGCGTATGAGGTACAATAGTTGTAATATAATATTTGTATTAAAGATGTTCGATTAATATAAATGAAATACATAAATCAATTACATATTATTCATTATATAAATAAAGATAGACATGAATGGTTATATTCATTATATAAAATGTTATTGTAAATTCAAATTTTCATATAATTTCAAAAGCCCTTGTAATAATCTTTTGTTTCAATAAAACGTCATATAAATTGAGAGAAATTTTATTTTGCATCTAAATCTCACATTTGAATTCCAACAAAATTTTGTTCTATAGTTAAAATTTCAACAAGTTTCGTTAAAATTTCGAGATTTTGATAAATTTAAGATGATTTGTTGAAATTTTGATGGGAATTATGTAAGATAGAAATCGATTACCTTTTTGATTTTGAGGGTCATGGAAAGTAGAAATTTCGACAATTTCATGGAAATTTAAGACAATGGCACTACCAAACCAAATGGGTGAGCTTTTTGCCAAGGTGAACCTAATGGTTTGTGTTGCTAGGGATTCCAATTCTATGGGAGTAGAATTTGAAAACAATGGTGCGAAAAAACTTCTATTTTGACATTGAGCAATACTTTCATGCAGTGAGGACCAAGTAGAAAAGAGTTGGAAATATCCATGGTGACAATGTTCTTGAGTGGTGATGCTCAGCTATGGTGGCATACAAAGTAGATGGGATTTAGAATGGGCTATAATTTATAGTTGGGTAGACTTGAAGAGATAGCTCAAGGTCTAATTCTTTCCTAAAAATGTTGAGTACACTCGGCGCAAATTGCTAGATCTTAAGTACAATGGTATCATAAGGGAGTGTGCAAAACAATTCTCTGCTTTGATGGTGGATATCCAGGATATGTTAGTGAAAGGCAAGATTTTCTATTTCCCCGAACTATTGAAACCATGGCCAAATGCTGAACTTCATCAACAAAGAGGTTAAGACTTGCCCATTGCACAAGCTGCCGTAGAATGCTTGACTGACTATGCTGTAAAGAATTCCACTATGTCCGAAGGAGTCACATTTCTAATGGAAATGACAAAAGTCTATCAAGTGGGGCAAACAAAGTGGGAGAGTTGACACCAAGGCATCA